>NC_082656.1:40884181-41189526 GCF_028023285.1 Balaenoptera ricei | reverse complement strand
GGGTTTACTTGTATCACCAACTCCTGGAATGGATCTTAGAAATCTCCAAATTGTTAAATTCTAAATTGTTAAATTGTTAAATTCTAAATTCAATTGCTAAATTCTACAATCTAACTCAATCATATCTTCATATGATGTTATTTTCCAAATTTATTGAATCTACAATGTAATTACCTCCAATATATCACTTATTTCCCAACATGACAAGGATATTCTCACTTAAATCTTCAATATTGTTTCCTATTTTAGCACTTTTTGGTTTCCTTCAGTTATGTATTTCCTATCTAATTCAGTCTCGAATCTATCTTAGATATGGATATTTCTTATGTACCAAATAATGTTGTAATATAGAAACATTTTATTTTTCTTTTATAGAAAACAAGAGCATTTTATTTATTCCATGAAAGAATAGCCTATTTTGGACATCCCTGGTGGCCCAGTGGTAAAGAATTCACCTTCCAGTGCAGGGGACATGGGTTTGATCCCTGGTCTGGGAACTAAGATCCCACATGCCGTGGGGCAAAGAAGCCCATGCGCCACAACTACTGAGCTTGTGCACTTCAACTAGAGAGCCTGTGTGCCACAAACTACAGAGTCCATGTGCTCTGGAACCCGTGTGCCACAACTAGAGAAGAGAAAACCAACATGCCACAACTAGAGAGAATCCCTCATGCCGCAATGAAAGATCCCACATGCCTCAGCAAAAATCTCGTGTGCCACAACTAAGACCCGATGCAGCCATAAATAAATAAATAAAGTAAGTAAATAAATAAATAAAGAAGAAATCTTAAAAAAGAAAAAGGAATAGCCTATTTAAATTAGGTTTTCCCCCTTTATGTATATTTTGGAAGTTGAAACTAACCATTTAATTGTTTCTTTCTTTTTTTTTTTTTTTTTGCTTGCTTTTTGGTTTTGGACACCTGATTAAAACTGGGCTTCTTTTTGCCTACATCTATGATAACTTGGTTAGACATATATCTGTACCACTTTGAAGCAAAATAATTAAGGACATTGAATATAGGATGATTTATATTTGATTGCCAGACAGTAGGAATATTTTAGTTGCTTCTTCTTTGATTTGCTTATTTTTTATAGACAGAGTACAACTAGGTTTCACCCATCATGTCTTTCATAAATCTATACAAACAAATGAGAGTGGATTATAAAAGCTTTTTGAGATTCCAGACTGAAGTATTTTGACCTGCTGTCAAGAATAGGCTATATTTGCCTGGATCAAACAAAGGCTTCCACAGACAACATTTTACCTTTATGCCACTTAGTTTTCTGATCTTTTTACTACAAGGAAAGTAAATTTATTACCAGAGATAACCTTGTGGCAGGTTCAGCTGGCTTCTGTATCCACTTGAAAAGACTTGTTTTCCTATCATGTCAAATGTGCTTATGCATGGATTATAGGTGAGATATTGGAGTATTTGAAATTTAACTCTTTTGTAGATAAACTAAATGTAACAGTTAGTTGAAAACTGTTAAAAATGTGAAGAGTCTTTATTTAGTTAAAACTGTTCAATTTCTTAGTATCAGTTAAAAAAATAAAACAATAAATATATGCATTATGTTTAATCAATAAACTCTATCTTTACATTTGTATGTAATTCCTATAATCAAAAAGAAAGGTCTTTACTTAATACATATTGAATGATTATAAATAAATCTTAGCAAAATACAAAATAAAATGTCCAGCTATATATTCATAAGACAAGCATATAGGACATTGATTAAACAGACATCTTCAAGTTAACTCACACTTCTCCTGTCAAAAAAAAAAAAAAAAAAACGAAGTTAAAATATGTTCATAAACAATATTTTAATATGTTTATATATAGCTCAGGTATTTTTGGTTTCTCCAGTAATAATTTTTTGAGGAGTCACTCATACAAGGCCATGTTAAAACTCTATTTTTTAAAGCAACCATACTCCATTAAAAATTAATTTAAAAAAAGAGAAGGTGAATAAATATTTGAAAATGGTATAACATTAAGTGAAAAATCAGGACACAAACTGTGTATACAGTATGATTGCAACTATGTAGTGATATATAGTTATACATGTGTAGAAAACAAAAGATCAGAAATGAATGTATCAAAATTACCAGTAAAGGTGAAATTACAAAAAGAATCTATTTTTCAGATGCGAAAATAAGCTCAGAAATATATGCAGGTATAGGAAATAAGTTAATAAGTTATAAGAGTATGATTTGAACATAGAGTTGCCATAACACCCTAATATATCTGGATTTTACCAACCTAGTACATTATATGTAGAAGTATGACCTTTAGGAAATATGAGTCTTGCTTTAAATAAACCTCTGTCGTTATTGGCTATGCTTCCAGTAGTGCTTAATAAAACTATCTTTTACAGTTTTTTTTTTAAATCAGTAAAATTGGAATAAAAATGGTAACATAAATATTATGAAAATTATTTAAAATAGTATACAATATCTAGTATGTCATCCGGCATTTAGTAAAGACTCAATAAATCTTAATTTCACTTCTCTTTTTTTTCTTCTAGGATGTATATGTATGCAATATGTGTAGGTGTGTGTGTCTGTGTGTATATGTGTGCATATGCCTGAATGTTTGTGCATACATATATGCCTACATCCACACACACATTAATTTATTACAAACAATTGGAATACAAGATACATTTTCTTATGTAAATACATAGTAAATATAAGGCAGTAAGTTCTTTCTCACTTTTAGCAATGCATGAAGCACAAAAGATATCGCAATTTATAAATTTCCCACTTTTCTACTTTTATAATATTAAGAATTATAGTCTTGACATAGAAAGTGCAACCAAAAACTATGAACAAGTTATGCAATTCTAATGCCTTGCACTCAGTTAGCTCCATCTTAATTAAGCTGAAAGTATCACCACAGCTTTTTCCAAGTATTGCAGAAGCAATTCTTTGGTGATATCATTAAATATTCCTAAGAGTCCAATGGAGACATGATCTTGGGTTAGCACAGCAATACATTAGTCTTTTTTGCTACTTTTATTGACTGATTGATTGAAGTAACATTTCAATATTTTCTGCTTTCACTTTTTATATTCCATTTTCTTACTTAATTGGCGTTTATACATAAAGGGTTTTGTTATATTTCTTCTCTTATTTGTGTAGATATTTAGGTTCTGACATTTCACTTTTTGTTCTTTTTAGCTTTATTGAGGTATAATAGACAAATTTAAATTGTATATGTTTAAGGTGTATAAGCTGATGTTTTTAGATACATATACATTGTGAAATTACCACCACAACTAAGCTAATTAACACATCCATCATCTCACATTGTTACCTTTTTTGCAAGTGTAAGGACACTTAAGATTTACCTCTTAGCAAATTTCATGTATACAATACAATATTGTTAACTGTAATCATCATGCTGTACATTAGCTCTCCAGAACTTACTCATTTTTCCTAAATAAACTTTGTACCGTTTGACCAACATCATTTCATGTCCTCCACCAACACACCTCCTGGTAATCACCATTCTACTATTTTAGATTCCACATTTAGTGAGGTCATGCAGCATTTCTTCTCTGACATAAATTAAATGCTTAATGTATGTTTGATTTATGATATATATAAAAGTCAGGTTACATAATATCATATCTATAAAAGCAATATATAAAAAGAAAGAAAATACAAAAAGATGATATTTGTTATCATCTTATATCCCTCACCACACTCTCATCTTTACCACTTGATTCGTTACTTCATATACTATATATGGCTTGAAATACATATTTATTAGTGCACTTTTGTTCTTCAACAGCACTCTTCTACACTGGTAAACCAGGAAGAACTTTTCTGGTTCTTTAATAGCTTGTGTAATCTCAGTTCCTCAGAACAAGTTAAGTCTGGGGTGATCTTTGAAATTTAACTCCCTATACGTATTTTATAAGAAATTAATGGATCTCCAAATTATGGCTGACTTTAGAAGAGTGAAGTCTATAAAAACTTTTGTGTTTCAGTGATTTTTTAAAAAACATTTTATTGGCATATAGTTGATTTACAATGTCATATTAGTTTCAGGTGTACAGCAAAGTGATTCAGTAATACATATACATGTATTCATTATTTTTCAGATTCTTTTCTTATATAGGTTATCACAGAATATTGAGTAGAGTTCCTTGGGCTATACTGTAGGTCCTTGTTGATTATCTATCTTATACATAGTAGTGTGTGTATGTTAATCCCAAGCTCCTGATTTATTCTCCCCACCTCAAATTTTCCCTTTGGTATCCATAAGTTTGATTTTGATATCTGTAAATGCATTTCTATTTTGGAAATAAGTTCACTTGTATCAATTTTAATTAGATTCTACATATGAATGATATCATATGATATTGTCTTTGTCTGACTTACTTCACTCAGTATGACAATCTCTATGTCCACCCATGTTGCTGCAAATGGCATTATTTCATTTTTTATGGTGGAGTAATATTCCATTGTATATATGTACCACTTCTTTTTTATCCATTTCTCTGTTGATGGACATTTAGGCTGCTTCCATGCCTTGGCTGTTGTAAACAGCACTGCAATGAACATTGGGATGCATGTATCTTTTCCAACTATGGTTTTCTCTGGATATATGCCCCAAAGTGGAATTGCTGGATCATATGGTATTTCTATTTTTAGCTTTTAAAGGAACCTCCATACTGTTCTCCATAGTGGTTGTACTAATTTACATTCCCACCAACAGTGTAGGATGGTTCCCTTTTCTCCACACCTTCTCCGGCATTTATTATTTGTAGTCTTTTTGATGATGGTCATTCTGACTGGTGTAAGGTACTTTTTAATTTTGTATTGATTACTAAATTCCAACATATATACCAGTGTACTTTCTTACTCAATATTTGACCTTTAAGATTTATTGACATTGATGCATTTGAGTATGGTATAATCTTTGTGTTGTTTCAAAGTCTACCAAATAAATATGGAATAAGTTGAGGATTCATTCAGTTTTACTTATTAGAAATTTTCAACAAACCTCAATTTAAATGGTGATTATTTCTCAAATAATAAGGATTTGGAGGTAGCAACTCTGTAGCTAAATAATGTAATAATGAAGCCAGTTCCACCTCTTTCCATCAGAGGTTCTTAGCATTTATCCTTATATTTGCATCATAATTAGAAGGTAGTGGTTGCAATTTACTGCATCACGCCCTCATTCTTAAGGAGCAAATACATAGGTAGTAAGAACCCCTTCACTTATTTCTCTCTATATATAGAGAAATAACTTTCTCAGAAGCTTCACAACAGATCTTCTTCAAATCACACTGGCTAGGATATAATTTGCATGGTCATTCCAAGACAAAAAAAAAAAAATGACACTTCAGAATTGTTTGTTTATTTTCTATGGTAAAATGTCAAAGAGAGTGGTTTATTGGTACTGGCTAGGTAACCAAAAATATTGTCTACCAACAACATGCCATAATTTATTTTTCTATTGGTCAATATTTAGATTTTCTTCAAGTTTTTACTATTACATGGATTGCTGAAACAAATATCTTTGGGCATATGTGTAGTGAGAGCATATACATGTGAGTATGTATGTAGTTTGGCTGCTCATTATCTGAATCACATTCATATGATTGTGAAACCTTCAACTTTATGATTGTTGGTACAATGCAGACCTGTCACACCCTATAGAAGTTAAAGATAGATAATCAGTACCTGTTGGGTAAGTATGCTAAACTCTATCAAACTCCCTGGAATCTCCCCCTTTGCAAGAGGGTTCTTGGAAAAAGTGAAGTTGTAGCCCACTGAACAGCAGAGAACTTCACT
This sequence comes from Balaenoptera ricei, assembly GCF_028023285.1. Taxonomy (NCBI): domain Eukaryota; kingdom Metazoa; phylum Chordata; class Mammalia; order Artiodactyla; family Balaenopteridae; genus Balaenoptera; species Balaenoptera ricei. The sequence continues at coordinate 41,183,711 of NC_082656.1, read as the reverse complement.
GATTTATCTGGGTCCGACTAGTCTATAATGACTGGACAAGCAGAAAGCAACCATGCTCAGAACAGGTGGCACACAGCGGAATCTCAAGTAGTGGACCTAGGCGGGAGTGTGCAGAAGCAGAGGGCCAATGGCAAAATGAGGCACTGCTGAGCCAGTGGGGAATCAGCACACCTGTGTGGACAGGAAGGGTGGAGTGTAGAAAGGACTGTGGAAAGATTATCACTAGGTCAAACCTGGGCTGTCATGTTGCTGAGCGACTTTCTGTCACGGGTAGAGCACCTCAGAATGTTCTCATGTCCTCAGAGCCCACTGCTGTGAGCAGCCAGAAGCCACCTAGGAGCCCCTTCATCCTGCAATATCCCTCCAGCACCCTCTACTGAGAACACAACACCGTGCTCACTTGAAGAAATATATACAGGAGGCATTCCTCCCAGTATGACAGAGCATATATTGAAGGATAAATTTGGAACTGAGAGGTAAAAAATTGCTTACTGAAAAATAAGACATGCCCAAAAACATATGTTAAGATGTCACAATAAAGATAAAGGACAAAATTAATGTCCCCATAGATGCTGCAGTCTAGTAGGGGATACATTATCCAAAGAGATGATTATATAATTAAAGGTAAAATAAAACAATAAAGGTGTGAAACAAAAATAAAGTATTATAAAAAGTATAATGATATTTACTGAGGTTAAACAAAAGTAGCTTAACTACCAGGCATATGTTTGGCAAATTAACACTTAAGCTGTCACCTGTGTACATGAATATGCAGATAAACAACTGTGTCTTTAAAGGCCAACCAGGAATCTGTGCTAAATGCTTAAGGTTAGGACTTACTGGCATGACAGATGATAAACAAAATGTGGTAACAGGTGAGCTTGACAGGGGAGAGTAGAGATAGATAGAAAGCCAAGTGAAGGAATCTTTATTTTTTAAAAAAAATTATTGAAGTTTATTTGACATATAACATTGTATAAATTTAAGGTGTACAACATGTTAATTTGATGCATTTATATACTGTAATGATTGCCATTGTAGGGATAACTAGCACTTCTGTCATGTTACATAATTATCCTTCTTCTTTAGTGACTAGGTAATCTTTCAATAAACATATGTAAGGACAGTTCTAAACTGCTGATCAATCAGTTAAGATGTGAATTAAAATGTATGAGAAGATGATATGTAAGTCATTGCCAACTTCCATTATTGTGGAATGTTGGTGGCATACTCCAGATGTCAGAGAGTTAAGCCGTGAATAATCTGAGGGAAGTAAATGTACTGATCATAGATCATAGATAGGAAATTATAAATTGGTTATAATTTTTTGACTCACTATTTAAAATTAAGAGATTTTGCATAAAACCTTAGATTTATGGTTCCCTATGAAAAATTGGAATATTTATCAATCTCTGACCACATTTGCTTGAAACAGTATTTGACAGAGTTGATCAGGGCCATGCACTTTCAATTTTATCTCTATCAATACTGGAATTCTTCACTCATAATATTCTCAAATGACCTTTTTAGGCATTTGAATTTATAAACTACAATATAACACTCTTTAAAGAAGTTGATGTGAGAGAAGATGTAATGTTAGAGTGGCAGAGAGTTATGGTTTCTTTTCTTTTCTCATCCCCTACTTTCTTCCTTTTCTTCCTTCTTTCTTAAAAGAAAGTGAATGATTAATTGCTGAAATGAAGGTGTGTACAGGCTGATAGGGAAAAAAACCCTATACCTAAGGAGAATGACAGAACAAAGACATTTTTACTCTGACTATTTTATTTCTGGAATAACACTGACTAAGCTATTTAAACTCTCTGAAACTTAATGCCTTCATTTATAAAAATGGTAATTAACATCTACTGCCTAAAGTTTTTATGCAGATTGAGTGAAATTATTCCAAATCTTTTAAAACAGTTAACGACTAAGAATTTCAAAATAGGTAAGGGAGACATATGTTATTAATATATTGGCCAAGATATCATAATACTTGAAAAGGAATTAAAACTCAGATCACCACATCAGTCATTATACAATCCCAGGTTTTTTCATCAGGCTGGAGATTGCAATCCTTGCAGTACTTTTGGTCCTATCCAAAATGTCCATAAGACATTTGGACCAACAAATATTTTGTCCATATCAAAAGGTCCTTAATATTTAGTCCTATCCAAAATGTCCATGAGTATATTTGGTCCATATTAAATGGTTTTGGACAGGACCAATACCAAGGATGCTGTAGCAGAAATTAGTTGAGGTGCTCCCATTTTGTTAACCCTTATTCAGCCCTTATTCTTTCCACCCATTCAACAAGTCTCCTCCTACAGATTTTTTCCTCTCTCTTTCTTGGTTAATTGCACTCTGAAAATGATTGCCCTGTAGTTAAGGTTGTACTATGCACCTGATGTTTACTTCTCCAAGACAACACTCCCTAACACTCCTTTCCTTTGTAAGCATTCTTCATTCCAGAAAGAAGGTCACGGAACAGTAACCCCGAGGACCACCAGAACCTGTTCCAGAATCACCTGACTCCAGGCCTAATGATCTCAATGTCTCCAGGAGGAAAGAAGAATGCAACACTATATCAGCCCAGATCTTTTTCTGCAGCCCTATTTTTCACCCAGAAATTCTAAGACCCCTTCCTATTTTCCAGGAAGTGGGACACAGTCTTGAGGGCATTAGCTTGCTGTGGCCTCCTTTGCCTGGTAAAGTAATAAAACTACTCTTTTCTATTCCTCCAAATATCTGTCTCCCCATTTCTATTCGTCACCGGTGAACAGAGGCCTGATTTTCGGCAACGAAAACCTTTTGGTGTAGACCAAATATCTCCATGGATGTTTTGGACAGGACCAAATGTCTGCTGGCTGATGGTGATGTGTGGGGAAAGCAAAAGTAAATCATGAGAATAAATCAGATATTTTACAATAATTGTTCTAAATTGGAATCTAAAATGTTTTATCTTTTTTTTTTTGAAAAATTCTTAAATTCCTAAAAAATATGCTACACAAATATTCTTATATGTCTGGCAAATATTAATGCATAAATTCTTAGGATGGTAAATCTTAGGATTGTCTTTTATTATTAGAAGAAAATATAACCAAAGTATTGTTTGAATGAATAATTATATATTATTATTTTTCTCATTTTGGTTACCTGGTGATGATTATTATATTTTCTTTCTGTTTAAAGTTGAAATACTCCTCCATTACTGATGCAATATATTTTACTTATAATAAACATTAAAATTTCACTTTTATTTTATAAATTGATTTCATATGTCTGAGACATTGTTATGTTTAGAATTATTTTTACAATGTTAAATAATATTCCAGTGAGTTCTTGTATTGAAAATTTACTAAATAGAAGAGTAGTTAAATACATTTTATGTAATACAATTTTTACACATTAAATAGTTAATACAAATGCATCATTATTATAATAAGCCAGATATTCTGTTAATAGCTATTTAATAATATAATTACCAAGAAGAAAAGTAAATAAAAACACACTGAATATATTACTGATGAAATAGGGATTATTTTATTTTCCTTACATAATTGTTATATAAATTAGCAAGTCTTAAGCTCTTTTATGATTTGAAAAAGAATATTAATCTTACAATTTATGTTTTAAATAAAAATATAATGCAGGAAACCACATAGAAGAAATAAGCAGGGGCTTCTCTGGTGGCGCAGTGGTTGAGAATCTGCCTGCTAATACATGCAGGAGACACGGGTTCGAGCCCTGGTCTGGGAGGATCCCACATGCCGTGGAGCAACTGGGCCCGTGAGCCACAACTGCTGAGCCTGCGCGTCTGGAGCCTGTGCTCCGCAACGGTAAAGGCCACGATAGTGAGAGGCCCGTGCACCATGATGAAGAGTGGCCCCCACTTGCCGCAACTAGAGAAAGCCCTAGTACAGAAACGAAGACCCAACATAGCAATCAATCAATCAATCAATCAATCAATTAAAAAAAAAAAGAAATAAGCAGTACACACAAACTCATAAGTTCTCTGCGTATCCTGTATTTTAGCCATAAATGTGTAAATAGAGAAACATAATAACTTTTTTTTCTAATTTGATAGGTAAATTTGAGTTGTAAACTAGAGACTTAAGTATAAGGAATCCAAACTACTACTACTACTTTTGTTGTTTAAAGAATTCATGGGAGAATTATTGTGTATGAATGAAAGAACAAACAGATATCAAAGGGATAAAAATTGATTTGGCAGCAAGAGTAAAATAATGTGAACAGAATTCAGTGAAAGATAAAACAATAGTTTCAGCTGTTTTAGCATTTTTCATTTGTTCACTAGTCCTCTGAAGCTGTTTTTACACATTTAAGCTTAGTATACCTTGACACTTACTGGTCATAAGTTTATATTAAATTACATCATTTGCAGACTGAAAATTCATGGAATAGATCATCACGAAAATATATCAGAAGATAGATTGTGTGTGTGTGTAAAACTCATCTCTCAGCCCTCAGCATCTAGGTATGTAGCACATAATGAACATGAACTTGATGGCACATTAACCATCATCTTTATTTCTCATATTTAAGCTTCTAATTTTTAGGTGTTTTGCATTCACAATGACGATTACATACTTCATGCTGACTTAAAACTCTGAGTTCGTATTACCAACTTTGCAAATGTAATACATACTATAATAATACAAGTAAAATAGTGAATATTTTTATGCTTTCATTATTAATCTCTTCCATTTGAACTGCAACAAAAACTAAAGAAAGGCCACTTTCCTAGAAAAAAAAAAAGTAGGTAAATGAGTATTTTATATGTTATCTAGCATGTTCCATGTAAAAATCAATGTGTCACATGTTCTTCTGTACTTTTCTAGGAAATGTTCATTTATCTTTATTTTAAAAATAAGAGGGGGAGGAGAGAAGATGGCGGAAGAGTAAGACGCGGAGATCACCTTCCTTCCCACAGATACAGTAGAAATACATCTACACGTGGAACTGCTCCTACAGAACACCCACTGAACGCTGGCAGAAAACGTCAGACCTCCCAAAAGGCAAGAAACTCCCCCCGTACTTGGGTAGGGCAAAAGAAAAAAGAAATAACAGAGACAAAAGAATAGGGACGGCACCTGCATCAGTGGGAGGGAGCTGTGAAGGAGGAAAGATTTCCACGCACTAGGAAGCCCCTTCGCAGGCAGAGACTGCGGGTGGCAGAGGGGGGAAGCTTTGGAGCCACGGAGGAGAGCGCAGCCACAGGGGTGTGGAGGGCAAAGCGGAGAGATTCCCGCACTTCCCCCACGGAGGCTCGGCGCTGACCAACACTCACCAGCCTGAGAGGCTTGTCTGCTCAGCCGCCAGGGCGGGCGGGGCTGGGAGCTGAGGCTCGGGCTTCGGTCGGATCGCAGGGAGAGGACTGGGGTTGGCGGCGTGAACACAGCATGAAGGGGTTAGTGCACCACAGCTAGCCGGGAGGGAGTCCGGGAAAAAGTCTGCAGCTGCCGAAGAGGCAGGGGACTTTTTCTTCCCTGTTTCCTGGTGCACGAGGAGAGGGGATTCAGAGCGCCGCCTAAACGAACTTCAGAGACGGGAGCGAGCCGCGGCTAACAGCTCGGATCCCACAGCAACAGGGGCGCAGAGGGAAAAACGGAGAGACTCTCGTACAGATGCTCGGCGCCGAGCAGTGCTCACCAGCCCGAGAGGCTTGTCTGCTCCCCCGCCGGGGCAGGCGGGGCTGGGAGCGGAGGCTCGGGGCTTCGGTCAGATTGCAGGGAGAGGGCTGGGGTTGGCGGCGTGAACACAGCCTGAAGGGGTAAGCGCACCACAGCTGGCTGGGAGGGAGACCGGGAAAAAGTCTGCAGCTGGCGAAGAGGCAAGAGACTTTTTCTTGCCTCTTTGTTTCGCTGCGCGCAAGTAGAGGGGATTCAGAGCGCCGCCTAAACGAACTCCAGAGACTGGCGCGAGCCGCGGAGATCAGCGCGGACCCCAGAGACGGGCGTGAGACGCTGGGGCTGCTGCTGCCGCCTCCAAAAAGCCTGTGTGCGAGCACAGGTCACTCTCCAAACCGCCCCTCCCGGGAGCCCATGCAACCCGCCACTGCCAGCGTCCCGTGATCCAGGGACAACTTCCCCGGGAGAATGCACTGCGCACCTCAGGCTGGTGCAACGTCACGCCGGCCTCTGACGCCGCAGGCTCACCCCGCCTCCTCTGTACCCCTCCCTCCCCGCGGCCTGGGTGAGCCAGAGCCCCCGAAGCAGCTGCTCCTTTAACCCCGTCCTGTCTGGGCGGGGAACAGACGCCCTCAGGCGACCTACATGCAGAGGCGGGTCCAAATCCAAAGCTGATCCCCAGGAGCTGTGCGAACAGAGACGAGAAGCGGAAATCTCTCCCAGCAGCCTCAGAAGCAGCGGATTAAAACTCCACAAACAACTTGATGTGCCTGCATCTGTTGAATACCTGAATAGACAACGAATCATCCCAAATTCAGGAGGTGGAATTTGGGAGCAGGATATATTAATTTTTCCCCTTTTCCTTTTTTTTTGTGAGTGTATATGTATATGCTTCTGGGGGAGATTTTGTCTGTATAGCTTTGCTTTATAATAGCTTTATTTTACTTCACTATATTATAGCCTCTTTCTTTCTTTCTTTCTTTCTATTTTTTCTCCCTTTTACTCTGAGCCGTGTGGACGAAAGGCTCTTGGTGCTTCAGACAGGCATCAGGGCCGTACCTCGGAGGTGGGAGAGCCAACTTCAGGACACTGGTCCACAAGAGACCTCCCAGCTCCACGTAATACCAAATGGCAAAAATCTCTCAGAGATCTCCATCTCAACATCAAGACCCAGCATCACTCAATGACCAGCAAGCTACAGTGCTGAACACCCTATGCCAAACAACTAGCAAGACAGGAACACAGCCCCATCCATTAGCAGAGAGGCTGCCTAAAATCATAATAAGGCCACAGACACCCCAAAATACACCACCAGACGTGGACGTGCCCACCAGAAAGACAAGATCCAGCCTCATCCACCAGAGCTCAGGCACTAGTTCCCTCCACCAGGAAGCCTACACAACCCACTGATCCAACCTTAGCCACTGGGGACAGATACCAAAAACAACGGGAACTACGAACCTGCAACCTGTGATAAGGAGACCCCAAACACAGTAAGATAAGCAAAATGAGACGACAGAAAAACACACAGCAGATGAAGGAGCAGGGTCAAAACACACTTGACTTAACAAATGAAGAGGAAATAGGTAGTCTACCTGAAAAAGAATTCAGAATAATGATAGTAAGGATGATCCAAAATCTTGGAAATAGAATAGACAAAATGCAAGAAACATTTAACAAGGATGTAGAAGAACTAAAGAGGAACCAAGCAATGATGAAAAACACAATAAATGAAATTAAAAATACTCTAGATGGGATCAATAGCAGAATAACTGAGGCAGAAGAAAGGATAAGCGACCTGGAAGATAAAATGGTGGAAATAACTACTGCAGATCAGGATAAAGAAAAAAGAATGAAAAGAACTGAGGACAGTCTCAGAGACCTCTGGGACAATATTAAACTCACCAACATTCGACTTATAGGGGTCCCAGAAGAAGAAGAGAAAAAGAAAGAGACTGAGAAAATATTTGAAGAGATTATAGTTGAAAACTTCCCTAATATGGGAAAGGAAATAGTTAATCAAGTCCTGGAAGCACAGAGAGTCCCATACAGGATAAACCCAATGAGAAACACGCCAAGATACATATTAATCAAACTGTCAAAAATTAAATATAAGGAAAACATATTAAAGGCAGCAAGGGAAAAAAAAAACAAATAACACACAAGGGAATCCCCATAAGGTTAACTGCTGATCTTTCAGCAGAAACTCTGCAAGCCAGAAGGGAGTGGCAGGATATACTTAAAGTGATGAAGGAGAAAAACCTACAACCAAGATTACTCTACCCAGCAAGGATCTCCTTCAGATGTGATGGAGAAATTAAAACCTTTACAGACAAGCAAAAGCTGAGAGAGTTCAGCACCACCAAACCAGCTTTACAACAAATGCTAAAGGAACTTCTCTAGGCAAGAAACACAAGAGAAGGAAAACACCTACAATAACAAACCCAAAACATTTAAGAAAATGGGAATAGGAACATACATATCGATAATTACCTTGAATGTAAATGGATTAAATGCTCCCACCAAAAGACACAGGCTGGCTGAATGGATACAAAAACAAGACCCATATATATGCTGTCTACAAGACACCCACTTCAGACCTAGAGACACATACAGACTGAAAGTGAGGGGATGGAAAAAGATATTCCATGCAAATGGAAATCAGAAGAAAGCTGGAGTAGCAATTCTCATATCAGACAAAATAGACTTTAAAATAAAGACTATTACAAGAGACAAAGAAGGACACTATATAATGATCAAGGGATCGATCCAAGAGGAAGGTATAACAATTGTAAATATTTATGCACCCAACATAGGAGCACCTCAATACATAAGGCAAATACTAACAGCCTTAAAAGGGGAAAACGACCATAACACAATCATAGTAGGGGACGTTAACACCCCACTTTCCCCAATGGACAGATCATCCAAAATGAAAATAAATAAGGAAACACAAGCTTTAAATGATACATTAAACAAGATGGACTTAATTGATATTTATAGGACATTCCACCCAAAAACAACAGAATACACATTTTTCTCAAGTGCTCATGGAACATTCTCCAGGATAGATCATATCTTGGGTCACAAATCAAGCCTTGGTAAATTGAAGACAATTGAAATCGTATCAAGTATATTTTCCGACCACAACGCTATGAGACTAGATATCAATTACAGGAAAAGATCTGTAAAAAATACAAACACATGGAGGCTACACAATACACTACTTAATAACGAAGTGATCACTGAAGAAATCAAAGGGGAAATCAAAAAATACCTAGAAACAAATGACAATGGAGATACAACGACCCAAAACATATGGGACGCAGCAAAAGCAGTGCTAAGAGGGAAGTTTATAGCAATACAAGCCTACCTCAAGAAACAGGAAACATCTCAACTAAACAACCTAACCTTGCACCTAAAGCAATTAGAGAAAGAAGAACAAAAAAACCCCAAAGCTAGCAGAAGGAAAGAAATTATAAAGATCAGGTCAGAAATAAATGAAAAAGAAATGAAGGAAACAATAGCAAAAATCAATGAAACTAAAAGCTGGTTCCTTGAGAAGATAAACAAAATTGATAAACCATTAGCCAGACTCATCAAGAGAAAAAGGGAGAAGACTCAAATCAATAGAATTAGAAATGAAAAAGGAGAAGTAACCACTGACACTGCAGAAATACAAAAGATAATGAGAGATTACTACAAGCAACTCTATGCCAATAAAATGGACAACCTGGAAGAAATGGACAGATTCTTAGAAATGCACAAACTGCCGAGACTGAACCAGGAAGAAATAGAAAATATGAACAGACCAATCACAAGTACTGAAATTGAAACTGTGATTAAAAATCTTCCAATAAACAAAAGCCCAGGACCAGATGGCTTCACAGGCGAATTCTATCAAACATTTAGAGAAGAGTTAACACCTATCCTTCTCAAATTCTTCCAAAATATTGCAGAGGGAGGAACACTCCCCAACTCATTCTACGAGGCCACCATCACCCTGATACCAAACCAGACAAAGATGTCACAAAGAAAGAAAACTACAGGCCAATATCACTGATGAACATAGATGCAAAAATCCTCAACAAAATACTAGCAAACAGAATCCAACAGCACATTAAAAGGATTATACACCATGATCAAGTGGGGTTTATTCCAGGAATGCAAGGATTCTTCAATATACGCAAATCAATCAACGTGATACATCATATTAACAAATTGAAGGAGAAAAACCATATGATCATCTCAATAGATGCAGAGAAAGCTTTCGACAAAATTCATCACCCATTTATGATAAAAGCCCTGCAGAATGTAGGCATAGAGGGAACTTTCCTCAACATAATAAAGGCCATATACGACAAGCCCACAGCCAATATTGTCCTCAATGGTGAAAAACTGAAACCATTTCCACTAAGTTCAGGAACAAGACAAGGTTGCCCACTCTCACCACTATTATTCAACATAGTTTTCGAAGTGTTAGCCACAGCAATCAGAGAAGGCAAAGAAATAAAAGGAATCCAAATCGGAAAAGAAGAAGGAAAGCTGTCACTGTTTGCAGATGACATGATACTATACATTGAGAATCCTAAAACTGCCACCAGGAAACTACTAGAGCTAATCAATGAATTTGGTAAAGTAGCAGGATACAAAATTAATGCCCAGAAATCTCTTGCATTCCTATATACTAATGATGAAAAATCTGAAAGTGAAATTAAGAAAACACTCCCGTTTACTATTGCAACGAAAAGAATAAAATATCTAGGAATAAACCTACCTAAGGAGACAAAAGACCTGTATGCAGAAAATTATAGGACACTGATGAAAGAAATTAAAGATGATACAAATAGATGGAGAGATATACCATGTTCTTGGATTGGAAGAATCAACATTGTGAAAATGACTCTACTACCCATAGCAATCTGCAGATTCAATGCAATCCCTATCAAACTACCACAGGCATTTTTCACAGAACTAGAAAAAAAATTTCACAATTTGTATGGAAACACGAAAGACCCCGAATAGCCAAAGCAATCTTGAGAACGAAAAATGGAGCTGGAGGAATCAGGCTCCCCGACTTCAGACTATATTACAAAGCTACAGTAATCAAGACAGTTTGGTACTGGCACAAAAACAGAAATATAGATCAATGGAACAGGATAGAAAGCCCAGAGGTAAACTCATGCACATATGGTCACCTTATCTTTGATAAAGGAGGCAAGAATATACAGTGGAGAAAAGACAGCCTCTTCAATAAGTGGTGCTGGGAAAATTGGACAGGTACATGTAAAAGTATGAAATTAGAGCACTCCCTGACACCATACACAAAAATAAACTCAAAATGGATTAAAGACCTAAGTGTAAAGCCAGACACTATCAAACTTTTAGAGGAAAACATAGGCAGAACACTCTATGACATAAATCACAGCAAGATCCTTTATGACCCAGCTCCTAGAGAAGTGAAAATAAAAACACAAATAAACAAATGGGACCTAATGAAACTTAAAAGCTTTTGCACAGCAATGGAAACCATAAACAAGACCAAAAGACAACCCTCAGAATGGGAGAAAATATTTGCAAATGAAGCAACTGACAAAGGATTAATCTCCAAGATTTACAAGCAGCTCATGCAGCTCAATAACAAAAAAACAAACAAACCAGTCCAAAAATGGGCAGAAGACCTAAATAGACATTTCTCCAAAGAAGATATACAGATGGCCAACAGACACATGAAAGAATGCTCAACATCATTAATCATTAGAGAAATGCAAATCAAAACTACAATGAGATATCATCTCACACCAGTCAGAATGGTCATTATCAAAAATTCTAGAAACAATAAATGCTGGAGAGGGTGTGGAGGAAAGGGAACACTCTTGCACTGTTGGTGGGAATGTAAATTGATACAGCCACTATGGAGAACAGTATGGAGGTTCCTTAAAAAACTAAAAATAGAACTACCATACGACCCAGCAATCCCACTACTGGGCATATACCCTGAGAAAACCATAGGTCAAAAAGAGTCATGTACCAAAATGTTCATTGCAGCTCTATTTACAATAGCCAGGACATGGAAGCAACCTAAATGTCCATCGACAGATGAATGGATAAAGAAGATGTGGCACATATATACAATGGAATATTACTCAGCCATAAAAAGAAATGAAATGGAGGTATTTGTAATGAGGTGGATGGAGTTAGAGTCTGTCATACAGAGTGAAGTAAGTCAGAAAGAGAAAAACAAATATAGTATGCTAACACATATATACGGAATCTAAGGGAAAAAAAAAAAAGGCCATGAAGAACCTAGTGGCAAGACGGGAATAAAGACACAGACCTACTAGAGAATGGACTTGAGGATATGGGGAGGGGGTGGGGTGAGATGTGACAGGGTAAGAGAGTGTCATGGACATATATCCACTACCAAATGTAAAATAGATAGCTAGTGGGAAGCAGCCGCATAGCACAGGGATATCAGCTCGGTGCTCTGTGACCACCTAGAGGGGTGGGATGGGGAGGGTGGGAGGGAGGGAGATGCAAGAGGGAAGAGAAATGGGAACATATTGTATATGTATAACTGATTCACTTTGTTATAAAGCAGAAGCTAACACACCATTGTAAGGCAATTATACTTCAATAAAGATGTTTAAAAAAAAAAAATAAGAAACGAAGTGAAGTTAGGTCATTAGTCCTTAAAATCCACACCTAGTTGAGAGTTCAGGTGGGATGAGAAGTGTGTTTTTGTTTGTTTTGTTTTGTTTCTCATTTTTCTAAAGTCTACACATTCCAACCCTGTCTCTTAAAACATAAAAATGCTCAGAATTAATTATTGATGCATAAGACATTAATCTTATATAAAAAACTGGAAAGTCATTTTCACTGACCTGGTCAAGAATTATTGCAGAATTGATTAAAACTGTTGACACTTAATACTCTAGAATGATTTCCATTGAGTACTGCAGTAATTGAGGTGTTCACATAGTAATGTACACTTTATTTTTTCAATAAAATTTAGGTAAAATTTTAGGTTATCTATTTTAAAAAAATATTATTGACCATTTTAGGAAAGTTAATCTGGATATCAATCAGTTCATATAAACAATGTATTGAATTTAAATCTATGTGAAGTACAGCTCATCATTGTATATTAACTCTGAAGTTTGTAAAGCAACATGTAAATCTGTTCATATAACACTTTCAAATAGTTACATCATAAACTAAGTATTGATACATTTACGCTTCAATACATTGGGATAGTGTGAACTCCATCTATCAAAGGTAACATTATTCAGATTATATTCCTTACTACACGTTGCCTATCCGTGCATGTGAAGCTTAAAAAATATTGGTTGTACTGCACTGAAGTCTAGCCATTAATAATAATTAATAAGCAATAGTTATTAATGAAATAACCATTAAATTGCTCTGAGTTTTGAGAAACCTTGTGATTTAGAATATTATTATTTACTCAAAAATATGAATGTTATAAACATTAAAATAATATTTAGCCACCTTATAATATTTCTATAAGAGAGCAGACAATAACTAAATGAATACATAAATATGAAGCATGAATTTACTTAATTTTTCCTGTGTCAGAGACTGTCAATTAAGGTACAAAGAGAGATAAGCTCTTTTTTTATTGAAGTATAGTTGATTTACAACGTTGTGTTAGTTTCAGGTGTACAGCAAAGTAATTCAATTATATATATATATACATTTTCAGATCATTTTCCCTTATAGATTATAACAAAATATTGAGAACAGTCCCCTGTGCTATAGAGTAGGTACTTGTTGATTATCTGCTTTAAATATGGTAGTGTGTATATGTTAATCCCAAACAGCTAATTTATTTTTCCCCCCAATCTTTCGTCTTTGGTAACCATAAGTTTGTTTTCTATGTCTGTGGGTCTATTTCTGTTTTGTATATAATTTCATTTGTATCATTATTTTTTAGATTGCACATATAAGTGATATCATATGATATTTTTCTTTTTCTGTCTGGCTTACTTTGTTTAGTATGATAATCTCCAGGTTCACCTATGTTGCTGCAAATGGCATAATTTCATTCTTTTTTATGGATGAGTAATATATATGTGTGTGTGTGTGTGTGTGTGTGTGTATATATATATATATATTTATATATATATACATCTTTATCCATATATCTGTTGATGGGCATTTATGTTGCTTCCATGTCTTGGTTATTGTAAATAGTGCAGAAATGAACATTGAGGTGCATGTACCTTTTAAATTATTGTTTTCTCAAGATATATGCCCAGGAGTGGAATTGCTGGTAGCTCTATTTTTAGCTTTTTAAGGAACTTCCATACTGTTCTCATTAGTGGCTGTACAAATTTACATTCCCACCAACACTGTAGGAGGGTTCCACTTTCTCCACACCTCCCCAGCATTTAATATTTGTAGACTTTTATTTAACAAATTTATTGGAGAATAATTGCTTTATAATGGTGTGTTAGTTTCTGCTGTATAACAAAGTGAATCAGCTATACGTATCCATATATCCCCATATCTCCTCCCTCTTGCCTCTCCCTCCCACCCTCACTATCCCACATCTCTAGGTGGTCACAAAGCACTGAGGTGATATCCCTGTGCAATGCAGCTGCTTCCCACTAGCTATCTATTTTACATTTGGTAATGTATATATGTCCATGCCACTCTCTCACTTCGTCCCAGCTTACCTTCCCCCTCCCATGTCCTCAAGTTCATTCTCTATGCCTGTGTCTTTATTCCTGTCCTGCCCCTAGGTTCTTCAAAACGTTGTTTTTTTGATTGTTTTTTTTTTTTTTTTTTAGATTCCATATATATGTGCTGGAATATGGTATTTGTCTTTCTCTTTCTGACTTACTTCACTCTGTATAACAGACTCTAGGTTCATCCACCTCATTACAAATAACTAAATTTCAAATTTCATTTCTTTTTATGGCTGAGTAATATCCCATTGTATATATGTGCCACATCTTCTTTATCCATTTATCTGTCGATGGACACTTAGGTTGCTTCCATCTTCTGGCTATTGTAAATAGTGCTACAGTGAATATTGTGGTACATGACTCGTTTTGAATTACGGTTTTCTCAGGGTATATGCCCAGGAGTCAGATTGCTGAGTCGTATGGTACTTCTATTTTTACTTTTTTAAGGAACCTTCATACTGTTCTCCCTAGAGGCTGTATCAATTTACATTGCCACCAACAGTGCAACAGGGTTCCCTTTTCCCCACATCCTCTCCAGCATTTACTGTTTGCACATTTTTGATGATGGGCATTCTGACCAGTGCGAGGTGACACCTCATTGTATTTTCTTTTTTTTTTTGTTCATTGTATTTTCCATTTGCATTTCTCTAATGATTAGTGATGCTGAGCATTCTTTCATGTGTTTGTTGGCAATCTGTATATCTTCTTTGGAGAAATGTTTCCTTAGGTCTTCTGCTCATTATTAGATTGGGTTGTTTGTTTTGTTGATATTGAGCTGCATGAACTGCTTATAAATTTTGGAGATTAATCCTTTGTCAGTTTCTTCATTTGCAAATATTTTCTCCCATTCTGAGGGTTGTCTTTTCATCTTGTTTATGGTTTCCTTTGCTATGCAAAAGGTTTTAAGTTTCATTAAGTCCCATTTGTTTATTTTTGTTTTTATTTCCCTTTCTCTAGGAGATGGGTCAAAAAGGACCTTGCTGTGATTTATGTCATAAAGAGTTCTGCCTGTGTTTTCCTCTAAGAGATTTAGAGTGTCTGACCTTACATTTAGGTCTTCAATACATTTTGAGTTTATTTTGTGTATGGTGTTAGGAAGTGTTCTAATTTCTTTCTTTTACATGTAGTTGTCCAGTTTTCCCAGCACCATTATTGAAGAGGTTGTCTGCTCTCCATTATATATTCTTACCTGCTTTATCAAAGATAAGGTGACCATATGTGTGTGGGTTTTACCTCTGGGCTTTCTATCCTGTTCCATTGATCTATATAGTTGTTTTTGTGCCGGTACCATACTCTCTTGATTACTGTAGCTTTGTAGTATAGTCTGAAGTCCAGGAGCCTGATTCTTCCAGCTCCGTTGTCCTTTCTCAAGATTGCTTTGGCTATTCGGGATTTTTTGTCTTTCCATAAAAATTGTGAAATTTTTTGTTCTAGTTCTGTGAGAAATGCCATTGGTAGTTTGATAGGGATTGCACTGAATCTGTAAATTTCTTTGGGTACTATAGTCATTTTCAAAATGTTGATTCTTCCAATCCAAGCACATGGTATATCTCTTCATCTGTTTGTATCACCTTTAATTTCTTTCATCAGTGTCATAGTTTTCTACATATAGGTCTTTTTTCTCATTAGGTAGGTTTATTGCTAGGTATTTTATTCTTTTTGTTGCAATGGTAAATGGGAATGTTTCCTTAAATTCTCTTTAAGATTTCTCAGCATTAGTGTATAGGAATGAAAGAGATTTCTGTACATTAATTTTGTATCTTGCTACTTTACCAAGTTCATTAATTAGCTCTAGTAGATTTCTGGTAGCATCTTTAGGATTCTCAGTGTATCAGGTCATGTGCAAAGAGTGACAGTTTTACTCCTTTTCTGGTTTGGATTCGTTTTATTTCTTTTTCTTCTCTGATTGCTGTGGCTGAAACTTCCAAAGCTATGTTAAATAATAGTGTGAGAGTGGGCACCCTTGTCTTGTTCCTAATTTTAGTGGAAATGGTTTCAATTTTTCACCACTGAGAACAATGTTGGCTGTTGGTTTGTCATATATGGACTTTATTATGTTGAGGTAAGTTCCCTCTATTCCTACTTTCTGGAAGGTGTTTATCATAAATGGGTGTTGAATTTTATTGAAAGCTTTTTTGCATCTATTGAGATGATCATGTGGTTTTTCTCCTTCAATTTGTTAATATGCGTATCACGTTGATTGATTTGCCTATATGGAAGAATCCTTGCCTTCCTGGGATAAACCCCACTTGTTCATGGTGCATGATCCTTTTAATGTGCTCTTGGATTCCGTTTGCTAGTATTTTGTTGAACATTTTTGCATCGATGTTCATCAGTGATATTGGCCTGTAGTTTTGTTTGTTTGTGACATCTTTTTCTGGTTTTGGTATCAGGGTGACTTTGGCATCGCAGAATGAGTTTAGAAGTGTTCCTCCCTCTCCTATATTTTGGAAGAGTTTGAGAAGGATAGGTGTTAGCTCTTCTCTAAATGTTTGATAGAATTCGCCTATGAAGCCATCTGGTCCTGAGCTTTTGTTTGTTGTAAGACTTTTAATCAGAGTTTCATTTTCAGTGCTTGAGATTGGTCTGTTTATATTTTCTATTTCTTCCTGGTTCAGTCTTGTAAGGTCACGCTTTTCTAAGAATTTATCCATTTCTTCTAGGTTGTCCATTTTATTGGCATATGGTTGCTTGTAGTAATCTCTCATGATCCTGTGTATTTCTGCATTGTCAGTTGTTAATTTTTCATTTCTAATTCTGTTGATTTGAGAGTTATCCCTGTTTTTCTTGATCAGTCTGGCTAGTAGTTTATCAGTTTTGTATATCTTTTCAAAGAACCATCTTTTTTTATTGATCTTTGCTATCATTTCCTTCATTTCTTTCTGATCTGATCTTTATGATTTCTTTCCTTCTGCTAACTTTGGGGTTTTATTGGTCTTCTTTCTCTTATTGCTTTAGGTTTAAGGTTAGATTGTTTATTTTAGATGTGTCTTGTTTCTTGAGGCAGGATTGTATTGTATATACTTCCCTCTTAGAACTGCTTTTGCTGCATTCCACAGGTTTTGGGTCCTCGTGTTTTCATTGTCATTTTTTTCTAGGTATTTTATGATTTCTCCTTTGATTTCTTCACTGATCTCTTAGTTATTTAGTAGCATATTGCTTAGCCTCCACGTGTTTGTATTTTGTGCAGTTTTTTCCTTGTAATTGGTATCTAGTCTTAAAGTGTTGTGGTTGGAAAAGATACTTGATACGATTTCAGTTTTCTTAAATTTACCAAGGCTTGATTTGTGACCCCACAAAATGATCTATTATAGAGAATGTTCCATGAGAACTTGTGAAGAAAGTGAATTCTGTTTTTTTTGGATGGAATGTCCTATAAATATCAATTAAGTCCATCTTGTTTAATGTGTTATTTAAAGCTTGTGTTTCCTTATTTTCGTTTTGGATTATCTGTCCATTGGTGAAAGTGGGGTGTTAAAGTCCCCTACTATTATTGTGTTACTGTCAATTTTCCCTTTTATGGCTGTTAACATTTGCCTTTTGTATTGATATACTCCTATTTTGGGTACATAAATATTAACAATTGTTATATCTTCTTGGATTGATCCCTTGATCATTATGCAGTGTCCTTCTCTCTCTCTTGTAATAGTCTTTATTTTAAAGACTATTTTATCTGATATGAGAATTGCTACTCCAACTTTCTTTTTATTTCCATTTGTATGGAAAAAATTTTCAATCCCTTAACTTCCAGTCTATATGTGTCCATAGGTCTGAAGTGGGTCTCTTGTTTACAGCATTTATACAGGTCTTTTTTTGTATCCATTCAGCTAGTCTGTGTCTTTTGGTTGGAGCATTTAATCCATTTACATTTAAGGTAATTATTGATATGTATGTTCCTATTACTTTTTTCTTAATTGTTTTGGGTTTGTTTTTGTAGGTCTTATTCTTTTCCTGTTTTTCCTGCCTAGATAAGCTCCTTTAGCATTTGTTGTAAAGCTGGTTTTTTGGTGTGAATCCTCCTAGCTTTTGCTTGTCTGTAAAGGTTTTAATTTCTCCATCAAATCTGAATGAGATCCTTTGCTGGGTAGAGTAATCTTGGTTGTAGGTGTTTCTCCTTCATCACTTTAAATGTGTCCTGCCACTCCCTTCTGGCTTGCAGAGTTTCTGCTGAAAGATCAACTGTTAACATTAAGGAGATCCCCTTGTATGTTATTTGTTGATTTTCCCTTGCTGCTTTTAATATTTTTTCTTTGTATTTAATTTTTGATAGTTTGATTAATATGTGTTTTGGTGTGTTTCTCCTTGGATTTATCCTGTATGGGAGTCTCTGCACTTCCTGGAGTTGATTGACTATTTCCTTTCCCATATTAGGGAAGTTTTCAACTGTAATCTCTTCAAATATTTTCTCAGCCCCTTTCATTTTCTCTTCTTCTTCTGCGACCTCTATAATTCAAATGTTAGTGTGCTTAATGTTGTCCCAGAAGTCTCTGAGACTGTCCTCAATTCTTTTCATTATTTTTTCTTTATTCAGCTCTGTGGTAGTTATTTCCACTATTTTATCTTCCACTCACATATCCATTCTTCTGCATCAGTTATTCTGCTATTGATTCCTTCTAGAGAATTTTTAATTTTATTTATTGTGTTGTTCATCTTTGTTTGTTTGCTCTTTAGTTCTTCTAGGTCCTTGTTAAACGTTTCTTGTATTTACTCCATTCTATTTCCAAGATTTTGGATCATTTTTACTATCAATACTCTGAATTCTTTTTCAGGTAGACTGCTTATTTCCTCTTCATTTGTTTAGTCTGGTGGATTTTTACATTGCTCCTTCATCTGCTGTGTGTTTCTCTGTCTTCTCATTTTCCTTAACATACTGTGTTTGGGGTCTCCTTTTTGCAGGCTGCAGGTTCATTGTTCCAGTTGTTTTTGGTGCCTGCCCCCGGTGAGTGAGGTTGTTTCAGTGTCTTGTGTAGGCTTCCCGGTGGAGGGGACTAGTGAGTGTGTTCTGGTGGGTGAGGCTGGATCTATTTTTTCTGGTGTGCACATCTGGTGGTGTGTTTTGAGGTGTCTGTGAAATTAGTATGATTTTAGGTGGCCTCTCTGCTAATGGGTGGGGTTGTGTTCCTCTGTTGCTAGTTGTTTCACATGGGCTATCCAGCACTGGAGCTTGCTAGTGGTTGAGTGGAGCTGGGTCTTAGCGTTGAGATGGAGATCTCTGGGAGAACTCTCGCCAATTAATATTACAAGGAGTAGGGACATCTCTGGTGGTCCAATGTCCTAAACTCTTCTCTCCCAACTTGGAGGCTCAGGCCTGATACCAGGCTGGAGCACCAAGACTCTGTGAGCCACACAGCTCAGAAGAAAAGGGAGAAAAGAAATAAAAAAAGAAAATACAGCTATTAAAATAAATATATATATATATATTATTAAAATAAAAATAAAAATGTAATTAAAAATAAAAGAAGAGAGCAAGCAAACCAATAAACAAATCCACCAATGATAACAAGCCTTAGTAACTATACAAAAAGAAAAAAAGAAAAAAACGGACAGAGAGAACACTAGGACAAATAGTAAAAGCAAACCTATATAGACAAAATCACACAAAGAAACATACACATACACACTCACAAAAAGAGAAAAAGGAAAAAAAAAACATATATATATATATATATATATATATATATATATTAAAAAAAGGAAGAGAGCAACCAAGTTAATAAACAAATATACCAATGATAATAAGCTCTAAATACTAAACTAAGATAAACATAAAACTGGAAACAAATTAGATGCAGAAAGCAAACCCCAAGTCTACAGTTGTTCCCAAAGTCCACTGCCTCAGTTTTGGGATGATTCATTGTCTATTCAGTTATTCTAGAGATGCAGGGTACATCAAGTTGATTGTGGGGATTTAATCTGCTGCTCCTGAAGTTGCACAGAGAAATTTCCCTTTCTCTTCTTTGTTTGCACAGCTCCTGGGGTTCAGCTTTGTGTTTGGCCCTGCCTCTTTGTATAGGTTTCCCTCAGGCATATATTCCTTACCCAGACAGGAGGGGGTTAAATGAGTGGCTGATTTGGGGGCTCTGGCTCACTCAGGCCGGGGGGAGGGAAGGGTACAGAATACAGGACGAGACTGCAGTGGCAGAGACCAGCATGACGTTGCAACAGCCTGGGGCATGCTGTGTGTTCTCTGGATCACAGGACCCTGGCAATAACAGGCTGCACAGGCTCTTGGGAGGGGAGGTTTGGATAGTGACCTGTGCTTGCACACAGGCTTCTTGGTGGCTGCAGCAGCAGCGTTAGTGTTGCATGCCTGTCTCTGGTGTCGGCACTGATAGCCGCAGCTCATGCCTGTCTCTGGAGCTCGTTTAGGTGGTGCTCTGAATCCCCTCTCCTCGTACACCCCGAAACAATGGTCTCTTGCCTCTTAGGCAGTTCCAGACTTTTTCCCAGACTCCCTCACCATTAGCTGTGGTGAACTAGCCCCCTTCAGGCTGTGTTCACACAGCCAACTCTAGTCCTCTCCCTGGGATGTGACCTCTGAAGCCTGAACCGCAGCTCCCAGCCCCCACCTGTCCCAGCGGGTGACCAGAAAAGCCTCTCAGGCTGGTGAGTACTGGTTGGAACTGATCCTCTGTGCATGAATCTCTCCACTTTGCCCTCTGCACCCCTGTTGCTGCACTCTCCTCTGTGGCTCTGAAGCTTCTCCCCTTCCCACCCCCATCTCCACCAGTGAAGGGGCTTCCTAGTGTGTGGAATCTTTTCCTCCTTCACAGCTCCCTCTCAGAGGTGCAGGTTCCATCCCTATTCTTTTGTCTGTTTTTTTCTTTTTTCTTTTGCCTTACCCAGGTACGTGGGGATTTTCTTGCCTTTTGGGAATTCTGAGGTCCTCTGTCAGCATTCAGTAGGTGTTCTGTAGGAGTTGTTCCACATGTAGATGCATTTTTGATGTATTTGTTGGGAAGAAGATGATCTCCACATCTTACTCCTGTGCCATCTTGATGGTCCTCATAGACTTTTTGATGATGGTCATTCTGACTAGTGCGAAGTGATAAATATAGTTTCGAGTTGCATTTCTCTAATAATTAGTGATGTTGAACATCTTTTCATGTGCCTGTTGGCCATCTCTATGTCTTCTTTGGTGAAATGTCTATTTAGATCTTCTTCCCATTTTTTGACTGGGTTGTTTGTTTTCTGGGTTATTGAGCAGTATGAGCTGTTTGAATGTTTTGGAGATTAATCCCATGTTGGTCACATTGTTTCCAAATATTTTCTCCCATTTGGTAGGTTGGCTTTTTGTTTTGTTTATGGTTTCCTTTGCTGTGCAAAATCTTTTAAGTTTACTTAGGTCCCATTCATTTCATTTTATTATTTCCATTACTCTGGGAGACAGATCCTAAAAGACACTGCTGCTGTATGTCAAAGAGTGTTCTATGTTTTCCTCTAGAATTTTATATTATGTTGTTTCACATTTAGGTCTTTAATGGATTTTGAGTTTATTCGTGTGTATGATGTTAGAGAGTGTTCTAATTTCATTCTTTTACATGGAGCTGTCCAGTTTTACCAGCAGCAATTATTAAAGAAAGGATCTTTTCTCCATTGTATATTCTTGCATCCTTTGTCATAGATTAATCGATCATAAATGTTGGGTCTATTTCTGGGCTTTCTTTCCTGTTCTATTGGTCTATATTTCTGTTTTTGTGTCAGTACCATGCAGTTTTGATTACTGTAGGTTTGTAGTATAGTCTGAAGTCAGCAAGCCTGATTCCTCCTGCTTCAGCTTTTCTTTCTCAAATTGCTTTGTCTATTTGGGGTATTTTGTCTTTCCATACAAATTTAAAAATTTTGTTTAGTTATTTGAAAAATGCCATTGGTAATCTGATAGGAATTGCATTGAATTTATAGATTGCCTTGGATAGTATACTCATTTTGACAATATTGATTCTTCTAATCCAAGAACACAGTATATCTTTCCATTTGTTTGTGTCATCTTCAAATTCTTTCATCAGTGTTGTACAGTATTTTATGTACAGGTCTTTTGCTTCCCTGGGTAGGTTTATTCTTAGGTATTTTATTCTTTTTGATGTGAGGATAAATGAGATTGTTTCCTTAATTTCTCTTTCTGGTCTTCCATTGTTAGTGAATGTCATGGTCTGAACACGGGTTCAAAAAGAATTTCCAGATACAAGGCAGAATGTAAAGAAGATAGAATTTATTAGAGGGAAGGGTCAGTGCCAGAACAGTGAGCCAACTACCTAGTAGTCTGGGAGAGTCAAGCCTGAACTTGTGCTATTGATAAGTTTTTATAGCCAGAAAACAAAGGAATGGTTTGAGGTGAAAATTTCATTTACTGATTGGTCGAGACACATGTACCTTCCTTTTATAGGGTGGGAGTGGGACAGGCCAGATGCCTTTCCTTATTTGGGACAGGTCCTGTTGCCCAGGTGAGCATCACCCAGGTGGCTCAGGAATTTCATAAGCATTGCAACAGGGTGAGGAGGGCAATTAAGAGTCCAATAAGTGGTGTAACGCTGAAACTTTTTCAGGCGGGTAGTCCTTTGTCCTTGAAACACAATTGTCCTTGGAGCACCACAGTGAATAGAAATGCAACACATTTCTGTGTATAATTTTGTATCCTAAAACTCTACCGAATTCACTGATGAGCTCTAGTAGTGTTCTGGTAGCATTTTTAGGATTTTCTATGTAGAGTATCATATCATCAGTAAGCAGTGACAGTTTTACTTCTTTTCCAATTTGGATTTCACTTCTCTGATTGCCATGGCTACAACTTCCAAAACTATTTTGAATAAAAGTGGCAAGAGTGGGCATCTTGTCTTTTTCCTGATCTTAGAAAAAATCCTTTCAACTTTTCACTGTTGAATATGATATCAGCTGTTGGTTTGACATATATGGTTTTTATTACATTGAGGTAAGTTCTCTCTTAGCCCACTTTCTGGAGAGTTTTTGTCATAAATCGGTGTTGAATTTTGTCAAAAGCTTTTTCTGCATCTATTGAGATGATTTTATGGTTTTTATTCTTCAGTTTTTTAATGTGGTGTATCACATGGATTGATTTGCCAATACTGAAAAATCCTTGCATCACATTGACAAACCCATTTGATCATAGTGTATGATCTTTTTAATGTATTGTTGGATTCTGCTTGCTAGTATTTTGTTGAGGAATTTTGCATCTATGTTCATCAGTGATATTGGCCTTTAACTTTCTTTTTTTTGTGGTATCTTTGTCTGGTTTTGATATCAGGGTGATGGTAGCCTCATAGAATGAATTTGGGAGTGTTACTTCCTTGAAAATGCTTTGAAATAGTTTCAGAAGCGTAGGTGTTAACTCATCTCTAAAAGTTTGATAGAATTTGCCTGTGAAGCCATGTGGTCCTGACCTTTTGTTTGTTGGGAGTATTTTAATCACAGATTCAGTTTCAATTTTGTAATTGGTCTGTTTATTTTTTCTATTTCTTCTTGGCCCAGTCTTGGGAGATTGTACCTTTCAAAGAGTTTGTCCATTTCTAGGTTTTCCAGTTTATTAGCATATAGTTGCTTGTAGTAGTCTCTTATGGTCCTTTGTGTTTCTGTGGTGTCAGTTGTAACTTCTCCTTTTTCAATTCTAATTTTATTGATTTGGGTCTTTTCCCTTTTTGTCTTGATGAGTCTGCCTAAATGTTTTTCAATTTTGTTTTATCTCTTCAAAGATCCAGCTTTTAGTTTCATTGATCTTCTCTATTTTATTTTTAGTCTTTATTTCATTTATTTCTGCTCTGAACTTTATAATTTCTTTCCTTCTACTAACAGGGTTTTATTTGTTCTTCTTTCTCTAGTTGCTTTAGGTATAAGGTTAGGCTGTTTATTTGAGATTTTTCTTGTGTTTCCTGAGGTAAACTTGTATTGCCATAGGCGTCCCACAAAGATAAACTCTGAAACTGTGTGTGTTGCTTTTTAAGCTGAATATATATGTGTGTTCAAGCACCATTGGAGTTTAATTATTTACTTTCTAGTATACACTAAGGTTGACATTACCTATTTCAGAACAAATGATGACAAATTCTGTTAAGTGCCTAAAGTTTTCTGAGTAAACACTTGTGTTAAATTATGTTACTTACTCAGGTGAATCAAATTATTCTATTGAAGTTTTTTCACAGCCTGAGTCTCTGCTCTTCCTTATTTAATTCTGTTTTAATTACCTTGGTCTTCATTCTCTATTAGGTTAAAATATTCTCTCTCTCTTTTTTCCCCATTGTTAAACATGGTTTTATATCCTAATAACCTGAGAGTAAATCAAAAGCAAAAAAAAAAAAAAATTAATTACATAACTGTGATGTCTTTATGTTCCACTGAAATATTATTTTAGTAGAGAAGATTTAAGTTGTTCATCTTTACTTTTCATCAGTTTGTTAGGTAATCTAACCTGTTCAAGTCGAACATCCAACAGGAGCCATAAACTCTGATCTTGCTAGATTGAGCACTACCTTTTATCTTCTTTTTCATAACTATAAAGAGAAAATAGAGAATCAGCTGAAGGTACCATTTAGCAATTATTTTCCCTGTGATCCTCACACTACAATAAAGGGCCACATGTGAAAAGACTTAGGCACTCTGATAAAGATTCTCAGTATGAAACCAGGTTTCCTGCATTTCATCCTGACATTCCTTACCCTGACTTATTTAAAAGGTGCTACTTCCTATAAGTGGTTAACTATTAAAGTTTTTGAAGCTTTGGTTCTATTCTGCTTTTATCATTGACACAGAGAACAGTATATGTTTCTGTCTGAGTTGATAATCGCATCATTTACACGTCATAAAAATCCAGGAAAGAGACAGTCAATCTATTGTCAGATTAAAGTTCATTACAGTAAAATGATTAGGCAGGAGAATGGTATTTATTAAGGTACTTATAAATAAATGCTTTGACTTTATGTCTCCCGTAGCATACCTATATTTATTATAGAAAATGAGAGTATAAATATTTACTCTTTATTATGGAGTAAGGATAAGAAAGGACTCTATAAGTTTAACCTGCGAGGCCTTAAGGTAGCTTTAAAACTCAAACTGAACTTCATATTTTGTATTTCTATATTTCTACCCTTATTTTTTATTTGTAGATACTCATTTTAATTTTAATTTTACATTTACATTATATTATTGTGGAAGGGATCTTGTATATTTCCTTCCATAATTTGTCAGTAGAATAAACTTAAACTGTTTTACTTTTATTTTACCTGAACTTAAGTTGTAAAGTATTATGAGAGAATTTCTCCCCACTCTTGATATCTTGTCTTGTTCATCGATATTAATAGTTTTTAGTGATAATAGAGGGTAGGTTCTTGTCCCCTCACAGAAAGAATTCAGAGACAAAACAAGGGGGGGTCAAGAAAGCAAAGCAAGGTTTTACTAAATGAAAGTATGTTCTCAAGGGGAGAGCAAGTAGTCTCACATGAGTAGCTGCCTTGAGTTTCTTTGGCAAGCAGGTTATGTGGTGTGTAGATAAGAAGGGGCAAAATATTCATTGGGGAAGGAGAGGTTTGGGGGATGTATTCTCTGATTTTCATCTCAGCTCCAACTTCCTGATGGGAGGAGGGATTTTTGTCCCTATTTAGCCCTGATTGGAAGTGTCATGACATCAGTGCATCATGGGTATTTCTTATCTACAAGGTTAATTTTATTGTAATGACAGCATAATGAGCAAAATGTTACATTCAGATGCTGGAGATTCCTGCCGTTTCCCACCTTTCTTCATCTGCCTCCAGGCCACTTGTATCCCAAAAATGTGTGGTTTCCTGTCAGTCTGGAGATTCCTGATATTCTTTGCCCAAGGACCTGCACTGTTTACAAGTTGTGTGGTTTCCTGCCATTTGAGCTGTGCCCCCCTTTTTCTGCTCATGTCTACCTAACTGCTTGCTTTAAAATTAGTTTTCTAAAAAAATAATTCAGGATATGTAAAAAGATCATCATTCCTAATATAGAAAACATAATGAGTGAAACAAAAGATGCATCTCATAATGTATTTCTGAAAGAGAAGAAAATAAATTACTGTAAAATAGACACTTGTATTCAGAATCTCAATAGTTTATAACGAAACTCTTCCCTTGAAGGGATCACTTTCTTGTTAGTTTCAGATTTACACCATCCACAGCTTTGAATGTTTTGATAACCTTTTCCCTAATAGCTCCACAGGCTCATCAATATTTTCTCATGGGCAAGCAAGAGGGGTCATTTTGATTTCTGTCATAATAATGACATCCATCATTTTAAACCTCTACTGAAAGAGAATACAAACTGTTAGATTATTATTTCCAGCAATCTAGTTAAATTAGTCTGAAATACTCCTTTAGAGAACAGACTAGTCAACTGAGCAAAAATATCATACAATGAAAAGAACATAAAAGTGGAAGAAGAATGTTTCTCCTCAAAAAGGATTCTTGTTATGAACAACAAACCTCTTCAAATTTCTACCTCCAGAAAGGCAAAGGACTATGGAAGATTATGTTTTTCTAAGTCACACAACACCTAATATTAGTTTCTTAGGCAGAGCTCAAGATCAACGTGCTCCTCCAAACTCTGACCTCAAGAAATGCCTGAGAGTCAAAAACTTCCCTCCCCAAATTGGTGGGGTGAACTGTCATACTGAGACAGTAAAAGATCTATCATCCTTTATCATAGAAAAACTACTTTTGTGTCTGTTATTCTTGCTTTCTAAACATGTTTTGGGTAACTTTTGATTAGTGAATCCTAAAAATATGTGTATAATGCTCATGTAAATGATGAGAAGTATATTAATATTTAAACATAGAACACTGCTACATGAGTGTTTGGTACATGATATTTTTGTACCAAACTATCCCAACAACTTAAAAAGGCTGTTTCCTCAAAACTGTGTTTGTCAGCAGCCCAACTTGTCAGGATTGTTCAACATGGCCTCACCTATAAGTTTGGTGGTTGGTACTGGTTTCTGCTGGGATGTCTTAGTTCTAATTCACATGGCCTTTCATATACTATCTGGCTACACTTTTTCTTTCATGTTAGAAGGATTCTGAGAGGGCAAGAATAAAAACTGCAAGACCTTGTAAGGCCTTGAATTCACACAATATCATTTTTGACATATTCTATCAGCCAGCACTAGTCACAAGGCCAGAGCAGTTTTTAGGGATGGGTAAGTGGATTACTACTCAGTGGCACAATCACCCTGCAAAAGGTTGTTGACACAAGAAGAGGTGATTCTTTCAGGACCCTCTTGCTGTAGAAGTCTATTCTACATGTAAAGAGAATTATTGAATCTGAGAAAATCAATGGTAAACTCAAGGGTAATTTCTCATTACTATCTGTTTCCTAACGGTGAAAAGCATTATTTGACACTAACGAGAATTAAAGTCATATAGTATTTTAAACTTATGGAACCAATATTAAATTATTAAAAAATATTAAATAATTTATTATTTTAATTATAATAAACAGCTATTAGTAAAATTATTAAAATACATTATTAAAATGAACAATTTTAATAATAAATTATTATGAAAATGAAAGTATATAACTAAAAATTTCTCATTGAGAACTACAAATTCACAAGGATAAATCTGCAGACCCCTATGAGATATACATAGACCTATATTTATAACCACATGGAACATTCCCCCAGAAAGTTCCTATATTACAGTGCTGAGACTAAAACATGAGAATGAGAAGAGTTTTCATGAAAAAATTTAAAGTAAAATGGAAAATCTTTTGGGAAGTGTATGGTTTATTATATTTTGTATTATTCCTCCTAGTCAGGTTTTTGAGATGACTAACCCTACGGAAAAATGAAAGTGTTACTTAAAATTTCTGTGTTTCCTGAAGGTAATATTTTCTCTAGTTTTAAACTTAAGAAACTTACATGCTACAAATCAGATCCAGGAAATTTTGTTCAGGGTAAGACTTTTTTGAGTAATATTTATATTAAAATGGTTTTTAAAATTATTTTTATAAATATACATGTATTTTAATAGAACTATAAAAAAGAAAGGCATTTGTAACCCTAAATTCTATAACTATTTTTAATCCATCAGAACATATTTTTCCTACTGATCGTACTCCTTCTCTAGGTCATGTTTGTAGATTATTTCATGTTGTTAAAAAATATCTGATACAGTCCCATGATCAGCAAGACCCCAGGAGAGAATGAAAAGAGTTATTTCAAGGGAGAGGCTGGTGGTCTCCAACTGCCTTTTGTTGTTTATACATTGCATTTATGGGTTCCAAAATAAAAGGTTATATTCTCTCTGCAGTGTTTTCCATTTATATACACCCTAATAGTAGAAATGTAGAGACTGTATACATAATGTATCACCAAGTTTGATAATGTCGATATAGACTATGTAATGGCTACAAATTACTCTTCTAGTAATTATATTGAATAAGATGTGTTAACATTATTTTACAGATCCATTTTTGTTACACTTCTAAACTGAGAAACAAAAGCTAGTGTGTTAGTACAATTGGTCCACAGAACAGACATAGTTTACTTCAGTCAAAGAGTCAAGCACCTTGCCTGAAAATCTTCAATACTTACTAAGACATGTGTTGTGTGGAATGTGCTATGTAATGACTTTAAAGGGTTTCTTATTGAAACAAACAAATGTATATTATTAGAAAATGGTAAACAATAGTGAAATTTAAAGGTACAAGTAGAATACAAATGATAAACTGAATAATTATAAAATTATAGCGAGTGTGATATCATGAGCCCACTTATAATTCCCTTATACCACAACATTTCTCTAGGAGTCTATTTGCATAAGGGGTTAAGAAAACTTCTGAAAAAAGTAAGCTGATGAAGTGGAAGAGATCGTGAGGAAATTTTTCTATGAGCAGTACCTTCAGCTTGAGAAAAAAAGTTATTAAACAGAGCATGGTGCATGTCATTCAGAGTAAAAATACCCTTCCCATTTCACACACAAGTATACACATTCTTCTCCTCAAACTCCCTAGGGAATGGGTAAAGTAGACTGTTAAAAAGAACAGTCAAAAAATTTTTAATTCTTAAAGCTCTGAGAATATTTCAATAACAAGCCAATATTGCTTTTGTACCAAATTAAGAGAATGTGTCACAAAAGTAGAAATAGGAATTCTCTTTTCTGGGATAGGATAAATTTTAGGGCAGGGCAGTGATGTTGACATGTTATTTCTGTGGCTATCACCAGAAGACAGAAACTACACTAGAAGTACTATCATCTACAGAAACAGTTACTGGGAAGCATCTAGCATAGAAACTGACACCTATAAAGGTCAATTAGATATTTATGCAGTGAATGAAACACTAAATTGACACAGCTGCATAGCAAACCTTAAGAAAGAGGTAGTGGTTTATTTCAGTTGCACTAAAAATGCTTTTGAGTGGTGGTAGCAATGTAGATGGTGGGAATAGTAATGCAATTATTTAGTGATTAATGATAACTTTATTAGCTCCAGAAAGCATCACTGATAATTTTTGAGAGAACACAACTCAAAAGCATTATAATAATATAGTTTCCCTGATGACTACCTTTTTCAGGTAACAAGGGTGATGTTTAATCACATGCCTTGCCAAAGACAGAACTGACAGAAAGAAGACTGAATTATTAAATTTAAGGCAGTGGTCAAGAGAAGCTTTCTTAAACACACACTAAATGCATTATATGGGCTCAAATACTTTTAGGGAGGATTACAAGGATAGATTGATAGGTATTCAAAATAATGGTGATAGGGGCCAAGATCATCCAAACATTGCTTGTGTAGCTGATGTCTCACACCAATAATTTAGAGTTCAAGTATATTTCACATGGAAACTGAATGATTATGTCTCTCTGCCTGCCTACTGAAAAATGAATTGTGTGGCTCTGACTTCCCTGGAACTTCAAACATCAATTTAACCCAATTATCTATAGCAGATGGTCATATATCAAGGAGTGTTTTTCAGAATTACATGGGAAGCTTTTAAAATATACTGTGCCCAGACCCCATCCTCAGCAATTTTGAGGTGAGGCCAAAACCTGTAGTTTTTAAAAGCTCCCCAAGTGATTCAGATATGCAACTAGGTTTGAGAACCATTTATCAGGATGAAGGTTTCTCTGCTCTAAGGACAAGAGTAACACATTCCAGTCTTCTGAAATCAACCTCACTAGCTCATGGTAATGAGTTATAACTGTTCAAAAGTTCATAATAGAACTCTATTTTGGGGGGATTAATTAACGAACCTAGATTACATAGTGGAGCTTCCTATTCCCTGAATTGCTTTATTTCTATGTGTTCATAGCTACATTTCTTATTCAGGAAACTAAACTTTTAAAAAATAATAATAATAAAAATAACAGAGTAGGAGAGGAATAGGCAGTAGTGTTAAGGACTAATTTCAACAGCTATTTTTAGTATAAATTATGAATTAGTACTGAAAATCTCAGTTAAAGTTTGCTCTCACCTCTGAGTCCCTGCTTTTTCAAAAACACCGTAATGTTTTTTCCCAGCTTCTCTCTCTGGCCTAATTGATTATATAACATACATAGTTAATTGTGCAAAATTCTGGTGTTTATTTACCTATTGTTTGTTTACCAATAGTCCTTGAGGATGGTAGAAGACGGTGGGGAAAGGGGTGCTACATAGAGCTTTTGCATTCTCCCATTTTTAACCAACATGCAAAAAATTTTAACTCCCTTGACTATAATGGGTGAGAATGCAGGAAAAGAGGAGGGACAGAGGGGTGTAATTGATTGGAAAAGGATGAGGGTGAATGGGGAGAAGCCAAATATAAAGGGATGGATAGAAATGTAGAAAAGCAGGAGTACAGAGACAAAAAGGAAAGAACAAAGTGGGAAACTAAGCAAGAGGAGAGTGAGAGGAAAGATGAGAGTGTCAGCCCCTTTGTGCTTTTCTTTTATGTAAGTCAGATTTTTATCTCTAATCCACAGTTTTGGCAAATCCACTTTAGAGTGTGGTGTTACTCAGCAAAGGGTTGATCTTCAGATCCTACTCATCCTAAATGTGAGTAATTACATATCACTTTTAAAGCATATCTGTATTTCTAAATAGATATTGCCTGAAGGGTTGTTAAATAATTATCACTATAGGCATTTCCTACCCTCTTAGAATCATCTTTTTCAAATCCAATGACTATGCTACATTCTTAAATTCATGCATAATTTAATTACATTGTTTATTTTATAGATTTTTAACCCAGTGCCATAATAACGTTTCATTTCTAGATTAATTTCTTTTTTCTTTTTTAAAGAATTAAGAACCCAGCTTTTATTTATTTATTTATTTATTTATTTATTTATTTATTTATTTATGGCTGTGTTGGGTCTTCATTTCTGTGCGAGGGCTTTCTCTAGTTGCGGCAAGCGGGGGCCACTCTTCATTGCGGTGCACGAGCCTCTCACTATCGCGGCCTCTCTTGTTGCGGAGCACAGGCTCCAGACGCACAGGCTCAGTAATTGTGGCTCACGGGTTTAGTTGCTCCGCAGCATGTGGGATCTTCCCAGACCAGGGCTCGAACCCGTGTCCCCTGCATTGGCAGGCAGATTCTCAACCACTGCGCCACCAGGGAAGCCCTAGATTAATTTCTTTTACTCAGAGCAACAAACCATGCTCCAAACAGCACAGCTTATTAAGAATATTATTATGCATGCACAGCTGCATCTTACCTTAAACAGAGTCTGTGATTATTCACTAAGGAATTCTTTATATACTCATTATCCACAGGAGAGTATTCCTCTTCTTTATTTGTATACATATCAGGAGTGAGACCTCCTGCAAGTTACAATTTAGATGTAAAAGGAGTGTATTTTAGGAATATTCATCTTTCAGTGTGAAGGGGTACACCCTTGTTGAAGCACATGCAAAATTTCCAGGTTTAATGAGACTCCTATGTGTACAACAGGAAACAGGAAAACCTTTGCTCACAGACAATGTCTCCAGCAGTGAGAGAGGTATATTAATTTTCTGATCTAGCAGTTATCAAAATCAGCATGAGCTCTCCTTTTTCAGGTGGAACTGCTGCATAGGGAACCTGATTCTGACCCCTTAGGAAACATAATATGGAAGGAAGTTATCAAAAATAAATCATAAAATATTTATGAAGAGCTCATGTCTTCATTACTCTTTACTACTGCCTGTGACACAAATACTGTAGAGAACACAGTTGTTCCATTTTACATAGATTTATACTCTGAAGAAAGAGATTTTTAAAAAACTGGGAAAAAACCTGACAAAATATTTTTTCTCAATGATATTTAAGTATAAGCTACCATACAGAGTAGGCCAGTCTCTGTAAGTCCACATATTATTGAATTTGTCCAATATTATACCTGTTCATTTAAGTTTTACAGAAAGTTACTCATTTAGTTTACTACACATATTTATTTTTCTACAATAATAGGCAGAAATGGGATACAAAGCAAATATATGATTCGTCTCCAGGAACTATCTGGGAAACAAATATAGGAAACATCAAAATGATACAGACTAAATCAAGTAGTAAATACTGGAGTGCCAAAACATATTTCACAGATGCCCTGTCCTATATAGGGTCAGAGAAGTAAGAAATTCAGATGATCTTATTGGGACAAGGAGTTTTTTAGTTATGTGATAATTAAGTGTTTAGATTTAAAGAAAAATGAGAGATGAAAATATTCTAGTTGGGGAAAATGTTTGAGTAAAGCTTTAACATGAGAAATAAAGATGGACCATAGGGCTCTCCTTGAACGAGGGTTTTGTTAGGGATTTAGAGAGACAAAATTGTATAACAGCTGGTATTTATTGTGCATAGCTACTGTTGACTGAAAAAACAACAACAACAACTTGAGAGATGTAAGTTCAGTTTTATTTGGTGCCTTACTGAGGACTATTGTCTGGGAGACAACCTCTCAGATAGCACTGAGGAACTGCTCTAAAGGATAGGGGGGAGGTCAGTATATATGTGATTTGGTGAAAGGCGGATGTGTAATCAACACACATATCAGTAGACTGCACACAACTCACTAGGTTGCTGCTAGTCACAAGGAGCAGATGTCTTCCTTAATGATTTTTAGTGCTTTTCTAAGTATGAGAAGATGTAAGAAATAAGGTTCATAAAATTTTCTCCTGAAAATATCGAACTATTTGAAGGCCTGTTTTGACAGTTTTTCCCAGAGCACATCTCCAGTCTGAACTCCTTTCAGGGTGTGTTAAAGGTCAGTGACTGCAGTGGCTAGTGACTTCATTCTTGTAGATCCAGATGGTGAGCCATATTCTTTACTTGGCAACACAAATGTCAAACTGCGGTGTTTGAACTTGCTTCTGAGGAGAATTATTAAGACTTTGGAAGCTGTTCAAAAAAGCCAAATTAATTCCATCACTGATTTGACCAGCAAGATTTTCTAAACTCTAGTTATGCAAAATCTCTCTATACAACATAAAGCGGGTGGGGGGACAACCTTCAGTAAATTTCAGTTTTTAATGAGCAGGTTCTAGGACTAAAATAAGTTTCTGTTGAGTCATGCACATCTGATGTTGATTTAAAAGTGAAGAACTATACTTGCTTCTGATGACAGCAGCAGAAGTGGGAGATTCTATGCTGTCTGAGGTCTATTTAGAAGGTGAGTTACTGGAATATGAATTCTGCTTTTTCAAATAATATTATTTTATTCCTGGCTTTCCCACAAACAAAATGCCAACTTTCAACATACTCAAATCAGAAATATGGCTTAATATGCATCAAATTGAGTGCAGAATATTCCAGTCCAGAAATCAAAAGCCCAACATTGAGAGAAATGAGCAATTAATGTCACTATGTTTTTTCTGAATCCACTAAATGGCAGTCCTACCAATTTTTAATATTCTGGTATTTAGAGTGTTAATTAAATTTATCCAAGTATATAAGTAGTAGATAAGGCAACAATATAATTTATTGTATAACTATGAACATTATTGTAAAACAATGCTACTGATAATTACAGAAGTACACGTATAAGTTGTGACTGCCCCAGAAAATTAGGGCATATGAGCACCCTACTAATAGAAGATTGGACTGTTTTTTTCTTCCATATCAATTTTCTCTGGATAATTCAAAGGTTTATCTAAATAAGTGAATTGTAGTGTAATGTTTGGGAGTAGTAATAGAAATATTTTTCTGGGAAAAGAATCAACAGAATTTGAAAACCAGCCATATAACAGAGATGGGAGTTAAAGAGCTGGAAAAAATAAAAGACAGGGTGCTTTCACTGCACACTGGGTGAAACCTATATACAACGGCTTAAACAGATACAGGATTGGTTTGGTCTTTAGAGGCTCAATTATATCTGAGCCCATTTTTATTCTTCATATGGCCTTTTCTACATGTTCACTGGATAGTTTCTGCCCTCAAGGTATCATACCTTCTCAGAGGAAAAAAAGAAGAAAAAACAAATAGAATTATTATATAAAATTCTCACTACATGCAACATATGCCTCAATGAATAGATCTCTGTTACACAGATATGGATAATTGAAAAATGTCTTAGAAGAAGCGGATTGAGAACTGATGTTATATCAGTCAACCAATACTGTATACCATAAGGATTTCATATCAATACAATTTCAGGAGTGGCAATGCCATTACTAGGAATAAGGAAGGGGAATCTTATTTGCTTTAAGAAAATTATAAGAATCTGCTTTGTTTTTTGTTCATTTGTTTTAGATTTTTTAATTTGTATATAATCAGTTTGGCATAAAGGATAGACATACACACAAAAACCCATGAACAGTTGAACATATGAAACTGGAGACCTCTGGGAGGTTAAAGAGCTAAGAATAAAAATTTGAGAAGTAATAAGAATTAAGCCATCATAAAATGTCAAAGGAGACAAAAAATATAGAGTGATAATAGGAGAATAAAAAGTTTCAGGACTTGGGGAATATTTAAACTTAAGTGTTATACAAGCAAAAAAATGCTTACCCAGTGAAAAGTTTTGTTTGTTTGTTTTTAATTTTGTTGTGTTGGTTTGTTTAGTTTGTAGTTGTAGAAAACTCTGTTATCAAATTTGGTTTAACTTTTCTGAAGATATATTAATTAAGAATGTATAATAACGTGTCTGAACTATGCAGGTTCCAAATTTACTAGATAAATTTTGAATATTATTGTGAAACTCTAAATGAAAAACCATTATTCCAACAAGTGTAGACACAATAACGAGCATCATAATTAAGTAGAAGATGTTGGAAGATCAATTTTATTCACCCTTCCAATAGGACAACTGGAAAACTCTACTGTCTGCACATTTTTCTAAGAATTAATATTAAGACTATTTACATAGATATTAACTCATACCAACCTTGGCAATTAAAATATTGGTTAATTTTTCCTGTGCTAGTTTTTTTGTCTTTTTTTATTGAATGAAAGATTTTTAAAATTGTATAGTGCTTTACATGAACACATGTGAACACATAATTTCATACAATCCCATAATAACCACTTTTTTCTCTCCCCCTATATTTCACCTGCCCCCTTTCCTCTCCCCATTGGTAACCACTAGATTGTTCTCTATACTTGTGAGTGTGCATTTTTTGTTTTATTCACTAGTTTGTTGTATTTTTTAGATTCTATATATAAGTAATATCATACAGTATCTGTCTTTCTCTCTCTGACTTATTTCACTTAACATAATGCCCTCCAAGTCCATCCATATTGCTGCAAATGTCAATATTTTATTCTTTTTATGGCTAAGTAGTATTCCATTTTGTGTGTGTGTGTATATATACATATTTATATTTATATATCTTGTTTATGCATTCATCTGTTGAGAGACACTTAGGTTGCTTCCATATCTTGACAATTGTAAATAATGGTGCTATGAACATTGGGGTTCATGTATGTTTTCAAATTAATGTTTTTGTTTTTCAGATATATACCCAGGAGTGGAATTGCTGGGTCATGTGGTAGTTCTATTTTTAGTCTTCTGAGAAACCTCCATACTATTTCCCACAGTGACTGCACCAATTTACATTCCCACCAACAGTGTAGGAGGGTTCCCTTTTCTTCACATCCTTCACCAACATGTGTTATTTGTGTTCTTTTTGATGACAGTCATTCTGACTGGTGTGAGATGATATCTCATTGTGGTTTTGATTTGCATTTCCCTGGTTAAATTCCAACATGTCTTTATGTGCATATGAAAATGATGGCTTATCTTCAATTGTTTCTCATGGTTTATGTGTAACACTAAATGTTATCACCTATACCAGGGAGAAGCAAACAATGCTATGGACTAAATGTGGTTTGCAGCCTTCTTTTTTTTTTGTAAATAAAGCTCATTGCAACACAGTCATAGTCATTCCTTTATTTATTGCCTATGGCTCCTTTTGTATAACAATGACAGAAACGATTAGCTATGGATGAGATCACATGGCCCACAAAGCCAAAATTATTTACTATGTGGCCCTTTACAGAAAATGTTCAATCAACCTTTGAGGCTACAACCTCAATCTAAAGGAATTAGGGTAGAATATAAATGCTTATTTCTTTTTAAATGTATATTCTCTCATTAAGGAGTAAAAGAAAAAAAATCTGATAGTGAATTTGTATGTAATGGAACTAACTTTTATTGAGTATTTCTTTAAATCTTCAGAATATCTTATGAGATAGGCATTATTACCCTCATTTGCAGTTAAGAAGAGGGTCAGAATTGTTAAAACAAACAAATCTTATCAGCAAATGTACATATGACTAGTAAGTTGTAGGTTGAAATTCAAGCCTGGGGTTATTTTATACTATTTATTTTATGTTTTTATTAGTTTGATTTCAGGTGATCTCTCTCTTATTAGCTTTTCCAAGTAAAAATAGTCTGATTTAAGTAGGATTGTATTTTTCCTGTTATTTTTAATGTTACTGATTTAACTATAAAAGTCCTACTGAATGAGATAATTCCAACAGCAACAAACATGTTTACACATCTTTCTTGTAACTCTTAATACTGCTACTGAGTTAAATATTTTATTTAATTTATATTATTCAGTTAAGCATGTCTATAAATTTTTTTTTCTGAACCTAGTTTTCTTCTGTTTTCTTAAGTTATTGTCTGTGATTTCTGAACTACTACAATTGATAAAACTATTGCCTAAATGCTGATAAATAATCCCCATATTCCTATTTTCAACTGTGAATTCTCTTCTGAATTAGAAGCTAATAAATCCAATGGACTGTTCTGCAAGTAACTAAAATCTAGTATATTCAAAAAGTACTCTCATGACCCTACAAAACGTTTAGGTCCATGGCCCAAACAAATCAATGTAATGCAGATGGAACTAGAATGGAGCTCTGGGCAGGGTTATTAAATACTGTCTAAGCAGCTTCTGCCCTGGACAGTGACCAGATATAAAGAAGAGACCTTCTGATATGTGAGTTTGTAAGCATAGAATTTTTTCTTCCAGTTATATTGAGATATAATTGACATATAGCACTGTATATCACAGTTTAAGGTGTACAGCATACTGATTTGATTTATATACATCATGAAATGACTACCACAACAAGTTTAGTGAATACCCATCATCTCATATAGGTACAAAACTAAAGAAATTTTTAAAAATATATATTTTTCCTTGTGATGAGAACTCTTAGTATTTACTCTCTTAACAACTTTTGTGTATAACATATCCCACTGTTAATTCTATTTCTTATGTTGTACATTGTATCCCTAGTTCTTATTGATCTTATAACTGGAAGCTTGTGCATTTTGAATGCTTTCATCCAATTCCCCTCTCCCCACCTCCTGCCTTTGGTAATCACACATCTGATCTCTTTTTATATGAGTTTACTTTTGAAGTATAATTGACTTACAACACTATGTTGAACCCTGGTACACACCATAATGAATCTATATTTCTATGCATTTCAAAATGATCACAATGATAAGTCTGGTTATCGTCTGTCATCAGCAAAGATATTGGAAGCCTAGAATTTGAATTGTCCAACCATATTTGGTGTATTTTGAATGTGTATCACACAAATAATAATAAATGATTAAAGGAAAATTTGCACTTCTAATTATTTTACAGGAATGTATTAGGTCCATGCTTGAAAAGTCATTAGATGCAATAAGGATAAGAAATAGACAACTTTACATTAGATGAAATTCTTATGCTATTCTCTAAGGAAAATTATATTTTTAAATAGATCATTTTATTTTCCAAATTATATTTTATTTGAAAATGAGACATATGGAATGAGACATATATATATATACAAAATATTTCTTTCTGTATGGCTATAAAATAATTTTTATTCAACTCAAATCTATCACTTTTAAGAGATATTAAAATAAAGCCCTAAAGTATAGTTTTATATACCCACATTTAATTATAAGTTTTGTTTGAATTACATTTTGAAAATGACAAATGTTTAAAATAAAATTTTATTACCATAATATAAAATCTTATATGTAATCTAAACTCTAATAAGGGAAAACTACTACTATACCAATATGGTAAACTACTACAGTAACCTAATAGCCTAATTTTTAGAAGAGGCAGGACTCAAATTATTGCTGCCAAAACAATCCTACACCTTCCTTAAAAAACCCACAGAGTCAAAACATCATGCTATGTTTTTCTAAAGCATCTCTACTCTTAGGTTTTAGGATTCTCTATGGTGGGATTCATCACAATACCTTTCTTCTCATGTTATCTGTAAGAATTTCAGGTCTTTATAATGTATCATATAATTCATTTAATTATGTCACATAACTTGCTTTAGTGGATTATCAAAAGTTTCAAAACTATAAATACATGAAGTGATTAAGAAAGAATAAAGTATTTAAGAAAAGCAGTCTTGGAAATTAACCTGGAACTTGGCACTTTGTTCTCTATTATTCTCTCTTTTTCCCAGTTTAGACAAACTATCTTGCCAGTTGTAAGTCTCTGTAGGGAAAGAACAATGCCTTTTAGTATTAATGCTTCAACATAGCACTGGGCATACCACCAACACTTAATTTAATGTAAACTGATAGTGAAACAATCTAGTATAATATAGTCAAAATTCACTTTATTAACATTTTTGTGATAACTAACTCAGCATATTTGTAATTACATTTCTGTGCCCTGAGGGAAAGAGTGAATCTTAACTAGATTAGACTAATTTCACATTTTAAATTTCATTTAAATTTAACCTTATGTTGGTCAATAAAAGATGCAAACCTGTGAAACTGTTTTCAGCTGGTTAAATTTGCCTTAATAACATTATATACAATCATTAATTATTAAACATTCATTGTCTTAATTATGCTGAAATGTGTCTATAAAATTGAGCTAACATTTTTATTGTCTCCATATCTTTGTTTTCCTTCACCCATAGAATGGATTTCATTGTAAATATGCCCCCTCATACTATCTCCAGTGGCTTCATAATAGGGATACTAAAATATAATTACTATATTACTTTAAAGTTATTTTTGAACACTTTCTTAGTACAAGTGACCTTTTAAGTTAGATAACAATTAATCTTTTTTCTCCTTAATTCTTAATCATTCTTAATTATTTTTAAATATTCTTAATCATGAAATACACAATCATTCTTAAAACCTTTAAACATTCTTAGTCATCCTTAAATATTCTTAATCATTCTCTGGTTTCAGGTATGCTTAGACGATGATAAACATAGTATCTGTATCTGGTCTTGTATTAATGTCTAATAATTTCATACCTATAGTTCTTCTGTGCAAGATAGTAATCAATATGCTCCATATAGCAACCAATTTGTTCCATATATATGAAAATCAACATTCCAAAAGGAGATATTCAAGATACCCAGTTAAATTTCCATTATACACTACCAAAATTCTTTCAGCAACAGGTTAGTTTCCTGCTTATCTTGGTGTTATATTAATCTTCATTGGCAAAGACATTTTGCCATTCTTTACATAATTCATTTCCCAATTGTAGAACAAGAAATAATGATTTTGAATAAGATGTGGGGATGATGTGTACTGAAGAGAGAGTATGGAAAGGAGCTAATGGTATGTCTCTTTCCCTCTCTGAAGCCACATATGTTTGCAGATATGAGGCTATGATTTTGGTTAACTAATTAAAAGGTTGGTACTAGAACCATGTTTCTGAAATTGTTTATTGAATATTCTTTTAGATTTTATTTCATAGCTGGGTATAAATTTTAAGATTAGTGGTTTAATTTTAAACCATAACAGTAACTACTAAGACACAGATGAACTTGTTAAGAAAACAGAAGTAGACACACAGACACAGAAAACAAAATTATGGTTACTAGAGGGGAAAGGGGAGGGGAGGAGGGATAAATTAGGAGTTTGGGATAAACATATACACACTACTATACAAAAAACAGATAAAAAAACAAGGGCCAACTATATAGCACAGAGAAATGCAATCAGTATTTTATAATAACCTATAAGGAAAAAAATCTGATAAAGAATATATATATATTAGAATTAGAATTAGAATTTTATTAGTATTAGAATTTTATTGCACTTTATTTTCCTGAAATTGAATGAAATGGTAATTTGTGATTTTTTTTTAATATATGTGTTCCAATCTATTTGTTGGAGGCCTATTAGCTCATTGTTTATAATAATAATAATAATTATTATTGCTATTATTATTATGCTACTGCTATCTGTGGCAGAGTTAGAATGTCAGAGTACTTTATGCTTAAGGAAAATGAAATATAAGAGTGAAGAGGGAATGATATACATTGCATATATTATTTTGGGGGTATTTTTGGTAAAAAATTAAAAGGAAAGAAAAACATGACCATAAGTAAAAGAATAAACTTCCAGTTTTTTGTTTTTTATCTCCTTTGTTTTATATTTTATGAATTATTATTTTTAAATTTATAATTAACAATATAAAACATTACTTATAAAAAAAAGTAACTACTAAAACTCAACCTGGAATATTGGACAAATTAGGCATAGTTTTGTACCCAATTCTTTAAAAAATTTAGACTGTGAGAAGCAAACTGTT
This sequence comes from Balaenoptera ricei, assembly GCF_028023285.1. Lineage (NCBI taxonomy): Eukaryota > Metazoa > Chordata > Mammalia > Artiodactyla > Balaenopteridae > Balaenoptera > Balaenoptera ricei. The sequence continues at coordinate 41,142,385 of NC_082656.1, read as the reverse complement.
ATGTTATAAATAACAATTGATTGATTCATAAAATTATCTTTGACACAGAACAGAAGTTTCATTTGTAATTTGCTCTATACAGAAAGTAATTTTGAAATTCTAAATTTATTTTTAAGGTATACAGTGTGATTATTTAAAATACATATACATTGTGAAATGTTTACCACAATCAAGTTAATTAACATATCCATCACCTCACATAGTTAACATTTTATGTGTGTGTGTGGTGAGAGCACTTAAGATCTAGTCTTTTTGCAAATTTCAGGTATACGGTACAATATTATTAACTATAGTCACCAGGCTCTATATTAGATCCCCAGAAATTATTCATCTTATAAGTAAAAGTTTGTATCCCTTGACCATTTGAAACTAACAAACTAAAAAATAGTCAATGAGGATATTGTTATTAAATTTAAGTTGACTTACCCCTGTAGCAAAATTAAAACAACCATCTTTTTAAATGTACTATCAATCTTTTAGGTGACTAATAGAATTTTAGCAATACTCTAAGATTAATTACTCTATTATTTAATGTAATTATATGACATAAAAGCAAAACAGCAGTGATTATAATACTTAAATCTTATTCTGCTCATAAGAAATTTTATTTTACCTACTTTAAAAAAAAATATGATTCCAAATTAAAATTGCCATACTTATACAATAAATTATTTGACAGTGATTCTACAAAGTAATTAAATGCTTTAATCAACAATAATAATGTCTGGTAAAGTTCAAAACATCTGTATAAATGTAAGACAAAGGTTGCATAAAGGCTAGGAGAGGGGAAATGGAAGTATATTATTGTAGAGTTCTTATACTATATATAAAATGAAATATTACTTGATGTTATTGTGTGATAAATTCAAGATGTATTCTCTAAATTTCACCCCCCCTCACTTCAACACATTAAGTAAATACTGAGATGAAATGACATCTCAACAAAATATACAAAGGAGAGAAGACGAGATGGCAGAGAAGACCTTGAGCTCACCTCCTCTCATAAGAACACCAAAATTATAACTAACTACTGAACAACCATCAATAAAAAAGACGGGAACCTACCAAAAATATATATTCTATGTTTAACGACAAAGAAGAAATCACAATGAGATGGTAGGAGGGGTGCACTTGCAATATAATCAAATCCAAGAACGCATGGGTGAGTAACCAACAAACTGGAGAATTATATCCCAGACATTCTCCCATGGGAGTGAGAATTCTGAGCTAAATGACAGGCTCCCCAGCCTAGGGGTCTGACACTAGGAGGAGGAAGCCCCAGAGCATTTGGTTTTGAAGGCCAGTGGGTCTTGATCACAGGAGCTCCACAGGACTGGGAGAAATAGAGACTCCACTTTTGGAACCAGGACCCAGGGCAAAAGCAGTGACTTTATAGGAGCCTGGGCCAGACCTACCTACTGGTCCTGGAGGGTCTCCTGCGGAGGTGGGGGTGGCTGTGGCTCTCTCTTGGAACATAAAAGCTGGTGGTAAACTTATCCAGGAGTACTCATGTGAAGGCTGACATCTTGCTTGGGATATTACCACCAAGACCTGGCTGCACGTAACAGCCTGTAGGCTCCAGTGCTGGTACACCTCAGACAAAACAACCAACAGGGCAGTAACATGGTCCTACCCATCAACAAGCAGGCTAGCTAAAGGCTTCCTGAGCCCACAGCCACCTCTAGACATGCCCCTTGACACAGCCCTGACCACAAGAGGGTCAAGACACAACTCCAACCACCAGTGGGCAGGCATCAGCCTCTCCCACAAGGAAGCCTGCACAAGCCTCTAGACCAGCAGGAGACAGACACCAGAAGCAAGAAATGTACAGTTCCACAGCCTAGGGGACTAAATCAGCAAGCACAGCTCAGAACCTACCCTGAGACCACCTGGCCATTGGGTGAAAAGAGGGGACTGTACTGCTGGGACACACAGGACATACTCTACAGAGGACCACTTCTTCAAGGTCAAGAAACATAACTAATCTTCCATATACAAAAAAAATACAAATAGTTTAGACAAAATGAGACAGCAGAGGAATATGTTCCAGATGAAGGAATAAAATAAAACTGCAGAACAACTAACTGAAGTGAAGATAGGCCATCTACCCAAAAAAGGATTCAGAATAATGACAGTAAAGATGACTCAAATTCTCAAAAAAGAATGGAGGCACAGACCAAGAAGATACAAGAAATATTTAACAAAGAGTTAGTAGTTATAAAGAACAAACAGAGTTCAACAATAAAATAACTGAAATGAAAAATACACTAAAAGGAATCAATAGCAGAATAAATGAGGCAGAAAAACAGATAAGTGTGCTGGAAGACAGAGTAGTGGAAATCACTGTCATGGAACAGAATAAGGAAAAAAAATGAAAAGAAATGAACATGTTAAGAGACATCTAGGACAAAGTAAAATGCACCAACATTTGCATTATAGGAGTCTCAAAAGGATAAGAGAGAGAGAAATGATGTGAAAAGATATTTGAAGAGGTAATAGCTGAAAACTTCCCTAATATAGGAAAGAAAGCAGTCACCCAAATCCAGGAAGCACAGAGTGTCCCACACAGTATAAACTCATAGAGGAACATGCTGAGACACATAGTAATTAAATTGACAAAAATTAAAGACAAAGAGAAAATATTAAAAAGAATGACGGCAAAGCAAAAAATTACATGCAAGGGAACCCCAATAAGTCCATCAGCTGATTTTTTAGCAGAAACTCTGCAGCCCAGTCCTTTTTGATGAAAGGGAAAAACCTACAACCAAGAATACTCTACCCAGCAAGGCTCTCATCAGATTCAATGGAGAAATCAAAAGCTTTATAGACAAGCAAAATATAAGAAAGTTCAGCACAACCATACCAGCTTTACAACAAAAGATAGAGGAACTTCCCTAGGAGGAACAGAAAAGGCCACAGTAGAAACAAGAAAATTATGGAATGGAAAATCTCATTAGTAAAGGCAAACATACAATAAAGTAGAAAATTGTCCAGACACAGATATGATATCTAAACCAATAACCATGAGAGAAGGAGAGTACAAATGCAAGACATTTGAAATGAATTTGAAATTAAGAGACCAGCAACTTAAAACTATCTTATGTATATAGGAGCAGCTATATCAAAACCTCATGGTCACCACAAACCAAAAATCTGCAATAGATATACACACACGAAAAAGAAAAAAGAATCCAGACACAACAATAAAGAAAGTCATCAAATCACAAGAGAAGAGAACCAAAGAAGGGGAGAAAAAAAACCTACTAAAACAAACACAAAACAATTAACAAAATGGCAGTAAGAACATACTTATTGATAATTAACTTATATGTAAAAGGTTTAAATGCGCCAACCAAAAGATATAGATTGGCTGAATGGATACAAAACAAGACCCATACATATGCTGCCTACATATGCTGCCTACAAGAGACTCACTTCAGATCTAGAGACACATACAGACAGAAAGTGAGGGGATGGAAAAAGGTATTCTATGAAAATGGAAGTCAAAAGAAAGCTGCAATAGCAACACTCATACCAGAAAAAATAGACTTTGAAATAAAGGCTGTTACAAGATACAAAGAAGGACACTACATAACGATTAAGGGATCAATCCAAGAAGAAGATATAAAAATTGTAAATATATATGCACACAGTATAGTACCACCTAAATACATAATGATAATATTAACAGACATAAAGGGAGAAATTAACAGTAACACAATAAGTGGTGAAATTTAACACCCTCTTTGCATCAATGGACAGATGATCCAGACAGAAAATCAAAAAAAAAAAAAAAAAGCCTAAATGACACATTAGATCAGATAGATTTAATTGATATTTATAGGACATTCCATTTGAAAGCAACAGAATACACTTTCTTCTCAAGTGTACATGGAACATTCTCCAGGATAGATCACATGCTGGACCACAAAGCAAGCCTCGATAAATTTCAGAAAACTGAAATCATATCAAGCGCCTTTCCAGTCACAGCAATGTGACATTAGAAATCAACTACAAGATAAAACTGCAAAAGACAAAAACAGGTGGAGACTAAACAATACATTATGAAACAACCAATGGATCACTGAAGAAGGCAAAGTGAAAATCAAAAAATACCTAGAAACAATTGAAAATGAACCCAAAACAATCCAAAACCTATGGAGTGCAGCAAAATCAGTTCTGTGAGGGACCTTTTTACCAATACAAGCTTACCTCAGGAAACAAGAAAAATCTCAAATAAACAACCAAACCATACACCTAAAGCAGCTAGAGAAAGAAGAACAAACAAAACCCAAAATTAGTAGAAGGAAATAAAGATCAGAGCAGAAATAAATAAAACAGAGATAAGAAAACAATAGAAAAGAACAATGAAACTAAAATTGGGATTTTTGAAAATATAATCAAAATTGATAAACACTTAGGCAGACACATCAAGACAAAAAGGGAGAGGACCCAAATCAACAAAATTAGAACTGAAAAAGGAGAAGTTACAACCTACACAACAGAAACACAAAGGACCATAAAAGACTACTACAAGCAACTATGTGCCAATAAATTGGATGAAGTAGAATAATTGGACAAATTCTGAGAAAGGTATAATTTCCCAAGACTGGACCAAGAAGAAATAGAAAATATGAAAAGACAAATTACAAGTACTGAAATTGAATCTGTGATTAAAATGCTCTCAACAAACAAAAGTTCAGGACTAGATGACTTCACAGGTGAATTCTATCAAACACTGAGAGAGGAATTAAGACATATCCTTCTGAAACTATTTCAAAACATTGCCAAGAAAGGAATACTCCTAAACACATACTATGAGGCTACTATCACCCAGATACCAAAACCAGACAAAGATACCACCAAAAAAAGAAAATTGCAGGCCAATATCACTGATGAACATCAGTGCAAAATTCCTCAACAAAATAATAGCAAACTGAATCCAACAATATATTAAAAGGATCCAGTGGGGTTTATCCCAGGGATGCAAGGGGTTTTCAATATTCACAAGTCAATCAGAGTGATACATCATATTAATAAATTGAAGAATAAAAACCAAAACATCATCTCAATAGGTGCAGAAAAGCTTTTGACAAAATTCAACACCAATTTATGATAAAAAAAAAAAACTCTCCAGAAAGTGGGCTTAGAGGGAACCTACCTCAAAATATTTGCAGACAATATAATACTCTATGTAGAAAATCCTAAAGATGCGACCAGAAAACTACTAAAGCTTATCAATGAATTCAGTAAAGTTGTAGGATACAAAATTAATACACAGAAATCTGTTGCATTTCTATACATTAACAATCAAAGGCCATTTACCATTGCAAAAATATAATAAAATACCGAGGAATAAATCTACCTAAGGAGGCAAAAGATCTGTACACAGAAAACTATAAGATACTGATGAAAGAAATCAAAGAGGACACAAACAGATGGAAAGATATAACATGTTCTTGGATTGGAAGGATTAATATTGTGAAAATGTCTATAGCACCCAAAGCAATCTACAGATTCAATGCAATCCCTATCAAATTACCAATGGCATTTTTCACACAATTAGAACAGAAAATTTTACAATTTGTATGGAAACACAAAAGACCCCAAATAGCAAAAGCAATCCTGAGACAGAAGAACAGAGATGAACGAATCAGGTTCCCTGACTTCAAACTATACTACAAAGCTGCAGTAATGAAGACAGTATGGTACTGGCATGAACACAGAAATACTGACCAATGGAACAAGATAGAAATCCCAGAGATAAACCCAGTCACCTAATTTATGACCAAGGAGGCAAGAACATACAATGGAGAAAAGACAGTCTCTTCAATAAGTGGTGCTGGGAAAACTGGACACCTACATGTAAAAGAATAAAATTAGAACACTCCCTAACACCATACACAAAAGTAAACTAAAAATGGATTAAAGATCTGAATGTAAGGCCAGAAACTATGAAAGTCTTAGAGGAAAACATAGGCAGAACACACTTTGACATAAATCACAGCAAGATCTTTTTTGACCCACCTCTTAGATTAATGAAAATAAAAACAAAAAACAAAAAACAAATGAGAGCTAATTAGACTTAAAAGCTTTTGCACAGCAAAGGAAACCATAAACAAGATGAAACAGCAACCCTCAGAATGGGAGAAAATATTTACAAATGAAGCAACTGATGAAGGATTAATTTCCAAAATATACAAAGAGCTCATGCAGCTCAACATCAAAAAACCCCAAACCACCCAATCAAACAATGGGCAGAAAACCTAAACAGACATTTCTCCAAAGAAGATAGACAGATGGCCAACAAACACATAAAAAGATGCTCAATATCACTAGACAAATGCAAATCAAAACTACAATGATGTATCACCTCACCCCAGTCAGAATGGCCATCATTAAAAAATCTATGAACAATAAATGCTGGAAAGGGTGTGGAGAAAAGGGAACACTCTTGCACTGTCAGTGGGAATGTACATCGATACAGCTACTACAGAGAACAATATGAAGGTTCCTTAAAAACTGAAAATAGAACTACCATGTGACCCAGCAATCCCACTACTGGACATATACCCAGAGAAAACCATAATTCAAAAAGACACATGCACCCCAATATTCATTGCAGCACTATTTACAATAGACAGGGCATGGAAGCAACCTAAATGTCCATCACCAGAGGAATGGATAAAGAAGATATGGTGCATATATACAATGGAATATTACTCAGCCATGAAAAAAGAATGAAATACTGACATTTGCAGCAACGTGGATGGACCTAGAGATTATCATACTAAGTGAAGTAAGCCACATAGTGAAAGAATGACAAATATCATATGTTATTGCTTATATGTGGAGTCAAAAAAGTATGATATGAATGTACTTATTTACAAAACAGAATAGACCCACAGACAAAAAAAACAAACTTATGGTTACCAAAGGGGGGTTAGTGGAGGGATAAATTAGGAGTTTGGGATTGAAATATACACACCACTATATACAAAATAGATAACCAACAAGGACCTACTGTATAACAAGGGGAAGTATACTCAATATCTTGTAATAATCTATAAGGAAATAGAATGTTAAAGAAGAATATATATGTGTGTGTGTGTTTATATATATATATATATATATATATGTATGTATAACTGAATCACTTTGCTGTATACCAGGTACTAACACAACATTGTATATAAATTATATTTCAATAAATATTAAAAAAAATACAAACAAAAAAAAATACTCCATTAACTCAAAAGAATGCCTCAAAAGAGGAAAATCTGGGGAAGAGTACAAAGAGAACAATTAAAAACAAATGATGAAATTGCAGTTTTTAACACAATCATTTCAAAATAAAACCAAATAAAATTCCAGAAGTGAAAAAGCAAAAATCTAAAATTTAAAAACTTAATGAATAATTTTAACAGCATATTACACATAGTTGAAGAGAGGATTTGAGGATTGGAACATTCTCAAGCTTACATATAAAGAGAAAGATACACTAAGACACAAAAAGTTTGAAAAAAAAGAAAAGAGGATACGAGACATAAGGGATAAATTGAAGGTATAATATATGTAAAACTGAATCCTAAGAATGAAAAGAGAAACAGAATGGGATGCTTGACATATCTGAAGAGACATATACTAAAATTCCTCCAAAATGATAAAAAGGCGTTAAGACTGAGTTTCAAAAAGTTCTAGGAACCCCATACAAGGAAAATTACATATTTCCACAACATAATTAAATGGCTAAAAACCAAAGAGAAGGAGATAAAAATAATGAAACTGAAAGGCATTATCTTGAAATAAGCAACACAGAGGACTATTGCCAACTTCTCAAAAGAAAAATAAAATCTAAGTAAACAAATGAACAAAAAGGAAGACAGAATTCAGTGACAAGATACCTTAAGATAGCAGAATGAAAATGAATGGCAACCTAGAATTCTGTCCTCAGTGGTAGGGAAGGGGGATGTCCCCTCAAAAATGAAGCTGAAATAAAGATATTTTCAAAGAAATAAAAATTGGTAGAAATTGTCAATAATTTTGTGGACTGAATTATGTTCCCCCAAGTTCATATGTTGAAGCTCTAATGCCCAGTACCCTTGAATGTCACTGAATTTGGAGATAAGGTCTTTAACGAGATAATTAAGTTTAAAAGAAGTTATAAGTGTTTAGTCTTATTTCAATATAACTCATGTCTTTATAAGAAGAGGGAGAATATCAGAATTTGTTTGCACAAAGGAAAGACCAAGTGAGGACACAGAGAGAAAATAAACATTTGAAAGCCAAGGAGAGAGACCTCAGGATAAATCAAACCAGCTGAAACCTTGATCTTGGATTTTAGTCTCCAGAATAGTAGTGAGAAATAAATTTCTATTGTTTAAGCCACCTAGTCTGTGATGTTTTGTAATGACAGCCTAGCAGACTAACATACTTGTAAACTATTTTTCAAATATAAATATAAAATAAAGTTCTGTAATATAACAAGAAAAAATAACATAAATATAAATGCATTCACAAATCTAAATGACTATCATATGAATCAAATAATAGTTTGATTCATTTGATAAAGAATTAAAGAATGTATATTATTAAAGCACATGACAAAGATGGCATATATGGTAGAAGGGAATTAAACAAGATTATTATATTCAAAGGATCTTGCTTTATATAGGAAAAGAGAGAGATATACAGCACCACACATTTATTTCTTTTTTATACTGTGGTATTATTGACATTATATTAGTTTCATGTGTACAACTTAGTGATTCAGTATTTGTATATATTGTGAAATGATCCCTACAATGTCTAGTTAACATCCAACACTGTACACAGTAACAAAAATTATTTTTCCTTGTAATGAGAACTTGTAAGAGCTATTTTCTTAGTAACTTTCAAATGTGCAATGCAGTATTATTAATTATAGCCACCATGCTGTACATTTCATCCCCATGACTTATTTATATTAATACTGGATATTTGTACCTTTGACCCCCTTCACCCATTCATCCACCCCCACTCCCCACCTCTGGCAACCATGCATCATGCTTTCATGTTCTACTAAATAAATTTTTACTTTATCTAAAGGATAAAATAAAGATGGGTTCTAAGCAGGAGAGTGATGTGTCAGATTCACTAAAACACTGACTGCAATGTAAATAATCAGTGTTTTGACTAAAGTGGTTGTGTTTGGGAGAAAAGACTGGAAACAGGAAGATTGTGGCTGTATTTTTGGTGTGAAATAATGGTAAATTCAATTGTGGGTGGTGGCAATATAATTAAAAATAAAAGACTTAGGAAACATTTATGATTTACATTTATAAATAAATAGGTTATTAGGATGTAATTTGTGAGAGGAAGATGAGGATTGTCATATCTGTTTATAGTTTTAAAGTTTGGACAACTGGAAGTATTTTGACAACATTCAGTAAGAAATGGCATAAATAAGACCCTGGGTTTGTAATCATTTATCAGAATTTTGTTTAGGACATTTAGTGTCTATTTATGATGTTGTCTATTTATACAGCCACCCAAACCATGAGACCAATGAAACTGACCCTAAATAAGAAAGATTAACTTTATTATTATGTTTTAACTATGCTGTTGTTTTATAACTTTTTAAACGACTTTCAGGTGTTAACAAACATGCTCTATGAGCTTCTGTATGTTTTAGTTAACAGAAAATATATTGGCAGAATATATCAAACCAATGTTATCTCTGACTTCATCCTTTGTTACCAGAAGTCTTCTGGTGTTTTGGGACCAAACTAAGGTGTTTCTTACAATGAGTTCCTTAAGTATCCATAGCTAGATCTCAGAAGCTTAAGGTGGTTGTCTTAGTCTAACAAAGTTTTATTAAAATATACATACAAAAGTGCAGAAATCTTAAGTGTACTCAATAAATTGTATCATTGAAAGGTGATAGAGAATGAGGCAATAGCAACTTAGGAAAGTAAGACTGAAATGTATCACATACTTAAGCAGGAGGGAATTATACCTTTTTGTAGACAGTCTCTCTGTGAAAAGTGAGGATTTGATGAAATACAGGGTTCAGAGAAGCAAGTTCAGAGATTGGTGGTCTTTCAGAGGGGAGTGGCAGTTAATGTCACCTGTGGTTATTCAGGTGAGACTCTTGAACTGTTGACAATGAGGTTTTAACTAATTGGCTCACATTCAAAAATATGTGGCTATGGCTGAGAGGTTGACTTTTAGAAGTGCTTCTGGTTCAAAGCACCAATTGATTAAAATCAATTAAACAAAGTTCAATGAAAACAAAATCTGTATACGTATATCCCCTCTTTTTTGTGTTCACTTTGCTGTACAGCAGAAACTAACACAACATTGTAAAGCAACTGTACCCCAATTTTTTTTAAAAATCTGGTTATTATGACTACAAAATAGTCTTTTCCTGGGAGCAAGGGAATAAAAAAAAATTAATGTGACATGTAAAAAACTGTACCTATTTAATATGTACAACTTGATGAGTTTGAGAAAAAGTATACAACTGTGAAACCACCACTACCACCAAAGCCAGTAGTTGTATAGATAAAGAAGTACAAATTTTTACATGTCAAAAAAATAAAGTTTAGTACAAAATTTTTTTTTAAATAAGGGATATGGGAAAGATGGTGGAAGAGTAAGAAGTGGCGATCACATTCCTCTGACAAATACATCAGAAATACATCTGCATGTGGAACAAATCCTACAGAACACCTACTGAACGCTGGCAGAAGAACTCAGAAATCCCAAAAGGAAGAAACTCCCCACGTACCTGGGTAGGGCAAAATAAAAAAGAAAAAACAGAGCAAAAGACTAGGCATGGGACCTGCACCAGTGGGAGGGAGCTGTGAAGGAGGAAAGGTTTCCACACACTAGGAAGCCCCTTCGGGGGCAGAATCTGCAGGTGGCAGAGGGGGGAAGCTTTGGAGGCATGGAGGAGAGCACAGCAACAGGGGTGTGGAGGGCAAAGCGGAGAGTTTCCCGCAGAGAGGATCGGTGCCGACCAGCACTCACCAGCCCGAGAGGCTTGTTTGCTCACCCGCCAGGGTGGGCGGGGGCTGGGAGCTGAGGCTCCAGCTTCAAAGGTCAGATCCCAAGGAGAGGACTGCGGTTGGCTGTGTGAACACAGCCTGAAGGGGGCTAGTGAGCCACAGCTAGCCGGGAGGGAGTCCAGGAAAACGTCTGGAACTGCCTAAGAGGCAAGAGACCATTGTTTTGGAGTATGCGAGGAGAGGGGATTCAGAGCACTGCCTAAACGAGCTCCAGGGATGGGCGCAAGAAGCAGCTATCAGCGCGGACCCCAGAGATGGGAATGAAACTCTAAGGCTGCTGCTGCAGCCACCAAGAAGCCCATGCATAAGCACAGGTCACTATCCACACCTCCCCTCCATGGTGCCTCTGCAGCCCTCCACTGCCAGGGTCCTGTGATACAGGGACAACTTCCCCGGGAGAACACATGGTGCACCTCAGGCTGTTGCAGTGTCACGCTGGCCTCTGCCGTTACAGGCTCACCCGCATTCTGTACCACTCCCTCTCCCCGGCCTGAGTAAGTCAGAGCCCCTTAATCAGCTGCTCCTTTAACCCCATCCTGTCTGAGCTGGAACACACGGCCTCAGGAGACCTACATAGAGAGGCAGGGCCAAATCCAAAGCTGAACCCTGGGAGCTGTGTGAACAAAGAAGAGAAAGGGAAATTTCTCCCAGCAGCCTCAGGAGCAGCGGATTAAATCTCCACAATTAACTTGATGTATCCTGCATCTGTGGAACACCTGAATAGACAACAAATCATCCCAAATTGAGGTGGTGGACTTTGGGAGTAATGATATATATATATATATATTTCCTTTTTCTCTTTTTGTGAGTGTGTATGTGTATGCTTCTGTGTGTGATTTTGTGTGTATAGCTTTGCTTTTACCATTTGTCCTAGGGTTCTGTCTGTCCGTTTCTTTGTTTTTATTTTTGTTTTTTAGTATATTTTTTAGCACTTGTTATGAACGGTGGATTTGTTTTTAGGTTTCATGCGCTCTTCTTTCTTTTTTTTTATTACTTAAAATTTTTTGTAAATTTTTATTAATTATTTTTTATTGTAATCACTTTATTTTATTTTATTTTGTTTTTTCTTTCTTTCTCTCTTTCTTTCTCCTTTTTCTTCTGAGCCGTGTGGATACCAGGGTCTTGGCGCTCCATCCAGGCATCAGGCCTGTGCCTCTGAGCTGGGAAAACCGAGTTCAGGACATTGGTACACTAGAGAACTCTCAGCTCCACATAACATCAAATGGCGAAAATCTCCCAGAGATCTCCATCTCAACACCAAGACGCAGCTCCACTCAATTACCAGCAAGCTACAGTGCTGGAAACCCTATGCCAAACACCATGCAAGACACGAACACAACCCCACCTATTAACAGAGAGGCTGCCTAAAATCATAATAAGGTCACGGACACCCCAAAACACACCACCGGATGCTGATGTGCCCACCAGAAAGACAAAATCCAGCCTCATCTACCAGAACACAGGCACTAGTCCCCTCCACCAGGAAGCCTACACAACCCACTGAACCAACTTTAGCCAATGGAGGCAGACACCAAAAACAACAGAAAATACAAAACAGCAGCCTGCAAAAAGGAGACACCAAACACAGTAAGTTAAGCAAAATGAGAAGACAGAGAAACACACAGAAGGTGAAGGAGCAGGGTAAAAACCCACCAGACCAAAAAAATGAAGAGGAAATAGGCAGTCTACCTGAAAAAGAATTCAGAATAATGAGAGTAAAGAAATCCAAAATCTTGGAAATAGAATGGAGAAAATACAAGAAACGTTTAACAAGGACCTAGAAGAACTAAAGAGCAAACAAAAAATGATGAAGAACACAATAACTGAAATAAAAATTCTCTAGAAGGAATCAATAACAGAATAAGGGAGACAGAAGAACGGATACGTGACCTGGAAGATAAAATAGTGGAAATAACTACTGCAGAGCAGAATAAAGAAAAAAGAATGAAAATGATTATGGACAGTCTCAGACACCTCTAGAACAACATGAAACACACCAACATTCGAATTATAGGGGTCCCAGAAGAAGAAGAGAAAAAGAAAGGGACTGAGAAAGTATTTGAACAGATTATAGTTGAAAACTTCCCTAATATGTGAAAGGAAATATTCATTCAAGTCCAGGAAGTGCAGAGAGTCCCATACAGGATAAATCCAAGGAGAAACACGCCAAGACACTTATTAATCAACCTATCAAAAATTAAATGCAAAGAAAACATATTAAAAGCAGCAAGGGAAAAACAACAAATAACACACAAGGGAATCACCATAAGGTTAACAACTGATCTTTCAGCAGAAACTCTGCAAGCCAGAAGGGAGTGGCAGGACATATTTAAAGTGATGAAGGAGAAACACCTACAACCAACATTACTCTACCCAGCAAGGATCTCATTCAGATTTGATGGAGAAATTAAAACCTTTACAGACAAGCAAAAGCTGAGAGAGTTCAACACCACCAAACCAGCTTTACAACAAATGCTGAAGGAACTTCTCTAGGCAAGAAACACAAGAGAAGGAAAGACCTACAATAATAAACCCAAAACAATTAAGAAAATGGTAATAGAAACATACATATCGATAATTACCTTAAATGTAAATGGATTAAATGTTCCAACCGAAAGACACAGACTGGCTGAATGGATACTAAAACAAGACCCATATATATGCTGTCTACAAGAGACCCACTACAGACCCAGGGACACATACAGACTGAAAGTGAGGGGATGGAAAAAGATATTCCATGCAAATGGAAATCGAAAGAAAGCTGGAGTAGCAATTCTCATATCAGACAAAATAGACTTTAAAATAAAGACTATTACAAGAGACAAAGAAGGACACTACATAATGATCAAAGGATCAATCCAAGAAGAAGATATAACAATTATAAATATTTGTGCACCCAACATAGGAGCACCTCAATGCATAAGGCAACTGCTAACAGCTATAAAAGAGGAAATTGACAATAACACAATAATAGTGGGGGACTTTAACACCTCACTTACATCAATGGACAGATCATCCAAAATGAAAATAAATAAGGAAACACAAGCTTTAAATTATACATTAAACAAGATGGACTTCATTGATATTTATAGGACATTCCATCCAAAAAAAAACCAATACACTGTATAGTAATAATAAAAGATGAGGAAACTGTGCTCTACTATGTATTTCTATTAACTTGATTATATTTTTAAGATTGTCATACTGCTTTGAATTTTATTAGTCATATCTCTTTTAATTTTCATATCTGAATGAAGCTGAGTAATTCATAAGACTGTTCATTCTGCTTTTTAATTTTGTTATGTTTTGTTTATATCTATTGATATTTGGTTATATTTTTCTTCCTCATGTATCTAAATATATGTGATGAGGTGTCAACTTTGTACATTTAAATTCCAAAGACTACTTTTGCTTCTCTCAATCACATAACCTTCACAGATGACAGGTATCATACAGATAGTGAGATGATTCAAAGTTGGGTTTTTGTTCTTATGAGACCTATTTCTAATTCTTGTTTACTCCATGTTACAGATCTTCTGGTTTCCAAACAAAAGCCTCTGAATGTTATATTGTTTTCTTCATCTTAGCCCTTGCTGATAATTTCTTTCCCCCCCTTTAGATTCATTATCCATGCAAACCTCTGATAAGCTTCTCAGTCTCCTTGCACTGCTTAATCTTATTAATCCTTCATGCTATAAAATATCTTACAGCTAATATAGACTAATAAGGAAGTCTTCCATCTTCCACTACAAACAGTACATATCAGGGTAAACAATTTACTTATTATGATTATTATGATTATAACAAAATTAGAAGTTTTAAATTTATATGTGAAACAAAATTTCAATTGTGTAAAATATATAGCAAATATAGCTAATAAGAATAATAATAAAATTAGCATCAGGGATACAATAACATTTTTATTTAAAAAAAGAACAGATAGGAAAGTATAACTTTAGTGAAATTTGTAAAAAGTTAATAATGTTGGTTCATTTTTATCTTTCTTTGAAACAAGGTCCCTTGTTCTTTGAAGTAGACTTCTGATCTCTCTTTATCTCTTATTTTCAATGCATTTTATTACTTATGGTTCATTCAAATTAGGTTTAACAACAAATATTTTTCCAATTTTAAATTACAATTATTTTTATTCATTGATATAATGAGTCAGTACCTGAAAATAATATTGGAATACTTTTGCTTTTCTTTTTATTAACACTGCATCCTTCTTAGAGGATATTTAAATATAATTATGTTTTATAGGTGTATATGAGTCTTGGATATATATTTTCTTCTTTTGTAATTGTAATTGTAATTTTAATCATTATTTATTAATGTGCATTGAAGCTTCCAGACTAAAAATAATGTATTCTTTTTTAAAATTCCATTTTTATGAGATATAATTGACATACATAACTGCATAATTTAAGGTTTCTAGAAAGAGATTTGACTTACATACATCATGAAATGATTATTACAGTTAGTTGAGTGGACATCTATCAACTCATATGGATACAAAATTAAAGAAACAGAAAGAATGTTTTCCTTGTGATGAGAACTCTGGATTTTCTCTCATAACAACTTTCATATGTAACATACAGCAGTGTTAATTCTATTTATCACATTGTACATTACATCCCTAGTACTTATTTATGTTATAACTGAATGTTTGTACATTTTGACTACCTTCATTCAATTCCCCTCTCCCAACCCCCACTTCTAGTAACCACAAATCTGATCTCTTTTGCAATGAATTTCTTTGTGACTTTTAAACTTGTCATTAGCCTGAAACACTCTTAGTTCTTGTTACAAAACTCAGTGATTCAATATTTTTGTACATTTCAAAAGGATCACCGTGAGAAGTTCAGTCATGATCTGTCACCATACTAAGATATTACATAGTTATTGAGTATATTACCCACACTGTACATTTCATACCCAAAGCTTTCTAATTTGATGTAGTCCCTTTTATTTATTTTTGTTTTTGTGTTTCTTGCCTGAGGAGACATATCAAAGAAAACATCACTAAGACTGATATCAAAGAGTGTACTACCTAGATTTTCTCCCACATGTCTTATGGCTTCTGTTCATACATTTAAGTCTTTAATACATTTTGAATTTATTTTTGTTCATGGTGTGAGAAAGTAGTCCAGTTTGATTCTTTAGCATGTAGTTACCCAGTTTTCCCAACATCATTTATTGAAGAGGCTGTCTTTTCTCCATTGTTTAGTCTTTGCTTCTTTGTCATAGATTAATTGCCCATATAAATGTAGGTTCATTTTTGGTCTCTCAGTTCTGTTCCACTGATCTATGTATCTGTTTTTCTGTATTATATTGTTTTATTACTGTAGTTTTGTAGTATGGTTTGCAATCAGGGAGTGTGATACCTGGGTCTTTGTTCTTCTTTCTCAGCATTGTTTAGGCTATTTAGTGTCTTTAGATTTTCCATACAAATTTTATAATTATTTGTTATAGTTCTGAAAAATGCCATTGTTATTTTTTTTTTATGTCATAATATTGACATTCAGTCCAGTAATCCTCCACTGTAACAGCTCCTTTACTTTGGAGTGAAAATGATTTGTATATTCTTTGCCTCTGAGTCCTTGTTGGATTTTTTTTTTTTTAATTCAGACAGAAAGTCACAAAAATTATACTCATCCTCATCAGTTCACTCAGTCCCATGTAATTAATTTTTTTTTCATCTTGATCTTTTGTTAGCACTTTTATGAGTTCATCAGTTTTTCATAAGAGTTCTGAAAATTCAGTTCTGCTTATTCATTCAGTTCAGCAGTACAGTCAGTTACCAGAAGCCTGTACTTGTCAGAGTCTTTTCCATGAATTTCTTAAAGATGAAACCCTTTTATAGGAACATATTTGCAAAAGCATCAGAGTACACACAGAACTGTCTGTAAATGACAAAAGACTTAAAAGTGACCACAGTTAAAAATTTGATGAAAGTTCATAATAATGAAGTTGACAAGAAAATTAGTTATTTCTGAGATATACATTTTAAGGTAATAACTAGGATTATAACTTATAACATTATACCAGAACATATAAGATTTTTAGAAATTTCATGTAATGTCTGAAACATTTATATTAACATATTTCCATACAAATAACCCAATGAAAGTTTAGTATTAGTTGTTTTGTTTGTTTGTTTGTTTATACTGCAGGTTCTTATTAGGCATCAATTTTATACACATCAGTGTATACATGTCAATCCCAATCGCCCAATTCAGCACAACACCATCCCCACCCCACCGCAGTTTTCCCCCCTTGGTGTCCATATGTCCGTTCTCTACATCTGTGTCTCAACCTCTGCCCTGCAAACTGGCTCATCTGTACCATTTTTCTAGGTTCCACATACATGCGTTAATATACGATATTTGTTTTTCTCTTTCTGACTTACTTCACTCTGTATGACAGTCTCTAGATCCATCCACGTCTCAACAAATGACTCAATTTCGTTCCTTTTTATGGCTGAGTAATATTCCATTGTATATATGTACCACATCTTCTTTATCCATTCGTCTGTTGATGGGCATTTAGGTTGCTTCCATGACCTGGCTATTGTAAACAGTGCTGCAATGAACATTCGGGTGCATGTGTCATTTTGAATTACGGTTTTCTCTGGGTATATGCCCAGTAGTGGGATTGCTGGATCATATGGTAATTCTATTTTTAGTTTTTTAAGGAACTTCCATATTGTTCTCCATAGTGGCTGTATCAATTTACATTCCCACCAACAGTGCAAGAGGGTTCCCTTTTCTCCACACCCTCTCCAGCATTTGTTGTTTGTAGATTTTCTGATGATGCCCATTCTAACTGGTGTGAGGTGATACCTCAATGTAGTTTTGACTTGCATTTCTCTAATAATTAGTGATGTTGAGCATCTTTTCATGTGCTTCGTGGCCGTCTATATGTCTTCTTTGGAGAAATGTCTATTTAGGTCTTCTGCCCATTTTTGGATTGGGGTGTTTGTTTCTTTAATATTGAGCTGAATGAGCTGTTTATATATTTTGGAGATTAATCCTTTGTCCGTTGATTGGTTTGCAAATATTTTCTCCCATTCTGAGGGTTGTCTTTTCGTCTTGTTTATGGTTTCCTTTGCTGTGCAAAAGCTTTGAAGTTTCATTAGGTCCCATTTGTTTATTTTTGTTTTTATTTCCATTACTCTAGTAGGTGGATCAAAAAAGATCTTGCTGTGATTTATGTCAAAGAGTGTTCTTCCTATGTTTTCCTCTAAGAGTTTTATAGTGTCCAGTCTTACATTTAGGTCTTGAATCCATTTTGAGTTTATTTTTGTGTATGGTGTTAGGGAGTATTCTAAATTCATTCTTTTACATGTAGCTGTCCAGTTTTCCCAGCACCACTTAGAGACCATTGAGAATGATGTTTGCTGTGGGTTTGTCGTATATGGCCTTTATTATGTTGAGGTAGGTTCCCTCTATGCCCACTTTCTGGAGAGTTTTAATCATAAATGGGTGTTGAATTTTGTCAAAAGCTTTTTCTGTATCTATTGAGATGATCATATGGTTTTTCTTCTTCAATTTGTTAATATGGTGTATCACATTGATTGATTTGTGTATATTGAAGAATCCTTGCATCCCTGGGATAAACCCCACTTGATCATGGTGTATGATCCTTTTAATGTGCTGTTGGATTCTGTTTGCTAGTATTTTGTTGAGGATTTTTGCATCTATATTCTTCAGTGGTATCGGTCTGTAATTTTCTTTCTTTGTAGTGTCTTTGTCTGTTTTTGGTATCAGGGTGATGGTGGCCTCATAGAATGAGTTTGAGAGTGTGCCTTCCTCTGCAATTTTTTGGAAGAGTTTGAGAAGGATAGGTAGTAGCTCTTCTCTAAATGTTTGATAGAATTCACCTGTGAAGCCATCTGGTCCTGGACTTTTGTTTGTTGAAAGATTTTTAATCACAGTTTCAATTTAATTGCTTGTGATTGGTCTGTTCATATTTTCTGTTTCTTCCTGGTTCAGTCTTGGAAGGTTATACCTTTCTAAGAATTTGTCCATTTCTTCCAGGTTGTCCATTTTATTGGCATAAAGTTGCTTGTAGTAGTCTCTTAGGATGCTTTGTATTTCTGCAGTGTCTGTTGTAACTTCTCCTTTTTCATTTCTGATTTTATTGATTTGAGTCCTCTCCCTCTTTTTCTTGATGAGTCTGGCTAATGGCTTATCAATTTTGTTTATCTTCTCAAAGAACCAGCTTTTAGTTTTATTGATCTTTGCTATTGTTTTCTTTGTTTCTATTTCATTTATTTCTGCTCTGATCTTTATGATTTCTTTCCTTCTGCTAACTTTCGGTTTTGTTTTTTCTTCTTTCTCTAGTTTCTTTAGGTGTAAGGTTAGATTGTTTACTTGAGATTTTTCTTGTTTCTTTAGGTAGGCTTGTATAGCTATAAAATTCCCTCTTAGAACTGCTTTTGCTGCATCCCATAGGTTTTGGGTCGTCGTGTTTTCATTGTCATTTGTCTCTAGGTATTTTTTGATTTCTTCTTTGATTTCTTCAGTGATCTCTTGGTTATTTAGTAACGTATTGTTTAGCCTCCATGTGTTTGTCTTTTTTACGTTTTATTCCCTGTAATTCATTTCTAATCTCATACCATTGTGGTCAGAAAAGATGCTTGATATGATTTCAATTTTCCTAAATTTACTGAGGCTTGATTTGTGACCCAAGATGTGATCTATCCTGGAGAATGTTCCGTGCACACTTGAGAAGAACGTGTAATCTGCTGTTTTTGGATGGAATGTCCTATAAATATCAATTAAATCTCTCTGGTCTATTGTGTGATTTAAAGCTTCTGTTTCCTTATTTATTTTCATTTTGGATGATCTGTCCATTGGTGTAAGTGAGGTGTTAAAGTCCCCCACTATTATTGTCTTACTGTCAATTTCCTCTTTTATGGCTGTTAGCAGTTGCCTTATGTATTGAGGTGCTCCTATGTTGGGTGCATATATATTTATAATTGTTATATCTTCTTCTTGGATTGATCCCTTGATCATTATGTAGTGTCCTTCTTTGTCTCTTGTAACATTCTTTACTTTAAAGTCTATTTTATCTGATATGAGTATAGCTACTCCAGCTTTCTTTTGATTTCCATTTACATGGAATATCTTTTTCCATCCCCTCACTTTCAGTCTGTATGTGTCCCTAGGTCTAAAGTGGGTCTCTTGTAGACAGCATATATATGGGTCTTGTTTTTGTATCCATTCCGCAAGCCTGTGTCTTTTGGTTGGAACATTTAATCCATTCACGTTTAAGGTAATTATCGATATGTATGTTCCTATGACCATTTTCTTAATTGTTTTGGGTTTGTTTTTGTAGGTCCTTTTCTTCTCTTGTGTTTCCCACTTAGAGAAGTTCCTTTAGCATTTGTTGTAGAGCTGGTTTGGTGGTGCTGAATTCTCTTAGCTTTTGCTTGTCTGTAAAGCTTTTGATTTCTCCATCAAATCTGAATGAGATCCTTGCTGGGTAGAGTAATCTTGGTTGTAGGTTCTTCCTTTTCATCACTTTAAGTATATCATGACACTCCCTTCTGGCTTGTAGAGTTTCTGCTGAGAAATCAGCTGTTAACCTTATGGGAGTTCCCTTGTATGTTATTTGTCATTTTTCCCTTGCTGCTTTCAATAATTTTTCTTTGTCTTTAATTTTTGCCACTTTGATTACTATGTGTCTCGGCGTGTTTTTCCTTGGGTTTATCCTGTATGGGACTCTCTGCACTTCCTGGACTTGGGTGGCTATTTCATTTCCCATGTTAGGGAAGTTTTCGACTATAATCTCTTCATATATTTTCTCTGGCCCTTTCTCTCTCTCTTCTCCCTCTGGGACCCCTATAATGCGAATGTTCTTGCATTTAATGTTATCCCAGAGGTCTCTTAGGCTGTCTTCATTTCTTTTCATTCTTTTTTCTTTATTCTGTTCCGCAGCAGTGAATTCCACCATTCTGTCTTCCAGGTCACTTATCCGTTCTTCTGCCTCAGTTATTCTGCTATTGATTCCTTCTAGTGTAGTTTTCATTTCAGTTATTGTATTGGTCATCTCTGTTTGTTTGTTCTTTAATTCTTCTAGGTCTTTGTTAATCATTTCTTGCATCTTCTCAATCTTTGCTTCCATTCTTATTCCGAGGTCCTAGATCATCTTCACTATCATTATTCTGAATTCTTTTTCTGGAAGGTAGCCTATCTCCACTTCATTTAGTTGTTTTTCTGGGGTTTTTTCTTGTTCCTTCATCTGATATATAGCCCTCTGTCTTTTCATCTTGTCTATCTTTCTGTAACTGTGGGTTTTGGTCCACAGGCTGCAGGATTGTAGTTTTTCTTGCTTCTGTTGTCTGCCCTCTGGTGGTTGAGGCTATCTAAGAGGCTTGATGTGAGGCTCTGGTGGTGGGTAGAGCTGACTGTTGCTGTGGCGGACAGAGCTCTCTAACACTTTAATCCACTTGACTGTTGATGGGTGGGACTGGGTTCCCTCCCTGTTGGTTGTTTTGCCTGAGGCAACCCAACACTGGAGCCTACCTGGGCTCTTTGATGGGGTTAATGGCAGACACTGGGAGGGCTCACCCCAAGGAGCACTTCCCAGAACCTCTGCTGCCAGTGCCCTTGTCCCCACGGTGAAACAGAGCCACCCCCCACCTCTGCAGGAGACCCCCCCAACACCAGCAGGTCGGTCTGGTTCTGTCTCCCCCAGGGTCAGTGCTCCTTCCCCTGGGTCCCGATGCACACACTACTTTGTGTGTGCCCTCCAAGAGTGGGGTCTCTGTTTCCCCCAGTCCTGT
The DNA here is from genome assembly GCF_028023285.1 of Balaenoptera ricei. Lineage (NCBI taxonomy): Eukaryota > Metazoa > Chordata > Mammalia > Artiodactyla > Balaenopteridae > Balaenoptera > Balaenoptera ricei. Next base: position 41,120,542 of record NC_082656.1, on the reverse strand, counting down.
CAAAGTCCTGCAATCAATTCCCACTAGGCTTCAATATCTGATTCTCTAGGAATTCCTCTTCCCGTTGCCGGACCCCCAGGTTGGGAAGCCTGACGTGGGGCTCAGAAGCTTCACTCCAGTGGGTGGAGTTCTGTGGTATAAGTGTTCACCAGTCTGTGAGTCACCCACCCAGCAGTTATGGGATTTGATTTTACTCTGATTGCGCCCCTCCTACCGTCTCACTGTGGCTTCTCCTCTGTCCTTGGACGTGGGGTATCCTCCTTGGTGAGTTCCAGTGTCTTCCTATCGATGATTGTCCAGCAGCCAGTTGTGATTCTGGTGCTCTTGCAAGAGGGAGTGAGAGCACGTCCTTCTACTCTGCCATCTTGGTTAATCCTCTCTCAATGATCGCCATTGTTATTTTGATAGGGATTTCACTGAGGTAATATATTGCCTTGAATATTTATGGTCATTTTAAAAATATTAATTATTCAAAGCCATGAACCCTTTTTCCATCTGTTCATGTCATCTTCATTTTTTTTTTTTTAATCAGTGTTCCATAGTTTTCAGAGAGCAGGTCTTTTACCTCTTAGTTAGATTTATTTTTAAGTATTTTATTCTTTTTGGTGCAATTGTAAATGGGATTGTTTCTTCATTTCTATTTCTGATAATTTATTGTTAGGCTATAGAAATACAACAGATATCTGTATATTAATTTTGTATTCTGCAATTTTACCAAATTCATTGATGAGTTCAAGTAGGATTTTGGTGACATCTTTAGGATTTTCTATGTAGAGTATAATGTCGTCTGTAAATAGTGGCAGTTTTACTTCTTCTTTTCTGAATTGGATTTTTTTAATTTATTTTTCTTGTCTGATTGCCATGGCTAGGACATAAAATACTATGTTGAATAAAAGTGGTGACAGTGGGCATTCTTGTCTTTTTCCTGACCTTAGAGGAAATGCTTTCAGCTTTTCACTGTTGAGTATGATGTTAGCCATGGGCTTGTCACATATGGCCTTTATTATGTTGAGGTATGATTCCTCTATATCCACTTTGTTTAAAGTTTTTGTCTTAAATGATGTTGAATTTTGTCAAAATCTTTTTCCACATCTGCTGAGATGACCATATGATTTTTATTCTTCAATTTTTTAATGTGGTGTATCAAATGGATTGACTTGTGGCTATTGAACAATCCTCACATCACTGGGATAAATCCCACTTGATCATGGCAAATGATTTTTTTAATGTATGGTTGAATTCGGTTTGGTAATATTTCATTAAGGAATTTTGCATCTATGTTTATCAGTGATATTGGTCTGTAATTTCCTTTTTTGTGATATATTTGTCAGGTTTTGTCATCAGGATGATACTGACCTCATAGACTGAATTCTGAAGTATTTCTTTTTCTGCAATTTTTGGAACAATTTGAGAAGGATTTGTGTTAACTGTTTTCTAAATGTGTGGTAAAATTCACCTGTGAAGCTACCTGGTTCTGAACTTTTTTAGTTTGTTTATTTATTAGGAGTTTTCTTAAATTACCGATTCAATTTTATTACTGGTAACTAGTTTATATTCTCTATTTCTTCCTGGTTCAATCTTGGGAGATTGTACATTTCTAAGAATTTATCCATTCCTTCTATGTTGTTCATTATATCACTGTATAACTTTTCATAGTAATCTCTTATGACCCTTTTAAGTTTTGTTGTGTAGGCTGTCAATTCTTTTTAATTTCTGATTTGGGCTCTCTCTCTTTTTTTGTCTTGATGAGTCAGCCTAAACGTTTATCTTTTCAAAGAACTAGCTCTTGTTTCATTTATATTTTCTATTGCTTTTTCGTCTCTATTTAATTTTTTTCTGCTCTGATCTTTTTGCTTTCTTTGCTTCTATTACCTTTGGGTTTTGTTTGTTTTTCTTTTTTTACCTCCTTTAGGCATAAGGTTATGTTTATTTGAGTTGTTCTTGTTTTCTGAGGTAGGTTTTTATCACTATAATCTTCCGTCTTAGAACTGCTTTTGAAGTTCCACAGATTTTGGATTATTTTGTTTTTATTTTTATTTCTCTCCAGGTATTTCTTTGATTTCTTCAGTGATCCTTAGATTGTTTAATCGCATGTTGTTTAGCCTCCACATATTTTTCTTATGCAGTCTTTTTTTTAGTTGATTTCTAGTCTCCTAGGATTGTGCTTGGAAAAAAATACTTTATTCGATTTCACTTTTCTTAAATTTACTGACACTTCTTTTGTGGCCTAGCTTGTGATCTATCCTGGAGAATGTTACATGTGCACTTGAAAAGAATGATATTATATTCATATAACATTCCAACCAAAAGCAACAGAATAGAATATATACATATATATATGTATATATTCTATATATAGAATATATATAGAATATAATATATATATATATATATATATATATATATATATATATATATATATATATATATTCCATTCTGTGAATTGTTTTGGGGTTGTTATTGTTATATTTGGATTCCTTTATCTTTTTTGTGTGTATATTTATTACACACTTTATGTTTGTGTTTACCATGAGCTTTATATATAGGAATACATATACATACATAACAAAGTTGCTGATTTCTTAAGTTCAAACACACTTTAACAACACTGTGCTTTTACTCCCTGACATGTTTACTGTTTTGACATCATATTTTAAATGATTTTGTTTTGTGTATCCCTTAACTACTTATTGCGGATATAGATGATTTTACTACTTTTGTCTGTTAACATTCCCACTAGCTTTATATACATGGTTGATTTAGTACCTTTACTGTATATTTGCCTTTACCAATGAGAATTTTCTTTTCATAATTTTTATATTTCTAGTTGTTGCCTTTTTCTCAAATAGAGAAGTCTCTTTAACATTTCTTGTGAAGCTGGTTTGGTAGTACTGAACTCCTTTAGCTTTTGCTTCTCTACAAACTTTCTTTCAAATCTTAATAAATGCTTTGCTGGGTATAGTGTTCTTGGTTGTAGTTTTTTTTTTTTTTTTATTTCATCACTTTAAATATATTGTGCCCTTCCCTTTTGGCCTGCAGAGTTTCTGATGAAAAGTCTGCTGATAGTTTTGAGTTCTACTGTGCATAACTAGTTGATTTTCCATTGATGCTTTTATATATTCTCTTCTCAACTTTAATTTTTGCCATTTTAATTACAACATGTCTTGGTGTGGTCCTCTTTAGGTTGATCCTGCTTGGGACTCTCTGTGCTTCCTCAACCTGGATGTCTGTTTCCTTTCCCAGGTTGGGTAAGTTTTCAGCTATTATGATTTCAAGTATGTTCTCTGGACTTTTCTCTCTCTCTTCTTTTCTTATAAGCCAATGTTAGTAAGCTTGAAGTTGTCTCAGAAGTCTCTTAAACTTGTCCTCATTTCTTTTTATTCTTTGTTTCTTTTTTATGTTCTGTTTCATTTATTTCCACTACTTTTTCTTCCAGTTAGATGATCTGTTCTTCTGTATTATCTAATCTGTTGATTCCTTCTAATGTATTTTTTATTTCAGTTATTGTATTCCTCATCTCTTTCTTTTATTTTTCTTTTTAATAAATTTATTTATTTATTATTTATTTTTGGCTGTGTTGTGTCTTCATTGCTGCTCATGGGCTTTCTCTATTTGCAGCACAGAGGCTATACTTCATTGTGGTGTGCAGACTTCTCATTGTGGTGGCTTCCCTTGTTGCGGGGCACAGGCCCTAGGCACATGTGGGCTTCAGTAGTTGTGGCACGTGGGCTCAGTTTTTGTGGCTCATGGGCTCTAGAGCACAGGCTCAATAGTTGTAGTGCATGGGCTTAGTTGTTCCATGGCATGTGGGATCTTCCTGGACCAGAGATTGAACCCATGTCCCCTGCATTGGCAGGCAGATTCTTAACCACTGCACCACCAGGGAAGTCCCTATTCTTTATATTTTCTAACTCTTTGTTAAAATCTTCTAACATCTCTTTCTGTTCAGCTAGTCTCCTGAGTTCTCTGAGCATCTTTATGATCATTACCTTGAACTCTTTATAGGGTAGATTGCTTATCTCCACTTCATTTAATTCTTTTCTGAGGTTTTAACTTATTCCTTCATTTGAAACACATTCTTCTTTTGCCACATTTCACTTAATGTGTTGTTTTTATTTCCATGTATTTGGTAGATTGGTTGTATTTCCTGACGTTGGAAATGTGGCCTTTTGTAGATAAGCTATGAATACCAGCAGCACACTTTCCTCTTGTCACAAGAGCTACATGTTCTCGGGGTGCCACCAATGTAGGCTGCATCAGCTCTTCTGTTGTGGTGGGCTAACTACTGTGGGTGGCCTGGTAGGCATGGCTGGTTCGTGATCCAGGTGTTTATCAGGTCCTAAATTATGTGGTGTTGCTGCATCATGAGGTGCCTGGCTATGGAGCCTCAGGGTATTCCCTGGCTAGTGCTGGCCCTCTGGTGGGCAGAGCCAGGTTCCTGGGTGGGTGGTTGCTGGGATAAGGTTCTCAGATTTAGTGTCAACCTGTCAGCACAGTGGTTGGTTTAGCCAGTTCTGACATGGTTGGCTGTGGTTTCCAGGGTATCCCAAAGCTGGTGTTGGCCCACTGGTAAGTGGACCTAGATCTGGAGTGTCTGACTGAGTTGTCCAAGGTGTCTAAAAGCTGATGTTGGCTTGCTGATAAGCAGTGCTGGGGCCCCGGTTGTCCCAGTACTGATGTTAACCTGCTGGTTCTTGCCATAGCTGGTTGCAAGGTTCTGAAGCTAGTAGCAGTCAGTTAGTGGATGTGGTTGGGCCTAGGGGATTCCTGGCTGATGCTGGCCTATAGGTGCATGGGCTGGATACTGACACAGTAGACTGAGGGTCTGTGTTGGTCATGGGGCTGCCGTCTGAACTCTTGTGGTCAGGGCTGGGGCTCAGGGGATCCTGGAGCTAGTGCTTGTCCATGGGTGGGGGAGACCAGGTCTTGGGGTTAGTGTCCACACACTGGTGGGCAAAGTCAGGTCTTGGGATCTCTGGCTGCAGTGCCCTGGATGGTATGTTAGCCTGCTTGTGAGGGGCGCTGGGGCCCAGTACCTTCTGGGGCTGGTGCCTGCCCACTGGTAGAGGAAGTTTAGCCCAGTTCTTGGTGTATAAGGCCATGTCCTGGGCCCTCTGGTGGACAGGGCCACGTCCTGGGGCAGCTGATGGCTCAGGGGGTATTGATGCAACCAGACTGCTGGTAGGTGAGACTGTGTTCACAGCCAGCTAGTTGCTTGGCCTAAGACATCCCAGTACTGGTGCTGACAGGCTGGTGGGTCGGGCTGGGTCCTGGTACTAATAAGCCAGAGGGAGGATTCCAGCACCAGTGTCCTCATGGTAGAACAACCTCCCCAAAGTGGCTGCAGCCAGTGTTTATCTCTCCAGTGTGAGGTGCAGTTGTCTCCAGCCTTTCAAGGAGGCTCTCCACAATAAGCAGGTGGATCTACCCAGGCTCCTTTCAAAGGGCTGCTTCTGCCCTTTGTCCCAGAGTATATGCAATTTTGTGTGCACACTTTACATGTGGGGTCTCTACTTCCCACCACCCTCTGGCCTTCAAAGCCAAACATTCTTTTGGTTTGTCTTCCTGGGATAGGAGCCTTGGGCTGGGGAGTCTGATATGTCTGATAAGGGGATGTCAATCCCCTTGCTCCTTGGGGAGAAACTCTGTAATTTTAATTATCTTCTCATTTGTGGGTCACTCACCTGTGGCTATGGGCCTTGATTATACCATGTCTCTGCCCCTCCTACCTGTCTCATTGTGGTTCCTTCTTTATATCTTTACTTGTAGAATATCTTTTCTGCTAGTCTTCGTCTTCCTCGCCAATTGTTTCTCTGTACGTAGTTGTAATTTTGGTGTGCCCATGGATGGAGGTTAGCTCAAGGTCCACCTACTCCACTATCTAGGCCACTCCCTTTCCATGCACCCTCATAAATATTCATTTATCTGAGGCAGATACTAAATAAATCTTATAGAAAGTTAAATAATGATCAAACAAGTAAACCCTTCTGTATTTTTCTTGATTGTTGATTTATTTATTAATATTAAGTTACAGCATATTCTGAAGTATCTCCCTGTGCTTTAAATTATTTAATTTTAGGGGGAAATCCTTCTAATTTTATATATTTGAAAAGTTACATGTCTCTTACTTATTTTAAAATTGTGATTACTCATACTTTGTCAGATATATGCATTGCAAATATCTTCTCTCTGTTGTGGCTTGTCTTTTAATTCTTTTAATAGTTTCTTTTGATGAGCAAACTATTTAATTTTAATTATATCAAAATACTCCAATATTTTCTTTTAGGTTTAATAATTTTGGTGTATGGTTTAATAAGTCTTTGTCTACCCCAATGATTTAAATATATTTTATTATGCTTTATTCTAGGAATTGTCTATGTTAGCTTCCATATTTAATTTTATGATATATCTTAATTATTTTTATAGTATGAAATACTGTTCAAAGTTTATTTTTTGTCTAATCTGAATATTAAATTTCACCAACACCACTTGTTAAAGAATAAGTGCTGCTTTCTTTCTCTCTCTCTCTTATTTTATTTTAATTTTCAAATATGGTGTAAAGATATAAGAATGAGTCTTTGTCTGGACTTTTTTTCTTTATTGTATATTCTATTTTAGTCTAATACTACACTCTCTTAATTATTTTAGCTTTTTATAGGGGAGTGTATGGTCTCAAACTTTTTTCTTCAAAAGTCACTTGTGTATCTTAGTTCCTTAGAACCTGCTTGAAAATTCCAAAATAAAATAAAATAAAATACAACCAAACAAACAAATTGAAGACAAAGAAAATTTTCTGTAACATAAAATATAAGAGGTTGTATGCAAAAATGTCCACATTTATAAAGTCAATATCTACATTATTTCATTTTGGAAAAAATAAATAAATTAACTAAATATTCAAATTGATTTAAGCGAAAAAAAATGATAGTATTATAAGATGAACAAAAAACCTCACAGAAGTAAATTAGAAAAAAGCAGTAACCCACAGAGATTAATGCAAAAACTTTAAGAAAACAGTAAGCAAATTAATATCTAGAAAATCTGATCATAAAAATTATAAAAAATAAACTACAGATAAGATAAAGGCATTAATATTTACAGAGGTTACTCAGAATATACAGTGGAATTCATAGTATTTTAATGTTATATGTGTTTGAAAATACTATTTTCATTTGTGCAACTAAGATTGCAGTACCAAAGAATTTACATAGTAAGAGAACTAGTAATAGTAAAAAAGTAAACAATCTAGAAGGAAGGTAGAAAAGGTTAATTTTTATTACAAAACTCTGAGGATTGTCATGTATATTATCAATATACGAGAACAATTACTTCACATTATTCTATAAGAATGGAATTTAAATTCAAATACTGCTATCTTAATTATGTTTTTTTTCTTTTTTAGTTTCTTTTTAAAATAAATATTGATAGTGTTTTCCTTTCTAAAGAAGAACTGTGAATTAGCATTCTAGAGAAAATAAATTCTCAACCCAACATAATAGAACAGCTGGGAACTAGAGTTAAAAGTTTAAAATGGAATGAATAACTTGAATAAAGGTACATTTTAAATTGAAGTTATGTATTACAATTAAATCTCTGAAAATTTATTTAAAGTACTAGCTATCCAAATACACACAGAAACATGTATTTGTGCAAGCAGTAAAAGAACATAATAAATTCACTAACAGGAAGTGTTGAGTCATCATTCTGTACTTTGACTATACTTAGTTAATCTCACCTTGCTTGTAATTATTCCTCATTTAACCATTTATGTCTCAGAGGTTTTCTGATATAAAGGCAACAAGAAAAATCCCAATGCTTGAATGCCTTCAGATTCATACACTGGGATATACTTTCACAATTCACAAGGCACTCTTGTAAATTACCACTGCATCAGTGAAATGAGGTGAAAAACATTGCTTTTTACCTTAGGCATCCTCTTCAAGGAAACATTAGGATTTCGCAAATGAGATTCTTTAATTATTCATTTAGCGTATTTGTCAATTTCTTAAAGTAGTTGTTTGCCATTTCTTATATAAACATAATATATCCAATCACCTTGGATATTCTAAGAGTAGAACAATGAACTGTATCTGTAAAAGCATCATTATATTAAATTGTAGATCACAATAATTAATAGCCTTGTTTTGTTTGCTTACATAAAAACCTAATAATACATACTTTATCCAAATAATATTGTCCCATGTAAAAGAGATCATTTCACAAATCACTTCTTCTCCAATGAATTATTTTTGAATAAAATCATGCTTTATGACTTTATGAGGAAAATAGGGATATATTAAACTTATAAGCTTACAGGTTCTTAACAACTTATAAGTGAAAACAGAGATAAAAATATATCTACCTTGACCCATCTCTGTCTTGCTTTTCACTTCTTCAAGGTTTTTCCTTAACCTTTCTAATTTCTTTTTCATCCCCCTTCCCATGCTACCCCAATTCTATAGATTTTTATTTAATTACATATTGAGTTGTTAGGGAAACATTTTTTTCTGTTGATGTCTATGGTATTATGGGGTTGTTTGTTTTGACATGCTAGCTAAATTTCTCGATTTTCTAGAAGACCAGTGTTCCTAATATTTAGGATCATCACTCCTACATGGGAACGTAGTAAATTGAATATTTTTGCTCAGTGACTATATAAATAGTAGTGGAGAAGGATATAATAATTGCTGTTGAACCCATAGCAAATATTACTTTAATCATTCAATTCTAGTTTTATATAGGTGACATAAAAAGGAATTTCAGTATATAGAAATATAGTGTTACTTTTAATGAAGATTTCAAGCAAAATTTCAGAACAGCACCATTTTCCCACAATATAAGGTGGGAAAAGTACTGAGAGTTTTCAATACATAAGTGTTTTTGCATATGTCATTATGCCTAGAGTTACTGAATAAATATTTTAATAATATTAAGAAAAAGGCAAAAGAATTTTCAGTAACTAAATCAGACATATTTTGAACTTAAAATATGGTGAGTTTGCTTTGGGAGCTCTCCTGTAAAAGGGAAAGAGATCTCATTAAAATATAGAAAAATGTAAACATTATGGTCAATACCTTACAAATCTCATGGATTTTCAACTGCCTCTAGGAATAAATGAGAAGAATGAAAGTTGTTGACATAGCTTGCTGAGTTGATTTTTTGTTTTCAAATGCATGCTTTGAAGGAGTGCCTGACGCAAGCTGCTTGGTAATTTTGCTAAGTTTCTAATTTCTAACTCTCATTTGCATTAAACTACCAATATCTGGTTCCTTGAATGTGGAGACATATCATAGGAAATGAATTAAGTAGATGTAAAATGAATTTTAGACAAGTATTAAGTTTGCTGTAGTAAAGAGGAAGTAAAATTTCCAGCAGCTAAAAAAAAAAAAGAAAGAAAACTGATATATAAAAGTAAATAGATAAATAATAGCTAAACAAATTACTTTATAGCTATATTTACTAATTTTGTCTCTTTATATATTTTATTTTATAGTATATAATTATTCACTGAAAAAATCTAAATGCTTACCATACAAGATGAGGTATTTATGAAATTACAACCACAAAAATATACTAGTCTACTTTCTTAGTTGAAGATATTAAAGGGGATAGAATGCTTTTCTAGTTGAATACTGAAGGAATAATAATCTTTCAATGTTAAGCTTCCTTCTTACTTGTACTCCTGAAACCTGCTCTAAGAAGTCAGACAAATGTCCTAATATCACTAATGCATTTATCATTAACCTAACCATCTCTCAGTACCTTCACTATCTGGCATATGTTTTCAAGGCGACTCACTACTGTTTTAGTTCTATTCAAACAACACTTGAGTATGACAAAAAGCTATTCTAAGTAAATATGCATTAATAAAGTATATTTTTAAACATAAGTAGCTCTCTAGAGTTATCCTATGTTGTACCAAAATTGTTGGTATTTGATGAATATAGCCTAAGTTTTAAATTAAAACAGTTTTGACAAACACACAAAAAAAGCTGCAGACATGAAAAGAGTGTTTTCCACAGAGAATTAATTAAATCAGTCAGGGTAATCTTGAAAAATGGCAGGTAACTGAATAGCAGGTCGAAAGACAAATTTTCTTCTAAATATAAGCAAATAGTTTTTGGTGTCAAAACCAAAAATGGATTTACTACTAAAGAAACTGTAGATATTTTTTGACATTAACATGAACATGTTATAGTAATGGTCAAGTGAGGCAGTCTGGAAACTGACTGATTTGGACAGAATATGAAATAATTTTGCTTCATGTGTATTATTCTTCTTTCCTTACACAGATAGTTCTGTAAATGAGAAATGAATCCAGGAACACTATACTCTGAAGGCAAATGGTGATTTTATGATTCAAATCAAATATAAAAAATACTCAGAAGGGGCTTCCCTGGTGGCACAGGGGTTGAGAGTCTGCCTGCCAGTGCGGGGGACACGGGTTCGAGCCCTGGTCTGGGAAGATCCCACATGCCGCGGATCGGCTGGGCCCAGGAGCCACAACTACTGAGCTTGCGCGTCTGGAGCTTGTGCTCCGCAACAAGAGAGGCCACGATAGTGAGAGGCCCACGCACCGCAATGAAGAGTGGCCCCCGTTTGCCGCAACTAGAGAAAGCCCTCACACAGAAACGAATACCCAACACAGCCATAAATAAATACATTTTAAAAAATAAAATAATTTAAAAAAATTATAAAAAAAAATACTCAGAAGAAGTAGTACCACACCCTTGTTAATTAAGGAGTTAAAACTGAAAAGGTGTCAGGAAACACATACTTTAGAACTGGTCCATCTTCTCTCTGCGATTTAGTTTTAACTCTGGATACAAACCAACATTAATGTATCTTGCTGTCATAAATGTACTCAATAAATTTAATTTTAACTTAATGTCAACTTGAATTAACTGATGTAATAAAATCATGATAACTTTTTAAGCTCTTTTAATATGTTAGGTAGTATTCTAACCTATTTGATGTGTTTTATACTTATAACGCATTGAGGAAGTTACTATTTTTCTCTATTTTATCAAGTAAAACTTGGAGAGGTTTAAATAAATTTCCCATGACTGCACTATTACTAACTTGATACCATTTGTGTCCTAGTCTAAAATCAAAATTAAAGCTCTACTTTAATTTTGTTTAAAATGTGTGTAGGGAATATTATATTTTCTGTAATTTATTTGTCTATCAACTTCATTTTTTACAAAATCAAAATTGCGAAATATCTGGACACTGCAGGTCATTCAATCTATTCTCAAAATTAAGAAGAGATTTAACATTCTGAGTGATATATTGAGTGATATTTTGACTGTAACTGGAATGTTTTATGACTGACATTCAAGTTTAAGAGCATCATTTATCTCACAAGTGCCATTTTGAAGAGAAAAAATGCATTTTAAAGATAAATTTGGAATGAAAAGAAAAACTTCCTAATGTGGACTCATGACTAGATTAGAAGTCAAAAGACCAGCACTGGCTCTGCCACTAACACTCTCAACAGCTCTTTGTATAAAAATATCTGATATTTTAGGTTTCATTCATTTCTGATTTCATTCAACAATCACTTAATAATGTGATGTGCCAGACACAGAACTGGAAATAATATGAATATAACAGAGCTATCAAACATTCAGATAACATTCATGGGCATTGGACTGAATAAGATAACTTAGGAAGTGAATGTAGAAATAACAGAGAAAGGGATTTTACTCTGAGACCCATAAAATGAGAAGGAATTAGCAAAAGAGACAGAGAAGCAGCTGTCAATGTTATAGAAGCAAAACCAACTAAGAATATTGTGGTAGTCCATAAAATTAAATATTCCAGAAGGATGAGAGTGGTAACAGCATATGAAATGATTCTGCCATGACACCTTAGATATGAACTGATAATCGACCACAGAATTTGGATGATTTGAAGTGAGTATGGCATACACTATTTCTTTGGAGTGAGGGAAGCAAAGCTTGATTGGAGTTGGTTGGAGAGAGAATGAGAGAAGGTGTTGAGACAGTAAGTACAGTTACATTTTCCATGGGTTTTGCTGAAAAGCAGGACAGATAAACCAGGCAATAGAGGGAGAGACAGGATAAAAGGAATTTTATTTTGGTTTTTATTTTTTATTTTATTTTTAGACTAGGAGAAACTACAATATATTTCTATGCAAATGAGAATGGCCAAGCAGCAAAGAGAATATTGATGATGGAGGAGCAGAACCGGGAAATCTCAGGAGAGATATACATTAAAGACAAGAGGGAAGGAGATCCATTACACAAGCAGAGATCAAGCATATAGTTATATAGGAGCAAGTAGATCACATGGTGTAAGAAGAGGGCAGGCATGTGAAAGTTGACAGATTTGATGGTGGCTCCATGCAGTATTTTCTTCATAGTTCTACTTTGGCAATGAAGTAAGAAATATCCATGGATATGCGAGAAGATTCTGTAGTTTCATAAAGAGGAGAATAATCCTAATAGTTACCAGAGTAGTGGTAGAGTCATTGGAGTAAGAAAATGGGGTGGGATCATCATACAGTGTTAAGGATGCCCTTTAGTTCAATGGTGAAGAAATTAAAAATGTAAATTTTCCAGAAACTAAAAAGGAATGCTGATGCTTAAAAATAGATAAATAATTGCTAAACTCATTACCTTATAGCTATATTTACTAATTCTGTCTCCTTATATATTTTAATCTTTAGTATATAATTATCCACTGCAAACACTAAATGCTTACCATATAAAATGAGGTGTTTATGAAATTACAGTCATTAAAGATACTAGTCCACTTTCTTAGTGGAAGATATTTGAGGAGATAGAATGCTTTGCTAGTTGGATTCTAAAAGAAAAAAAAATATCCTTTAAATGTTAAGCTTCCTTCTTACTTTTACTCCCCAAGCCTGCTCTAAGAATTCAGCACGTGACCCTAAATTAAAAATAAGATTATTTAACATGGTTGTAAGTTTTTTCTCATTCAAGTTTACCTATTTAATAATGGTTTAGAGCAGGTGACTGGTTTATAACTATATACTTTTTCCAAGCAAATAAGACAGAAAAGGGAGTGGGTAGTTTTTTTGAAACTTTATGCACAAAGGATAGACATTATAATACTGGTTGTTCATTTTAAATCAGATATGTAGGGAAGACAGATATGAGGGCATGAAGAACAGTGAAAATACGGTGATATTAATGGATTAAATGGAAGACGGAATGCACATAGTAATCAGTGAGGACAAATACGCTACCTTTCTCTCATTATGACATATCAATACCTACCCTCCTTTCCCCAAACCTTCAGTTATTTTTGAGGCTAACGAGAACAGTCTATGCCACATATTGTCACTTTGTGCCCCAGTTATGTATAATCCCCAGTCCTATCCTCATTTTCTGAAGATTTGGTCCCCCAGCTCATTGTTTTTCTCTTTCACATTATCCCTGTCACAATTTTCAGTTATTTTCATGTCCACATACATGATATTGTCAACATCCACTTAAACACACAGTTCTTTGAAGAATTTTCCTTCTAGGCACATTAGATGACTCTTTTAGACTTTAAAAATTACCAGTAACAGCTTACTCTTCTTCCTCATTTATTACCCTGGTATGGGTGCAAGAGAGACAATAGTTACCATTTTAGAAGACTATGTGGGAAACACAGGGTATATTTATAATAAGTATTATATACATAATACTGTAATAGCTATTGTAAGGACACATTAAGAACATAACACATCTGTTTTCAATGATTACAATTTACCTGGCAAGAGACTATTTAAAGTTAAATAAAAAGTTGAACAAGAACGAGGTTAAAAATAATGTATAATACCACAGATTATTATGGAATGAGTATTAAACTTTTGGATGGATATTAAAAGGCAGGTAGAACAAGATCATATGAGCATAAAATGTATTTCTTGATGCCAAATCATGTGGGCTTGGTGAGTTAGTGAACTGTGTTGCACTAGATAGTTCCCAAGATTCTTTTCCTCAAACTTGGTATGCTACCTCTCAAGGGTTTTTCTGTTGGAATCACATCACTCTCTTCCTAGTCAAAGGGAGTTGGGTACTTAAGAAATTACTATGCTGCTACCGTGGTAGATCAGTATCTTACCCTATGCTCTCAATATGGTTTCCACAGTTCCTCACATTAGCACATACAATTTAATGCTACAAAACAAGGAGTGCAAACAACTATCTACAGGTAATTTAAATAATTTGTTAGAGGTAAGAAAATCAACTACCAGAAATATAATAAAACTATTTTTTACAAAATTATGTGGTAGGGACATAATAACATAAGCATAATTAGTTCTTGAGATTATATTTTAAATTAAGAAAATGAAAAAATGCAAGTTAAAAAATCAATGGAACTATGTAATGATCCTTTTTATTCAATTTCAACTTATTTAATACTATAAAACTGACAGCTTTTTTAAAAATTCAAAATGGCAATGTTCCTGATTTTTTGAAGGTTGTGATATGCAACATAGCAGATTGGGAACTATATGAAACTTAGTAAGTTTATTATAAATAAGGAACCATATTAAGATTATTTTTAAATCAGTTCTGTTATGGTTGTTAAATTGTAAAATATAATTTCTACATTGTAAGTTTTTAACACTAATTCTATTTTAATTGTAACTTTAGAGAAAAATGTGTTAAAGTGTTTTTTTTTAAATTTTTAAGACAGTATCAATAGCTATGTGAAATATCAATTAGTTATGTGCAAATTTTCACAGAAATGTAGGCGTTAAATTATAATTATACCATTTAGAATAATTCCATTCTCAGAGGTTTTTGAAAATAAATGTACTCAGAGGTCACAAGAATATAAGAATCATGAGGACAAGAAATGTGTCTATATCGTTCATTGCTGTAATCTTAGAACCTAGAAAATGACTGGAACATAATAGCTATTCAGTAAATATTTCTGAGTTTATTAATAAAACATATCTCATATCTGTGAAAGAAAATATCTATTAATACTATGCAAACTGACATTGCTAGAAAACTGTGAGTACCTGCTTTAAAGCTGGATGAATGAACAAGTAATTTTTTAATAAAACACATGAAAGAAACCTAATTTAATATAATTAACAATTAATATAATTGATTTCGTTGAGTAAAATTTTGTGAAATCCATGTTCCCTCAATTTTGTTTGTTTCCAAATATGTAAAATGCTGTTCATTCACCCTTGAAAGAAAGATATGCTTTAAAAGATTAAATAAAAACCTACTTTCTAAGGATATAAATGCATCCTTCTAAAGAGTTTACATTTGGAAATATAGACTGGTGAAAGTGACTGTACTCATTTTGAAGTGTACACAGAATCATAGGCTATAGAGTGATCACAGAATATGATCACATATGATCACAGAATCATAGGCTATATAGTATTCACCTTCAAAATGCTACAATAAACCATCCCAAGTGGATGACTATTTTAAAAATTCCTTAGAGAAACACACCCTTGTTGTCCACACATCAAATAAAAACCTAGGAAAAAGTTTGAATATGGGAAGAAGTTCTCTACCTTTTCTTATTCCTGTCCCCATCTACTCTAGTTGAGGGTGCAAGTGAAAAGCATTACCCTACCCACTTTGATGAATGACTGAGTTTATTTTTAGCTGTCTCTTGACAAACAACAGTGCTTCTTTAACCTTTCTTTGTATCCAGTATTTCTATTTGTGAATGATTTTCTTGTTTGTGATGGTTATTTTGTGGGAATTTTTGTTTGTTTGTTTTGGTGCTCTCCCTGGTACAACTGCTACTTTTATTGGGGTGTGTGTGTGTGTGTGTGTGTTTAGGTAGTATTTTGTGGAGAAATTTCAGAGCTCTGAATCCCATGAGGTTTCTGTTGCAATATTGAGAATATCTAGAGTTGATCTTAGTCTAAATCAATGTGGGAAATTTCCAAGACATAAATTAAAACTTGTTAAGTAAATAGGAAGAGAAGCAAGTTAACAGTTTCTAAGTCTCTCAAAGTTTTACAGTTCATCTGACAAGATTATAAAACTATTGTATTGATATGAGTCGGTATGCTCTGTTTTAACATCCTTCAAAGTAAGACTGTTTACATTAATTCCTAAGAAGCAGTCACATTACCATCAGTGATAATTGCCATCATTAAAACAATACCTTAGGAAAATGCTAATTTGGAGGTCCTTGCAGTTTTTCATAGTAAGTGGTATATGAGTGGCTGTTACACTTAATTTAACTGAAACGCCTAATAATAATGAACCACTGGAGAGCCTCCCATTGGGAAATACCTCACCAAACATGACAGAATTACACAAAAAGTAGTTTCAGTACACATATAAATATAGACATAGCAACTTTGAATTGTTTAGTTATTGGTGTTTTAATAAAGAGCAAACAAGTATGCCATAACTATATTTTGAGTTGGGGAAAGGGATATCATCGTCAACTGTTTTGTTTTAAATTCTAGTTATAATCCTTATCAGGGAGAAGGTGAGTTAAATATGTATATCTCACCTACTAGACTTAAAGATTATTGGCTAGTTAGTTTTAAAGTATTGATGCAGCTCTGTGGGAACAATGGTGATAAAAATATAGTAAGTTTGAAGGCTTAAAATACCTTGAACCTGCTTAGTATTTGCACAAAATAGTCCCTTAATTAGTAGTTCTCTCCCTTAGCTGCCCTTTAGTATCACTTGGCAGCTTTTTAAAACTCTGATACCTTGGATAAAACCCAGTCCAATTAAATCAGTATCTCTAGAGGTAGAACCCAGACATTTGAATTTTATACAGCTTCCTAGGTGATTGTACTGTGTAGACAAGGATAGAAACCACTGAGGAAAATCTGAATACACAAGGAGGCTTCAACCTAAAGTGAAAATTTTCCCAGCAAAAAAGATGAAGATGTGAGTTAAACCAAAGCATGAATTTTGTTGAGATATTAATAAAAATGTTTTTATTCAGGAAAATGTGCTGTAATTTGATTGTCACAACTAGCCACCAATTTTGAGTCAGTATTTTCTCACTTTTTTGTGTGATTTTCCATTAAAGTTTAGTGCCATGTAAGTTTGTTTTATTTATCCCTTGATTCAGAAAAGCAGTCAGTTTTTCAGAATAAAATTATATTTGCCTTATTTTTCCTCAACATGTAAGGCACACTGGGAATTTGTATATATGTATATATCACTATATATCATTTTATAGATTTTATATATTTTTTATATATATTTCACTATTTTCAAATGAGGGAAAACTATAGTTTTATTATATTGTAAGAAATATCAGATTAGAGGTTTGTCCAAAGAGCTATGGTGGTATATTATTTTTTTTAGGAAATATGCATATATTTTGAGATAAAATAATGATATTTGTGCCATATGTGTATTGTCTCAGTATAAAATTTTATCTAATATCCTTTAAGACAACCATTCTTATTCTTATAGTCCTATAAGGTAACTGATGCTAAATATTATCTTGTCCAATATTTCTCACTTATTAAATGTCCAAGTCAGTATTTGAGCTAAGATTTTTCTACTTTCAAAGCCTGGGCTCATTTTTTGGTTAGATTATGTTGATTGAAAGCCTTTAAGATAACTTCAGTTATTCACCAATGTTTCTTTTCTTCAAAAAATTCTTGCATAAAATTTGCTGAAAAAATATGTTTACTTAAGTATACCCCCATCTGAATATAAATCTTACAAAAATTCCCATTAGTATTTGCATTTTATTTAAGCATTTAAAACATACCTGAACCTATTTCTAACTCAGAAAACATTCTGCTTTTTGTTAAAATTCAACAATCTCCCTTGGACATTAAATGTATTATATATGCTTTATGCAAATGATAAATTTAATTTTCCATATGTAAATATTTTTAGCATTAAAATAAATAATTTCATAAGGATATGGGTGTTTTCTGAACACTTAGAAGTGACCTTATGGTAATCTCTCCTGTGATAATCCTTTAAACCAAAGCATTACTCTTACCTAGAGAATAGCTTCTATACATATTGTTATTTCAAAAGATCAAAATGAATGTTATAGTAATTTTAATTTGTAAATCACATGGTAGTAACAATTTTATTATTATTCTATATCTTAAATTTAACATGTAATTTATCACACAATTTGCATACAAAATTAGATAATATGCTGTGTATAATGATAGAAGTGAATATAATTATCCTTTATATTCTCAGTGTCTTTGCAGCTGTCTAACCAAATGTTTTAGAATTATAAGATTAAATCAAATTATGAAAGAATTAAATAGCTGCATACCTCATCTATTTATTACAGCAGAAGCCTGTTGGTTTTTATCAACAATAAAATGTATCTCATTCTGATTATGCATTTTGATATGTATTACTCTTTGAAATAACTGTTGTAGTTATAAGCTATAACAAAAAATTGAAAATGTGGTCAATGTTGAATCATGCCATTTTTTTAAACCAAAGCCCTTTCAATGTTTATTTATGTCCGTTTTGTGCCTTACATTTTTAAAAAGGTATTAAAATATAAAACAAAGCAGCAGCTTTTAAAACACTAGTGAAAAAAAACTTGATTATATTGGTAATTGTCCTAGTCACTGATTTATTTGGACACAACAAAAATACCACTTAAATACACCTGTAATTTGTTATCTAGAGTATAATGATAATGTAATCAGTCAGTAATCATACATATTATTAGGAACCGTTAAGTATACTAAGTGTAGTAGGACAAACACAAAGTCGTTTTTTCTTACAACCAGGTTTCAAAAGATATATGTTTGCTAGCCGCTGCAGCAGGAGATAAATTATGGCTATGACTCTCCTGGAACAGATTCCTACATGCTACATGGAGAGCTCTCCACAAGTAAAGATGTGATAGATGATAGTAGGTAGTATAAAAGTTAGAAAACTTAAGTTAAATCAAGCAGTTGAGAAAGGCAGTTGTGTATAGCTTCTTGCCCACTGCATGGCAGCCTGAGTGGCCTTTACTAATTTTCAGGGTAATGGAAATCAAGACCACAATGAGATATCACCTCACACCTATGGGAATGAATAAGTATGAGAATGTAATGTACAACATGTTGACTTTAGTTAACAACACTGTATTACATACTTGAAAGTTGCTGAGAGTAGATCTTAAGTGTTCTCTCTACAAACATACAAAAGTGGTAATTATATGAAGTGATGAATGTGTTAACTCACTTTATTGTGGTAATCAGATATTTCACAATATATATGTATATCAAATCATCACATGTACAAACACAAATTATTTACTGAGGAACCTAACTTTATCTCAAACCTTAAAGAATTTCTATGAATAAGCACCCAAATGAAATGGTAATTCACATTCAAAACAAATCAACACACAATAAATCATAATAATTTATTATGAGAACAAGCAAAACAAAGAAACAGATAATATAAACATTTTTAGACATGCAATAATTTCTAATAATTTATGTATCTCAAAAATGCTTGGAAAGAGGGATGAACAGTATATATAGAGAACAATATGATTTGAAAAACATACATAACTACTAGGGATTAAAAATGATTTGGATGTTGAGACTGATGATACCACAATGCATCAAGATTGAAAAGATTTATTGCTTGCATAATGGGACTTTCTAGTTTAGTGGTCAATTTGGAAAATCAGGATGAGGGAACCCAAGTTTGAGTGGTTCAGTCTTCCCTGCCTGCAGCATGGTACCTGCCTCCGCTATGGCAAGGGGCTTGCAAGTTTTATCTGCCTGCCCAGACAGAAAAACAGGAAGGGGTAGGTGGGGCCTGAAAGCTGTCAGTGGTCAAATATCAAAAACACAGTTATTTAAAAATGATTTTATTTTACAAACAGCATTCCATGACCACAAGGCAATTTAGCAAAAATAATTAGAGGGGACCCAGGAAATTAATGTGTTGGGAAATTAAAAACATATTTCTGAATAAACCAATGTAAAAAAAAGAAAATATAGCAAAAGGAGGAAATTGTACTATCGGATACCATTTTTTTAAAAGCTATACAAATAAAGCTATAATAATTAAGACTGATATTGGTTCAGAGATAAATTAATTGACAAATGGAATGTTACCAAAAAAATGTGAGGACACAACAAGAAGGTGGCCATCTGCAAGCCAAGGATAAGAGACCTCACCAGAAACCAACACTGATGGCACCTCGATTTTGGACTTCCAGCCTCCAGAACTGTGAGAACATAAATTTCTGTTGTTTAAACAACCCAAACTTTGGTATTTTGTTATGGCAGCCCAAGCAGACTAAAACATTGCATAACAAAATAGCATAAAGAGGTGGCATTAAAGAAAAAAATAAAATTTATTATTTCTCTTGATTCCTTGGGTTAGGAACCTGGTGCTTATTCTGTGTGTTACCTGGAATCAGTTATGTTTCCACAGGCATCTGACATCTAGACTGGAGTCTCAGACTAGTACTTCTTCACCATACACCCACAATACTCCATCACACCAGTAGTAGAGAATTGTCTACAAAGCCTGGTGCCACCCCAACTTCACTTCAAATGACCAGAGCACATCTTCTCTGATCTCAAAATTTATCTTGGGTGGAAGAGTGTTCCTATGTACCCGCTGAGACATCCATTAGCATCTAAGCATTATCTTCACTTCTTCCAGCACTTCCCTGTGCTAGCCTGGCTCTTCATTTACGTTTTCATTTGCTGTTTACAGTATAAAATTTATAGCAGGATTTTGCTTTGTTTTATTTTTGAAACTCTAATGACCTTTTCACTGCTTAAAAAATGCATGATTTGAAAATTTAAACTCTTGACTTTCAAGACCTCTTTTATTTATTTCTTTTTATTGAAGTATAGTTGATTTACCACATTATGCAATATTAGTTTCAGATGTACAATTTAATGATTCAATATTTTTATAGCTTGTACACCTTTTAAGTTATTACAAAATATTGCCTACATTCCCTGACTCTATAACATATCTTTGTAGCTTATTTATTTATACATAGTAGTTTGTACCTCTTAATCCCCTACCCATATCTCACCCTTCCCTCTTCCCTTTCCCTACCGGTAACCAATAGTTTGTTCTTCATATCTATGATTCTGTTTCTTTTTTGTTATAATCATTCCTTTGTTTTATTTTTTAGATTCCACATATAAATGTTAATATACAATATTTGGCTTCCTATGTCTGACTTACCTCATTAAGCATAACTTTCAAGTTCATCCATGTTGTTGCAAATGGCAAAATTTCATTGTTTTTTTATGACTGAGTAATATTACATTACATATGTATACCACATATTATATATATGTATATATTTAAATATATACATATATATAGTGCACCTTCATTATTCATTCATCTGTTAATAGACACTTAGGTTGTTTCCATATTTAGCTATTGTAAATAATGTTGCTATGAGCATACGAACATTGAGGTGTGTATACCTTTTCATGTTATAGTTTTTGTTTTTTTTGGAATTTATACCCAGGAGTGGAACTGGTGGACCATATGGTAGTTCTATTTTTAGTTTTTTGAAGAACCCCCGTATTGTTTTCCAGAGTGGCTGCACCAACTTACATTCCCACCAACAGTGTACTAGGGTTCCTTCTTCTCCACATCCTCTCCAACATTTGTTATTTGTAGACTTTTTCATGGTAGCCATTGTGACAGGTGTGAGATGATATCTCATTATGGTTTTGATTTACATTTCTCTGATAATTAACAATGTTGAACATCATTTCAAGTG
This sequence comes from Balaenoptera ricei, assembly GCF_028023285.1. Taxonomy (NCBI): domain Eukaryota; kingdom Metazoa; phylum Chordata; class Mammalia; order Artiodactyla; family Balaenopteridae; genus Balaenoptera; species Balaenoptera ricei. Next base: position 41,098,840 of record NC_082656.1, on the reverse strand, counting down.
CCCATTGGCCATCTCTGTATCTTCTTTGGAAAAATGTCTATTCAGGTCTTCTGCCCATTTTTTAATCAGGATTTTTTTTTTTTACATTGATTAGTATGATCTCTTTATTATTCTGGAAATTAACCCATTATCAGTCATATCACTTACAAATATTTTCTCCATTTCAGTAGATTGTCTTTTACTTTCCTTTGCTGTGCAAAGGCCTTTAAGTTTAATTAGGTCTCATTTGTTTATTTTTGCTTTTGTTTCCTTTGCCTTAGGAGACAGATCCAAATTGCTATGCTTTATGTCAAATAGTACTCTGCCTATGTTTTCTTTCTGAAGTTTTGTAGTATATTCTGAAGTCAGGGAAAGTAGTACCTTCAGCATTTTTTTCTTTTTTTCAAGAATGCTTTGGCTATTTGGGGTCTTTTGTGGTTCCAAATGAATTTTAGGATTATTTGTTCTAGTTCTGTGAAAAGTGTCATGGGTATTTTGATAGAGATTGCATTAAATCTGTAGATTGCTTTGGGTAGTATGGAAATTATAACAATATTTATTCTCCTAGTCCATTAACACAGGATATCTTTCAATTTCTTTATATCATCTTCAATTTCTTCACCAATGTTTTTTAGTTTTCAGAGTATAGGTCTTTCATCTCCTTGATCAAGTTTATTCCTAGGTATTTTATTCTTTTTGATGCTATTTTTTTAAAAGGATCTTGTTCTTGCTTTCTCTTTCTGATAGTTCATTATTAGTGTATAGAAAAGCAACAGATTTCTGTGTATTAATCTTGTATCTGCAACTTTGCTAAATACATTTATTTGTTCTAAATTTTTTTCATGAAAACTTTAGGGTTTTCTATATAAAGTGTCATGTCATCTGCAAATACTGACAATTTTTACTTTTCTTCCAATTTAGATGCATTTTATTTCTTTTTCTTGTCTGATTGTTGTGGCTAGGACTTACAATATTATGTTAAATAGATGTGGTGAGAATGAGCATTCTTGTCTTGTTGTTGATTTTACAAGAAAAGCTTTCATGTTTTCACCATTGTGTATGTTGTTAGTTATGGGCTTATCATAAAGGCCTTTATTATGTTGATATATGTTCCATCTAAACCAAATTTGATGAGAGTTTTTTTCATGAATGGATGTTGAATTTTGTCAAATATTTTCCGGCATCTATTGATGTGATTATGTAATTTTTATTCTTTCTTTTGTTAATGTGGTATATACCATTGATTGATTTGTGGATATTGAACCATCCTTGTGACCATGTAATAAATACAACTTGATTGTGGTGTATGATCCTTTTTATATGCTGTTGGATTCAGTTTGATAATATTTTTTGAGGATTTTTTCATTTATATTCATCAGTGATATAGGTCTCTAACTTTGTTTTTTTTACAGTGTCTCTATCTGGTTTTGGTATCAGAGTAATTGTGGCCTTTAGAATAAGTTTGAGAGTGTTCCCTCCTCTTCAATAATTTGGAGTAATTTGTGAAGGATACGTGTTAGCTCTTTGTTATATGTTTTGTAGAATTTCCCTGTGAAGCCATTTTGTCCTGGATTTTTGTTCGCTGGTAGTTTTTTTGATTGTTTTAATTTTATTTCACTATTAACGATTGATCTATTCAGATTTCTTTGTTTTAGTCTTGGAAGATTGTATGTTTTCAGAGATTTATCAGTTTCTTGTAGGTTATCCAATTTGTTGGCATATAACTGTTTATAGCATTTGTTTGATTTTTTTCTGTTCCTGTCATACAGGATATTATTTCTCTTCTTTCATTTCTTATTTTGATATTTGGGTCTTCTCTCTTTTCTTCTTGGTGAGCCTGGCTAAAGGTTTATCAATTTGGTTTATCTCTTTTGGAAAAAAAACAAAAACAAAAACAACAGCTCTAGGTTTCATGATTTTTTTCTATTTTTATTTTTTGGTGCATATTAATTTATTTTCTCTCTGATTTTATTATTTCCTTCCTTCTGCCCTTCTTTCTCTTTTATTATAGACTTTATTTTAAAGTCAATTTTGTCTGATATGGGTATTGCTACTCCAGCTTTTGTGTCATTTCCTTAACTAGAATATCTTTTTCCTCACTTTCAGTCTATGTATGTATTTAGCTCTGAAGTGAGTCTCTTGTAAGCAGCATATAGATGGGTCCTGTTTTTAGTTTTTGTTTTTTTAACCTAATCAGCCACCCTATATGTTTTGATTGGTACTTTTAGTCCATTAACATTTAAAATCATTATTGATAGGTGTGTGTTATTGCCAATTTTGTTGATTGTTTTCTGGTTGTTTTGTACTTCTTCTCTGTTTTTTGCTTCTTACTTTCTTCCCTTGTGGTTTTATGATTTTCTTTAGTGTATGTTTCTGTTCCTTTGTCTTTAGTTTTGTATCTTTTGTAAGTTTTTCATTGTGACTACCATGGGGTTCATATATATTGACCTATTGACTTTCTTAAACTGGTAGTCATTTAAGTTCAACACATTCTAAAATATCTATATTTTTATTCCCCTCCACCATGTTTTTTGTTTTGTTTTTGATGTCACATTTTACATCTTCATGTTTATCCTTTAATTGTGTATTGTAGTTACATTTAATTTTACACACCAGAGCTCCAGAGGGCTCCCAATCTGCTACCCCTGTGAAGGCTAGTAATGGCTGCTCTCACCTGTTTGAACACCCAGCATGGCACGCTGCATCTGTGCTGGCTCTATCTTTCACAACTGCATATTCCCCTTGGCTATGGCAGGCTTCCTCTTAGTGTGGAGCTATGCTGTAGAGCAAGAGGGACCAAAGTGGGTACTCAGTTCAGTTTGGGGTATGTGCTGAGGCTGTTTTGAGAAATAGTCCAGAGTCTTGGGTAGTTTCTATCTGCTTCCTCTATCTCTCTCTGGAGTAATCAAGCATGTGTGTACTCTTCACGAGTGAAGTGTAGGTTTCTTATAGCCTCACTGTTAGTCACACTGGTTTTTAAAACAGCTAAGGGGACTCATCCTCACAACGTTTGACCCCAGGGCTGTGGCACCGAATAAGTGGTTCAAATCACTCACTCCCCAGGGAGGATCTCAAAGCCTACATAATTACCCTCCTCACCTGTGTCCCCTCTTAGGGGCATGGATCCCAAACTGGTAGCTTCTCTCCCCTTACTACCCAACTCCATGTGGATCTTTCTTATAGACTTGGTTGTATAAGAGTTTTTCTGCTACTCTCATTTGCTTTCAGTAAGAATTGCTCCATGTGTAGATGTATGTTTGATGTGTTCTTGGGGGGGGTGGGCTCTGCATCCTCTTATTCTGTTATCTTGATCTCTTCTTCAAGAATTTTCTTCTCATATAAATTTCTAGATTATATTTTGAGACTCTATAGCAATCATTATTTTTTCATTATGTAATCATACCACCAGATTTTGAATGCCTATAATTAAATAAGGAGAGGGTTTCTAAGTCTGCCAGGTTAGGTTATATTATGCTGCTCTATAAAATATTCTAAAAATCTTACAAGTTCATAAAAACATAAGATTATATCCTTTTTCTACTTCCTTTCCATTATGGTACTCTAATGTAATCTAATTTATAGGACAAATTGACAGCAGTTTCTATCTTGAATATTTCTATACATTATAGTAGAATAGAAGGAACATCTCCATCCGATTCTTTAAGCTTCTCCCTCTAAGTAACTCACATCATGTTCTTCTACATTTAATTGCCAACAATGACCACATGTCACTCCTGAGTTGAACAAGGAAAAATTCTAAGTTTGCCCCACATAGAAGAGGGTGAAACAAGGAGAGGAAATGTAATATTTTCAAATCTTACAAGGGTCACCTATATGGAAGAGCAGGTAAAACTTATGCTGCCACATTTTTTCTACTAATATATGTAACTAAGTATATGAAAGATTTGCCAAGAATCATACAGCACTTTTTAAATGTTATCTCAATTACTTTTCAACATAATTTCATGATTAAATTTTCCTAAACCACACAACTTTTAGTGACAGTTCTTGTATGAACCCAAACCTGTGATTCCTGATTCTATCCTTTTTGCCAAATGACCACTCATATTTCTGAAATATGAATGACTATCTATGGCTTCATAATTATAGCACATTGTGTGTGTATAGTATGTATAGTATACTAGTAGTTCTTTCAGTTTTTCACTCATAACATCAATTTATTTATACATTCATTCATAAAATATGTCCAGATAATCTAATATGTGCAAAAAATTCCTCCTGGGCACAGTGTTGAACATAACAAATATGTGTCCTGCCATCATGAGGCATACTGTCTAGTGGGTAATACAGACACATCACTAAGTTGATGAATAATCTAAAAATAGAGTATACATAGTCACAGAAGTATAAGTGGTAGAACCCATGTCTATTCATGTCTGAATTTAGGGAAGGCCACACTGAGAACTCACTTTTACACTGAGATCTGAAAGGTAAGTGGCCAATTTGTTCCCAAAAATCACCTCACAGCTAAAATGTATTATATTCTCCATGTAATCAGGCATTTGTTCTATCCATCATCCAGTACACTATTGTGCATTTAAAAAAGATCAAAGTTTTCTATTTACTGACAACTAAAGTACAATTGTAGTTGTTTAGCACATTCTCAAGTATCTTTTTGACTAAGCAGTTTATCAAGAAGCACTGAGGTAAGCAAGTCTGAAAGATGGTGAGTTCTGCAGAAAGAGTGTTAATATACTTTGGAGCTCTAAATGTAATGACTTCCCTCCCATCTCCCACAACTGCTGTCTCTCCTGTGTAATTTTGGATGAACATAGGCAGTTCTAAAGAACTTGCCATCAAAGAAGTAGTGCACGTTGTGGCCTGAGGTAAAATTGCTCTTCATCAAGGAAATTCCTTTTGAGCTTGGCTTGCACAGTTGTCCTTGATTTATAAAAGCTGTTGTCCTCAATATGGTATAAACATAGTCCATCATCATAGTCAATATAGGTGCGTGCACTTTGTTTCTCTCTATATAGGAAAAAAAAAAAAAAAAAGATGTAAAAAGTGATATAAAATTACCCTTATGTTATCTAAACATTTGAGTGCAGAACAAATTTTAAAATAGCATATATGGGTTATTTCTCTATGTAAGTAACTATGCTTATAACGTTTTCCCCTCTGAATTAAAATTTGTTTTTTTCTTTGGAATTCTATAATGAGTATTTTAGTATAAATTTTATGCGTTTATAATATAGTATAATAAATAAATATACATATATATAATATAATATAGTATCAAGTAAGTAGGGACTATTTTTGACTCACAAAATTTTAGGATTACAGTAAATATTGTAGACAAATCTTAATCTTAACAAAGTTCTCACAAATAATGGTTAACAGTATATACCAGAAAAAATTCTTGGGAAACTAATTTAAAAACACAAAGGGAGAAAAAAACCAAAGGGAACAAGTCATCTACAAATATTTATATACTTGTCTTAGGAAAATACTCTATTTCCTTATTTCATAATAACAAACATTAAACAAAAGTTTCAACAATTCATAAAAATTTTTACAAAAGAAATTTCTAATTGTCCAAGTAGTGTCTCAACGATTAACCTGGTAATACAATACATGAGTTAAAGAATATGGTGTGTGTATGTGAAACTAAATAAAATTGTCACTGACGAAGTTACCGTCTTTCAACAAAATGATTGCTGGCTACAGAGAGTGTTTCATTAACAAAATCAGTTATGACAAAAGAAAAAAAAAATGTATCTGGAAATGGATTTAGGAGAAAATGTTCTCATGTGAATCCATGATAACTCTCTCAAGAGAAGAAAAGAGAGTATTATTTCTATAACTCACAAGAAGAAAATTGTTTTATCTAACCCAGATTTTTTGTAACTTAATATATGTTCTCATTGGTCTCTTTGCATTTTGACGATTTTCTAAAATAAATTGTAGCTAATATTACATTATTTTAAGTGAATTTCTCCTAGTGGAATAAACCGTCAGTAAAAATCTGCATTTATGTTACAATGCTATGATACTCTTCTATTTCTGAAATACTTTATCCACATATTCACATTCCACATCCCAGTAAACATTTTTTTTTTTTTTTTGTACACTGTCAGACACTGGTTCAGTAATCTTTATTTAATATCAGCAAAAAGTTTTTTTTTTTTTGGTTATCAGAGGTGATATATAATCAATTTGCTATTCAAGAAGGTAGGGTTTTTTTAAACCAGCAATACATCAGTAAATATAATTTAAGAAATATATCATTCTAAGACCTGTGAAATAAATTGTATCAGGAAATGATTTTATTCTGATTACAGATTGTCTCTATTCCCCATTCAATGTTTCATTATTTTTTAAAAAAATCAGGTTAGGTAAAGCCAAAATATACAAGAATATAGCTATAAATTGAAATAGGGCTCTAGAATTAACTACATACTTATTATTAAACTGCAGAAGTTACTCTGTCTTCCTGGTAATCATATTTCACTTTTCTTTCAATATACCTCTTCTGATGGCATTTTAAACTTTTTAGTGTAGAAGCCCCATTAATTGCAAGTGAACTTAAGCTTTTATATTCAAACAAATTACTTAAATATCTTATGAGCAGGTGATAGAACCCAATCAATGACAGTTTTTATAAAATATTTTTCCAATAACAAAGTTAAGGTATGAACATTTATGTACTGTACTTTTATTACATGTTCCTTATTTAAATAATGAAAGACAGGTGAGTGGACACTGTATTTTTTAAAATCCCAAATGGATTTTATTCATATTCTGTTTATTTGCTGATTCTAGAGTTATGAAGCTATTCTAAAAATGTATAAGTCCCCACTATCTGGTTTATTAAGCAGAGAAAAAAAGCTAAAATAAAAACCCAAATAAAACAAAATCTGTAGCAAAATAAATATGTAAAGTGTGATGAAGATCAATATTTAATGTTATGATGTACTATATATAGCTGCCATTTAAATATTAATTTGTAATTAATATGATCATTCTTTTTCAAAATTCCTCCTATTACTCCATTTATAATGCTTCCCTTTAATAATAATTCACATGTTGATTAATGACTCAATTTAATATTTTATGGAGGTTTAATTGATGTACAATTACTGTGTATATTTGAAGTGTAAAATTCAATGAATTTTGATACATACATAAACCCCCAAAATAAACAAACTAATGAATATATCAACCAACTTCAAAAGTATCCTCTTTTATAATCTGTACAGACCACTTTTACCTCTCTTCCCCACAACTACTATTCTTTCTGTCACTATAGATTCATTTGCATTTTTAAAAAAAATTGATATAAGGGGAATCTTACACCATGTACTCATTTTTGTGTGGTTTCCTTTATTCAGCTTGTTTTTGTTTTCAGATTTATTCACATTTTTGTGTTTATCACTAGTTCATTTCTTTTTACTGCTGAGTAGTAGTCCCTTTTATGGATATACCACAATTTGTTTATCCATTCACCTGTTGATGGATATTTGGGTTGTTTCCAAATTTGAGGCTATTACAAATAAAGCTATGGAAATTTGTGTACACATTTTTGTGTAAACATAAATACCTAGGAATGGAATGACTGGAATACATTAAAGCTTACAATAGGAAAAATTAGTAAAGACTATATTACAGAAAGTAGAAGGCCAAACTTCTTACAATTTTAAGAAAATTATTTTTAGTTAATGGAAATTTGTTTCAGCTTAAAAGTACATGCCAAGTAATTTCTCACAATCTCATAAAGTCTTTTGTAAATAGAATAGTAAAATATTATATTCACTGTGCTTAAAGAACTTTATCGTGTCATTAGGCTTCAGTCTCTCAAATTCAAAAGGCATTAATTTAATGTTTTAAGAGATTACTTTCCACACTGACATACTAAATATGACCACTACATAAAAATCAGCCTGCTAATCTTGTAGATGACCATTATCATCTGTTGCCTGGACCTTCATAATGATCTCTGTGCTATTATTTTTGTTTCCACTCCTGTTATAGAGGACCCAGAAGGATGCTTTAGGAACATAAATCATTTCATTTTACTCCTTGGCTTTCCAATACAGTTTAAAAAGAAAGCCAGTACTCCAGACAGTGTTCAACACAACCGGACTGAACAATGTGTTTATTGTTTCTGAGTGAGAGTGATGATTGTTTTGTTGTATCTCAAGAATCTAAAGAATTCTGGCACATATTAAGCATCCAGTATATATTTGTCTGGAAGATAAGTAAAAGCTTTCCTTTTTCTTTCTTCAAAATATTGTATTCATGTATTCTTGTTTGTTTAAGCTGCTAATGGTTTATTCAAAGTTAAAGATAGTTGTTGCCTATAGTTAAGGAAGAAAATATCTATCCATTTTGAGGATAAGAAAGTGTAGCCAGCAGTATCTTTTGAGAAAGAAAATTAGCTGATAGTGTCTATGCCCAGGGACTAGAGTACAAGTAGGGTATATTGAATGTTTGTAAGTATACTTTCTCTGTTAATGTACTGGAAGCAGTTTTTTTTTTTTTTTTTAATAGTAAGCACTGTACACTAAATTAGTTGAAGCTGAACTTTATCCAAAAATCTAAATGAAAGTCTGAAATAAAGACATAGAAAAATGAAGATGGTGAGGAGCAAAACCTTCAGAGAATTTATTCTCATTTTAATAGGTATATTGCTAAAATTGGATCTATTAAGTGTGAATGTATCAGCAGGATGTCTCTGAACATTTATTTTTAGTAGTGTAAAATATTTGTCTGCCACTCTTGGATGCTGACCCATGAGAAGAGCTCCTTTTCAGTGTGGCTTCTCTGTTCCCTGAGACAATAAAAAGGGATGCCTCTGCCGTGTTTTATTTATATCAAGTGGTGAGAAATTACGCTGAAATCTGTGAGAAATTTTTTGGACTTCTACTTTCTAATATACAATCTTTATTAATTCTTTCTGACTTAAAACCCTTGTCAAGAGAGATGCACGAAACTTGTCATGATTTTCCAAATTTTGAAATAGTGACTGTTAAACTAAAGACATGTGGAGTCCTAGAGACAAAATTATATGAAATAAAACCTCTTCTTTCAATTAAGTAATAAAGCTTGAGAAGATTAATGCATCACCATCTGAAAGCAGCAGTATTCTCCATTAAATATTAAAATTATTGCCATAGTAAAGTGATAAATAAAAATGGAGAAAGCTTGTCCTTCACCTAATTTTTCACATTTTTATGTTTTAATTTTAAAGTGTTCAATTGAGCATAATTTTACATAGCATGTGTTTTATGTAGAGATATAAATTGATTTACTTTGAGTATGCCTAACTTATTTACATGCTCTCTTGTTTATCTTAGTGGTTATATCTTTAGACTTTTCCAAAATATATTACTGTCTTGTGATTGTTTATTAGGTATGAATGAGATGGATTTGACAATGATACATACTTTTTGTTATATGGTATATACATAAGTATTCTGAAGTATTTACTGCATTTACTATATACAGAATAGTATATGAAAATTACTAAAGTAATATCATTTGTCCTATGTTTATCACAAAAATGTTTATGGTTAATATTTCCTAAGTTAAGCCAGAAATTGATGAACCACTTTTGGAGAGCCATTATTGAAGTTCTTTCAGAGATAAAAATGACTTTGAAAGAATTTTTTCCAAATTATCTGTGTAAGTATGTATTCATTTTCCAAACTGCATGGCCTGTACAAATACAATTGTCATTAATTTTTATATTTACTCAACATTTTTTTCAATATTTGTAAAGGTCTTTATATGTTATCAAGATTTTATGTATTCATATATTTATAAACTCTTAAGTGTAGACTTTTATATTTAAATAGCAATAATAATTATTAACAGTTATTGAGTGGCTTTCCTGTGCTAACCACTGTGATAATTGGTTCATAAGGAATATTTGGTTGGGTCAACAAAATTATACTCTAAGGAAGTCATTTTTACTAACACTGTTTTATAGAGGAGGAAAGTGAGAGGGGTTATGTGATTTGCTCAGTATTGTATACCCAGTTAGAGGAGAAATTGGAATGTAAATTAAGTCATTCTAATTCTGCATGGCATCATCCTAACAAAATACATCATGTTTATACATCACATATCTATTTTTCATGGATAAAGATGATGCTAATTATGGTCATGATGATAATGTTTGTCATATAAACTATGTTTCTACATACACTTTCATGTTAAGTGACAAACAAACAGCAACAACAAAAATATGAAAGCACTACATGTAAATTTCTTACCTTTAGTAAATTCACAAGGTAATTCAAAGGTAAATTCACAGTAGGTGCAATTAAATAAACCAATCGGGGCAATGCATCTGGAAGAGTTAGGAATATACAAAGTGAAGAAATATAGTGGAAAACATTTAACCTTCTGAGTCAAATATAAGTTGTGTTCCAATCCATGCTCCCATATTTCTAATATTTTTTTTAATAAATAACATATACAATTGAAAGATCAGTTTCTTCATTTTAAATCAATTATTATTAAAATACTTAGTCTTTATATTTGATTTTTAACAGTTTCATAATTATGAGTCTATGATTTTTTTTCTTGGAGGAGACTATTTATTCTGACCAAATTTTAAAATTTGTAGCTTGATGTTTCTAATGAATTTCATAAAACTTCTGAGCAATAACTCTTCAAATATTGGTTCTGACTTATTTTCTTGCTCCTCTCCTCTGGTTCTCCACTCATCAGTTTTTTTGTCCTTTTGACTCCTTCTCTTATGACTCCTAACATTCCTTTCTTGATTTAGATATTTCTTTCTTCCTATTTTCCAGTTCACTATGCCTTCAATTTTGTAAAATATGTTTTTAAATGCATCTAGTATATTCTTAGTGTCATTTATTGTGTTTTTCAATTTTATACATTTTTTTTCTTAATGCCTTCTGCTTTTCTGCCAAAATTTCCCTGTTTTAAAATCCATTCTCCATATAAAGCAGAAACTAACACACCATTGTAAAGCAATTATACTCCAATAAAAATGTTTTAAAAAATCCATTCTCCATTCCAATTTGACTGAATTAGGGCTTACGTTTTTTTTGTTTGTTTGTTTGGTTTTTTTTTACTATCAGAGGGCCTCAGAATAACACTTAAAAAAACTATTCCAAAATAATTGTTTACACTTTATTCTCAATGCAATATTTCTACAAAAAATATTTCCTAGTCATATCAGTTAACTATTAGTCTGTAATAACCTACCACAAATCTCACTAACCTAAAACAAGAATATTTATTATTACTCACTTGTCTACAGATAGCTAAGCTTGTCAACATTCTTGGGCTAGGCTGTTGATCTCATTTGGTCTCACTCTTGAAGCTCTCATTGGTTAGTTTTGGTTGTCTGACTGCTCTAGGATGCTCTTAGTTGGACAATTTATCTCTGATCCAACTGTACTTTTATCTTCTAACTAGCTAGCTCAGGCTTATTCTCATGGTAGTTTCAAAAGAGAGGAGATGTTTGTGAAAACACTTGAAGCCTAAGTTTGGAACTAACATAACTAACATAAGCTTGGAACTCAGAATTCTATTGGCCAAAGAAATATACAAAGCCAGCTTAAAATCAAAGAGTGAGGAAATAGATTTCATCTCTCTCTTTTTTATTTTTGTGCAACATCTTTGTAACTATGTTTTCTTACAGTTGCCTCCATTTTACAGATGATAAGATGGCTGAGCACAGAAGTAGGTTTTTTTTCCACAACTCACACACACACACTGTATTTTATTTTTACAAGAGATAAATTAACTGACACCAAGCATTGTAAATGGATGACTGCAACAAAAGCAACAATGGTTGCAATTACCAAACACAAAACACACTCATACTATGTCATAATATTGACATTCAGTACAGTAATCCTCCACTGTAACAGCTCCTTTACTTTGCAGTGAAAATTGATTTGTATATTTTTTGCCTCTCAGTCCCTGTGGGATTTTTTTTTATAGTCAAACAGAAAGTCACAAAAATTATAATCATCCTCATCACTTCACTCAGTCCCATGTAATTAATTTTTTTTTCATCTTGATCTTTTGTTAGCACTCTTATGAATTCATCAGTTTTCCATTAGAGTTCTGAAAATGCTTATTCATTCAGTTCAGCAGTATAGTCATTTACCAGAAACCTGTACTTGTCAGAGTCTTTTCCATGAATTCCTTGAAAATGAAACCCTTTTATAGGAACATTTTGCGAAAGCATCAGAGTACACCCAGAACTGTCTTTAAATGACAAAAGACTTAAAAATAACCACAGTTAAAGATTTGATGAAAGTTCATAATAATGCAATTGACAAGGAAATTTAGTTATTTCTGAGATATACATTTTGAAGTAATAACTAGAATTATGACTTATAACATTATACCAGAACATATAAGATTTTTAGAAATTTCATGTAATGTCTGCAACATTTATATTAACATATGTCCATACAAATAACCCAAAGAAAGATTAGTATTAGTTTTTTTGTTTGTTTGTTTGTTTATACTGCAGGTTCTTGTTAGTCATCAGTTTCATACACATCAGTGTATACATGTCAGTCCCAATCTCCCAATTCAGCACACCACCATCCCCACCACACCACGGTTTTCCCCCCTTGGTGTCCATACGTTTGTTCTTTACATCTGTATCTCAACTTCTGCCTGGCAAACCCGTTCATCTGTACCATTTTTCTAGGTTCCACATATATGCGTTAATATACGATATTTGTTTTTCTCTTTCTGACTTATTTCACTCTGTATGACACTCTCTAGATCCATCCACATCTCAACAAATGACTCAATTTCGCTCCTTTTTATGGTTAAGTCATATTCCATTGTATATATGCAGCACACCTTCTTTATCCATTTTTCTGTCAATGGGCATTTAGGTTGCTTCCATGACCTGGCTATTGTAAATAGGGCTGCAATGAACATTGGGGTGCATGTGTTTTTGAATTATGGTTTTCTCTGAGTATATGCCCAGTAGTGGGATTGCTGGAGCATATGATAATTCTATTTTTAGCTTTTTAAGGAACCTCCATACTGTTCTCCATGGTGGCTGTATCAATTTACCTTCCTACCAACAGTACAAGATGGTTCTCTTTTCTCCACACCCTTTCCAGCATTTGTTGTTTGTAGATTTTCTGATGTTGCCCATTCTAACTGGTGTGAGGTGATGCCTCATTGTAATTTTGATTTGCATTCCTCTAATAATTAGTGATGTTGAGCAGCTTTTCATGTGTTTCTTGGCCATCGGTATATCTTCTTTGGAGAAATGTCTATTTAGGTCTTCTGCCCATTTTTGGGTTGGGTTGTTTGTTTTTTTAATATTGAGCTGCATGAGATGTTTATATATTTGGAGATTAATCCTTTGTCTGTTGATTCGCTTGTGAATATTTTCTCCCATTCTGAGGGTTGTCTTTTCGTCTTGTTTATAGTTTCTGTGCAAAAGCTTTGAAGTTTCATTAGGTCCCATTTGTTTATTTTTGTTTTCATTTCCATTACTCTAGGAGGAGGATCAAAAAAGTTCTTGCTGTGATTTATGTCAAATAGTGTTCTTCCTATGTTTTCCTCTAAGAGTTTTATAGTGTCTGATCTTACATTTAGGTCTCGAATCCATTCTGAGTTTATTTTTGTGTATGGTGTTAGGGAGTGTTCTAATTTCATTCTTTTACATGTAGCTGTCCAGTTTTCCCAACACCACTTATTGAAGAGGCTGTCTTTTCTCCATTGTATATCACTGCCTCCTTTGTCATAGATTAGTTGACCATAGGTGAGTGGGTTTATCTCTGGGATTTCTATCTTGTTCCATTGATCTATGTTTCTGTTTTTGTGCCAGTACCATATTGTCTTGATTACTGTAGCTTTGTAGTATAGTCTGAAGTCAGGGAGTCTGTTTCCTCCAGCTCTGTTTTTTTCCCTCAAGACTGCTTTGGCTATTCAGAGTCTTTTGTGTCTCCATACAAATTTTAAGATGATTTGTTCTAGTTCCGTAAAAAGTGCCATTAGTAATTTGATAGGGATTGCATTGAATCTGTAGATTGCTTTGGGTAGTATAGTCATTTTCACAATATGGATTCTTACAATCCAAGAAAATGGTATATCTCTCCATCTGTTGGTATAATCTTTAATTTCTTTCATCAGTGTCTTATAGTTTTCTGCATACAGGTCTTTTGTTTCCCTAGCTAAGTTTATTCCTAGGTATTTTATTCTTTTTGTTGCAATAGCAAATGGGAGTGTTTCCATAATTTCTCTTTCATTGATTAGCTCTAGTAGTTTTCTGGTGACATCTTTAGGATTCTCTATGTATAGTGTCATGTCATCTGCAAACAGTGACAGTTTTACTTCTTCTTTTCCAATTTGTATTCCTTTTATTTCTTTTTCTTCTCTGATTGTCATGGCTAGGACTTCCAAAACTATGTTGAATAATAGTGGTGAGAGTGGACATCCTTGTCTCATTCCTGATCTTAGAGGAAATGCTTTCAGTTTTTCACCATTGAGAATGATGTTTGCTGTGGGTTTGTCGTATATGGCCTTTATTAGGTTGAGATAGGTTCCCTCTATGCCCACTTTCTGGAGAGTTTTTATCATAAATGGGTGTTGAATTTTGTCAAAAGCTTTTTCTGCATCTATTGAGATGATCATATGGTTTTTATTCTTCAATTTGTTAATATGGTGTATCACATTGATTAATTTGCATATATTGAAGAATCCTTGCATCCCTGGGATAAAGCCCACTTGATCATGGTGTATGATCCTTTTAATGCGTTGTTGGATTCTGTTTGCTAGTATTTTGTTGAGGATTTTTGCATCAATATTCTTCAGTGTTATTGGTCTGTAATTTTCTTTTTTTATAGTATCTTTGCCTGGTTTTGGTATCAGGGTGATGGTGGCTTCATGGAATGAGTTTAGGAGTGCTCCTTCCTCTGCAATTTTTTGGAAGAGTTTGAGAAGGATGGCTGTTAGCTCTTCTCTATATGTTTGATAGAATTCACCTGTGAAGCCATCTGGTCCTGGTCTTTTGTTTGTTGGAAGATTTTTAATCACAGTTTCAATTTCATTACTTGTGATTGGTCTGTTTATATTTTCTGTTTCTTCCTGGCTCAGTCTTAGAAGGTTATACCTTTCTAAGAATTTGTCCATTTCTTCCAGGTTGTCCATTTTATTGGCATAGAGTTGCTGGTAGTAGTCTCTTAGGATGCTTTGTATTTCTGCAGTGTCTGTTGTAACTTCTCCTTTTTCATTACTAATTTTATTGATTTGAGTCCTCTCCTTCTTTTTCTTGATGAGTCTGGCTAATGGTTTATCAATTTTGTTTATCTTCTCAAAGAACCAGCTTTTAATTTTATTGATCTTTGCTATTGTTTTCTTTGTTTCTATTTCATTTATTTCTGTTCTGATCTTTATGATTTCTTTCCTTCTGCTAACTTTGGGTTTTGTTTGTTCTTCTTTCTCTAGTTCCTTTAGGTGTAAAGTTAGATTGTTTACTTGAGATTTTTCTTGTTTCTTGAGACAGGCTTTTATAGCTATAAACGTCCCTGTTATAACTGCTTTTGCTGCATCCCATAGGTTTTTGGATCATTCTGTTTTCATTGTCATTTGCCTCTAGGTATTTTTTGATTTCTTCTTTCATTTCTTCAGTGATCTCTTGGTTATTTAGTAACATATTGTTTAGCCTCCATGTGTTTGTGTTTTTTACATTTTTTTCCCTGTAATTCATTTCTAATCTCATGATGTTGTGGTCAGAAAAGATGCTTGATATGATTTCAATTTTCTTAAATTTACTGAGGCTTGATTTGTGACCCAAGATGTGATCTATCCTGGAGAATGTTCCGTGTGCACTTGAGAAGACAGTGTAATCTGCTCTTTTTGGATGGAATGTCCTATACATATCTATTAAATTTATCTAGTCTATTGTGTCATTTAAAGCTTGTGTTTCCTTATTTATTTTCATTTTGGATGACCTGTCCATTGGTGTAAGTGAGGTGTTAACGTCCCCCAGTATTGTTGTGTTACTGTCGATTTCCTCTTTAATAGCTGTTAGCAGTTGCCTTATGCATTGTGGTGCTCCTATGTTGGGTGCATATATATTTATAATTGTAATATCTTCTTCTTGGATTAATCCCTTGATCATTATGTAGTGTCCTTCCTTGTCTCTTGTAACACTCTTTATTTTAAAGTCTATTTTATCTGATATGAGTATAGCTACTCCAGCTTTCTTTTGATTTCCATTTGTATGGAATATCTTTTTCCATCCCCTCACTTTCAGTTTGTATGTGTCCCTAAGTCTGAAGTGGGTCTCTTGTAGACAGCATATATATGGGTCTTGTTTTTGTATCCATTCAGCAAGCCTGTGTCTTTTGATTGGGGCATTTAATCCTTTCACGTTTAAGGTAATTATCTATATATATGTTCCTATGACCATTTTCTTAATTGTTTTGGGTTTGGTTTTGTAGATCCTTTTCTTCTCTTGTGTTTCCCCCTTAGAAAAGTTCCTTTAGCATTTGTTGTAGAGCTGTTTTGGTGGTGATGAATTCTCTTAGCTTTTGTTTTTCTGTAAATCTTTTGATTTCTCCATTGAATCTGAATGAGATCCTTGCTGGGTAGAGTAATCTTGGTTGTAGGTTCTTCCCTTTCATCACTTTAAGTATATCATGCCACTCTCTTCTGGCCTGTAGAGTTTCTGCTGAGAAATCAGCTCTTAACCTTATGGGCATTCCCTTGTATGTTATTGGTCATTTTTCCCTTGCTGCTTTCAATAATTTTTCTTTGTCTTTAATTTTTGCCAATTTGATTACTATGTGTCTCGGCGTGTTTCTCCTTGGGTTTATCCTATATGGGACTCACTGCGCTTCCTTGACTTGGGTGGCTATTTCCTTTCCCATGTTTGGGAAGTTTTCGACTATAATCTCTTCAAATATTTCCTCTGGTCCTCTCTTCTCCTTCTAGGACCCCTATAATGTGAATGTTGTTGTGTTTAATGTTGTCCCAGAGGTCTCTTAGGCTGTCCTCATTTCTTTTCATTATTTTTTCTTTATTCTGTACCACTGCAGTGAATTCTACCATTCTGTCTTCCAGGTCACTTATCCGTTCTTCTGCCTCAGTTATTCTGCTATTGATTCCTTCTAGTGTAGTTTTCATTTCAGTTATTGTGTTGTTCATCTCTGTTTGTTTGTTCTTTAATTCTTCTAGGTCTTTGTTAAACATTTCTTGCATCTTCTCGATATTTGCCTCCATTGTTTTTCCGAGGTCCTGGATCATCTTCACTATCATTATTCTGAATTCTTTTTCTGGAAGGTTGCCTATCTCCACTTCATTTAGTTGTTTTTCTGGGGTTTTTTTCTTGTTCCTTCATCTGGTATATAGCCCTCTGCCTTTTCATCTTGTCTTTCTTCTTGTGAATGTGGTTTTTGTTCCACAGGCTGCAGGATTGTAGTTCTTCTTGCTTCTGCTCTCTGCCCTCTGGTGGATGAGGCTATGTAAGAGGCTTGATGGGAGGGACTGGTGGTGGGTGTAGCTGACTGTTGCTCTAGATTTCATCTCTTGATGGGAGAATTTGCAGCTGTGTTACACATAACATAGGGAAAATTGTAAGATATAATCATTTTCCAAATCAACCTAATATATGTGCTTATACTTGAAATTTTCTAAGTTTGCTAAAGTTTGAATAGCACAACAATATAAAAGTTTTGTTGTTTTTTTTTTGATACTGAAGTATTTTGAATTACTTTGTGATGTATATAGAGAAGGGTAAGGGCAATGAGATATCTCAAGCATAGCTCAAAAGATTCATTTGTTATTTTTCTTTATATAAAAAAAAAATCTGTCTCCAAATTGCAACAGTTTCTCCACTCCCCTCCTGCTATACCTCTTTCCCATCACCATAGTAACTCTTATCCTTTAAGTAACAGAAATTGCCATGATAAGAACATAGAGTAACTAGAAAATGGACTTGAGGATATGGGGAGGGGAAAGGGTAAGCTGGCACAAAGTTAGAGAGTGGTATGGACATATATACACTACCAAATGTAAAATAGATAGCTAGTGGGAAGTAGCCACATAGCACAGGGAGGTCAGCTCGGTGCTTTGTGACCACCTAGAGGGGTGGGATATGGAGGGTGGGAGGGAGGGAGATGCAAGAGGGAAGATATATGGGGATATATGTACATGTATAACTGATTCACTTTGTTATAAGCAGAAACTAACACATGATTGTAAAGCAATTATACTCCAATAAAGATGTTAAATAAAAAAAAAAAAGAACATAGATTAAACAAGCCTGGAAATGTGATTTTTCTCCCAAGTCAAAAATGTTTTCTTGGAGGTTTCCCCTTGTGGGAGGCCTTGTAGACTTGGAAAGTTGCAGCCAATCAGCATTATAAAGACTACCTCCTGCGTCTGAATCTCCAGATTTCTTTCTTTCTTTCTTTCTTTCTTTCTTTCTTTCTTTCTTTCTTTCTTTCTTTTTTTCTTTCTTTCTTTCTTTCTTTTCTTTCTTTTTTCTTTCTTTCTTTCTTTCTTTCTTTCTTTCTTTCTTTCTTTGTTTTAATTGAAGTGTAATTGACATTTAACATTATATTAGTTTCAGGTATACAACATAATAAGGATATTTGTATATACTGCAAAATGAAAACCACAATAAGTCTATTAACATCCATCATTGTTCTAGATCTAGTCTCTTAGCAACTTTCAGATATATAAATCAGTATTAACTATAGTCCTCATCCTGTACATTACATTCCCATGACTTACTTTATAACTATTTATTTTATAAGTTTCACCTTTGGATGCCCTTCAGCTATTACTCCCACCCCCAACCTTTCTTCTGGCCATCAATCTTCTCTCTGTATTATCTACGAGCTTCTTTCTTTGGTGTGTGTGTGGGTTTTGTTTTTATTAGCTTTCACATATAAATAATATCATAAGGTATCTGTCTTTCTCTATCTGACTTATTTCACTTAGCATAATGCCCTCAAGATCCATTCATGTTTTCACACATGGAAAGATTTCATTCTTTTTTTATAGAAAGTAATATTCAATTATTTCTATCTATCTATATATCTATCTATCATCTATCTATCTATCTATCTATCTATCTATACCTATCACATTTTCTTTATCCATTCACCTATCAATGGACCCTTAAGTTGTTTCCATATCTTGGCTATTATAAATAATGCTACAATGTACATGGGGGTGCATATATCTTTTTGAGTTAGTATTTTCATTTCCTTTAGATAAATACCCAGAAGTGGAATGGCTGGATCAGAAATTTATAATCATTTCCAAAGAACTGTATTAATCAAAAGAGACTTAGCAAAAATAGATTAATAGCTATGTAAAGCAATAATAATAAAGGTCTTATCAGGTGGCCTATTAGCATATTACTTTAACGCTAGCTTATAGTTTCAAAAACATTGTACATAATATACTATGTAATTTAAGCACATATTTAAATTTAAGCACTTAATTAAGCACAGTGTATGAAATTCTCCATATATTATTTATAAATAAATAATTTATCCAAATTAAATGATGACATTATAGTAAACAAAATTTTCTCTATAATTATTATAGCCAAAATGTTAAAATGATAACCAGTTAGCAAAAGTTTAATCTTTCTTCAAATGTTAGTCAATTTTATACTCAGCTTTATGATTTGCATGTTGTTTGCAATTACCCATGTAAATACAATACTCAAAGATATTCAAGAAATAGAAATATATGTTTTAAAAGAAATATTTTTTAGAGAACATTAATGCTATTGATCTCGGGTGGCCTCAGCCTGCAGCAGCTTGAAGAAGCGTTTTGGTTCTTAGCCAGTGATTGAGGTCAGGCCGCGGTCTTAGAGCACCGACTCCCAGCCAGTAGACCAGTGGTCAGTGACAAGGTCCTGGTCCTATGGGTTTGCAGAAAAAGAATTCCCACAAAGACGTAAAGTAACAAAACAAGTAAAGTACTTATTAAGAGAAAAAAGAGTACATGTGGATAGATCCACGGGCAGACTAAGAGTGTCGCATCCTCATGGCAGTTTGAATCACTTTTATGGGGCATTTCTTCCGTGTTTCCTTTGACCAATCATTTTGATTTACCTGGTTCAGAGTCCATATTTGGTGTATCTCAGGATTTTCCCATGTGTGTGCACACATCTTTTAGCCAAGATGGATTCTACCAAAGAGGCCTATGGATAAGTGAGCATTAGTTGGCATCACTCTTCTTTTGACCTCCAAGGAGCCTTTCTTCCCATGTGTAGTTGGGGAGGTCTCCTGACTTCAAGAATGCAGAATATGTGGTCTCTTATCTTCTTTCTGGGCAGGTCCCAGCCTTCTCCCTCAATTGTCCTGTCATTCTCCTCTCAAAGTTATTGGTCTACAAGGACCAAACTCAAACCGTTTGCCCTGGGCACCCATCTGTCTCCTGCCTCACTATGGGAAGAAAAGAGAAAGTAAACAAAGTTTTTTGTTGTTGTTGTCATTAATTCACAGACTTTCCAGTCATAAAAGACTTTCCAGTGTATAAAAGATTTTAGATATTGTGTTAGTGAATTAATTTTGACATAGAACATTTTATAAGCCCAGTGACATCAATTATGGGATAAAAAGGATTACAGATACTCCTAATCCAAGGGCTTGGTATTATGTCTTAATTTCTGAGCCAAATCCAATACTTAGTTAATAACTTTAAATGAAAGTCATCTTAATTGCAAACTCTCACATCATTCATCTTTATTCCTGCATTTCATAAAGAAGGAAACTGCTTTCCCTCTTAAAAAATGTTCCTTTTGGCATATTAAAAAAATAGAAATATATTATAAATTTTCTTATGAGGGAAAGAAAATGTTTCTCCACCAACATTCACCAGAAAAAGAACCCTTTTATGTGACTGCTTTAGTAACAGTCAAATAATTTATGTTGAAAGGATAATTTATTTCCTTAAAGTTAATACATGGTTAAGAGAATTATATCTGCTTAGTAGTTTGTTCTTTATACTTGGCACAATATAGTTACTTTATGAATATTTGTTTAATAAAGAATTATATAAATCATAATTGAAAGTAAATATTATACTGCCAACAAGATTTAAGTTATTGGGCCATAATTATTTAATTATCAAAGAGCTTTTAAAATCAGTGACAGAACAAATATACAGAAAGTGAAATTAGTCCAAGGACAGATTCCAAAGCAGAAGTTTTTCAATTCAGTTTTCCCAAATTGTCACTGATTTTCCTCTTCCACAGATTAATTTATTTTTTCCTTTCACAGCTATAACCCTTTTCTCAACACACACGAATCCAGAGCACAAGGACACAATATGATCAGTACATTTACTGAGACCTGATATTCTTAAATAGATGCCTTGGGTTGTCTGCTGACATTAGGACCCATCAATGCAAACTTCATTCCTCTGATCTCTATATCTATAGAGATTAGCTGATACTTATAGGTCACAGGCTTAACATACCTGGTGAGATAAATTGGGTAAAATAGAGTAAAATAGAGTTTAGAGAGACAGAGCTTGAAAAAAAAAAAGAGTAAAAGAAACTATTTTATTAAGTGTAAGACTAAGATTACATCATATACTATTTTTCATTCCTTACAGGAAAAATTCCTTTAGAAAATTTTTTAAAAGAAGACTAAGAAAAGAAAGGTCTTGGTTTTCTAGGAAGTTAAAAGTTATGTTAAGTAATAACAGAATTTGTTAAATTTCTCTTAAATATTCTTTAAATGCTCTGGAGGACTTAAATAAAGAGAGATTATAGCTTATGATTTTTCAATAATAATTTATTGACTTGGTTATCTTTTTTTTTTTTTTTTTGGAGCAGAGAATGGTTTCTTGCAGGCCATGCAAAGAGAAGGAGTGGCTCATGCCCAAAAAAACCCAAACTCCTGAAGGGTTAGCTATTTTATTGATAGAACTCTATTAATAAAAGTGTTTTAAAGATAAACTAAGGTATATGACATGCATAACCTTTCTTCTGGTAGGAATCTTATGTTTTCTCCTTCTCCAGAATAATATTAACACTACTCTGCTTAACACTATTTTCTATTCCCTCAATTGACTGTAAGTTTTCATATCACTGAAATCTTTGGACCCAGACACAATGAGGGGGGCAAGTAACTTAAGCATGCAGAGCCTCAGTGTCTTGTCTTTATGCCTGTGGTCTCCAAAGTAAACTTCAGGTTTTTGAATTTTCTAGAAGAAATTACAGGACTCAGCATGTAGTCATGTTTATGGTTAGATTAACTGCAGCAAAAGAATACAAAGCAAAAGGAAAAGGAGCGTGGGACAAATTCCATGGGAAACTAGGCACAAGCTTACAAGAGTCACATAAGACATGCTTATTTCCTCTAACAATGAGGTGTGACAACACATGTGAATTGTTGTCTATCTAGGAAGATCATTAAAGACTTGGGGCTAATCATGTAAGCACTTTCTACTTTGTATTGATACATACCCAAATTCCAGACTTCAGAAGGTAAGTAGGTGTTCAATATAAACCATATTATTTGCACTAACAATTTTGGTCTAATGAGGACCCATGAGTTCTGGAAATGGTGAGAAACCTACAGAGATCCAAGTTCCCAGATGCCAGCTAACAGACAACCTTATAGTTGTCTTTTAGCAGTCTTTTCCAAAGATAGGTTCAGATCTGCTATGTTAACTGTTTTCTGCACAATCTTCGTTTGAAAAAATAGGAATAAGTGCTTATTTTGGAAGTGTAGAGTATTATAAATATAATGCATACCATGTTGTAGAGATGTTTATTATATCCTTGTTTTATTATTTATAGAACTTATTTGTTTTAATTACTATTTAACATAAAGCAATTATCTCTGTGTTTTGACTAACAAGAATTGAAAAAAGCTAACTTTTTTTCCTGTAAGTTGTACATATGTTTGTCCTTGAAAATTTGTAATGTTCACTCTTTGGCTTTCAAAAGATCAGGCCAACAAATCTTGCACTGGTGTGTGAAAACTGTAGATAGCTGCACTAATGTATCAGTCAAAATGAACCTCTGCTGACACACTACTATATATTTTACCTCTTTATGTATTTAATCCCTGTTTGTCCTCATTAAAATGTAAAACATTTAAGAGCAGAAATCTTTATCTTTTTTTCCCCCACTGATATATCCTCAGTGTCTGGACCAGTGTGTAAAAAATAATAGATGATTGATAAATATGTATTCAATTAATTAGTTAATCAGTTAATAATTAGTGGTAACCATTCAGGTTTCAGGTCATTCTTTATTCTTTTCCTCCACTGCCTTCTCCTACTTTTATTTTCTTCCTTCATCTCTTCCATCATCATTTTTTTCTCCTCTTTTTTAGCACTCTCCCACTTCTCTTCCTCCTCCTCCTCCTCTCCCTCCTCCTCCTTCCTCTTCTGTATCTTACTTTGGAAGTATCAGCAATACATTAACACATGTATTTTGATATTATTATCTATCATGTGGATGTTGTAGCAGGAGAGGGTTTAAGAATATCAGAGCTGCCATACTACATAATTCCAGAACCCAGAGCTCATTTATTTAATTTGTAAAATGAAAGTAATATAATACAATACAGATTTTTAAGAGCGAATTAATCAGCTAACGGATAAGAAAATATTTCTTAAATTGAAAACATTAGTAACTTATAATAGTTGTTTTCTGGCTCCTTGGAAACATCTGCATAGCTTTCACTCATTGAAGTTTTATTTTACCTTTATAAGGTAGCATACAATTCATTTAATATGTTTTATGAGACATAGTATATATGCACTTTATAAAGTATGCATAACATATACACTTTAAAGTTTATGTATTAACTTTTATGAATTAATTAGTATTTAAATTTATTTTGTAGAAGCGTTTTTATTCTTTTAATAGAAAATTATATTTTATAAAGATTTTAAGGTAACTAAAATGACGTATCTGGCTTATATAATGATGCCAAAGAATCTCAGGATAACAAGAATCCCCAAGTGATATCTATGATTCATTGATTGTCTTTATAAATCCACTACCATTTCCTCTGCGTCCATGGTCAACAGTTAATTTAGTAACCCCCAGTGAGCTATGCATCCTGATATTAGAGTCTTTGTAGATTTTTTTTTTCCCATATGAACTCTGGTCTTGGCCTGTGGTTTGCTTTAACCAGTAAAACACAAGTGATACTGTTCACGTGTCAGACCTGAGCCTTAAGAAGCTCTAGAAGCTTCTGCTTTTGCGCTCTTGGAATTCATGAGTGACTATGTAATTAGTCTCGCTACTGTGAACTAAAAATGCCACATGTCATATCAGTGAACAAAGGACGTTGCAGCCATCAGCCACTGCAGCTGCCCCCAATGGTGAGCCCTGAGGGAGCTTAGGAAGGAAACATAATGCCCTTCATTATATCACCAGACACTACAGCAACCACCACCCCCAACAGTACACCCTGAGGAAACTCAGGATGAGAAAACAGAGGATACTAGCCTCAGATAGCTCAGGTGCATATTAAAGGAATGAGTTCAGTGAGCCCAGACTCTTGAATCTTACCATACATATAAAAGTGTTTAAATTTCTTAACTTGAGATATCTGGTTTCCTTTAATTAACAGTAATCTTTTGATGCTCAACTATCAGGTCTTTGTTGCAAAAAATCCTATATATCCTGGCTTCCCTCCTTGCCTCTTCAGAGCAGTCTCTCAGAGTTATCTGAGATGCTGTATCTAGACTTAAGTCCACAGTTTTGCCCTCTGAATAACTCTCAACTTATAGGTTGTTCATTTTTATCCAGTCGACACTACCCTGTGAGAGAGTACATGTGGAAAGATAGTGTGGAGAGAGAAGCAAATGTAAAGGGAGAAAAGCTCATTCACCCTAAAATTCAAGCTGCCCACCAGCTGAATGCAGCCACACAAGTGACCATCACAAGGTGAGGAGAAAAGTTGCTCAACTGAATGCAGTCCATTTTGAAAATCATGAGAAAATTTTGTAAGAAAATTAGATTTAGAGTGGTTTATTTCATAGCAAAAGATAACAAAAGAATGCCTTTGAGCAAATGGATCTACTTCTACATCACTACTTATGTCTTTTCGTCTATTTTAGACTAGTTTGAAATTTTTATTTTTTTTAATATTTTAATAGCAAATGTTCTTAGTACACTCTTACATTTAACTAAAGTGAGAAAAGACATTGTCTTGTAGTCATTTTATTCTCGGAGAGACAGCAATGAGAAGTCTTGAGGCAGGATCTTATTTCCCTGCCCAGGAATTGAACCTGAGTAGCCTGGATGAAAACCAGGAATCTTAGCCAATAGTCCACCAGGGGCTAGAGACTAGAAGCAAATTTTCCCTGGCTCTTGTCCCCATTTGAAAGCAAGAATGTTTCAAGGAGGTAAAAACTATAAAAACAGGTACAACGTTTATTATTAGAGCACGGCACAACATATGAGAGAGCACACAGAGAAGCCGTTTATTTAAGACAGAAGCAAGGCAGAAATACACACCTGGAGAGAAAAGGTGTGGGCATCCTCCTAAATGAGCAGGAGTGCAGTAAAGAAGCAGTTAAATCATTTATATTGAGGCAGTTCTTCCTGGTATTTGTCCTCCTCTGGCCAATTATCTTGCTTCTTTTTCTACACTTGACCAATGTTAGGGCCCTCCCTGATATGTGTGCACATTTTTTTGCCAAGATGGATTCCAGCACAGAGGCTAATGGAAGCTTTGGCAATACCTATTATGGGATGGCACCCCCTCCCTTTTTGACCCCTGAGGAGATTTCCTGCACATGTGCAGTCGGGGAGGTTTCCTTGGCCTCAGGAGTGATATATGTGGTTGTCTTATCTCTTTGCTCTAGCAGAGCTCAGCTCCTGCCATTAAGTTTGTCCTTGGAGTGTCTAGGGAAAACAAAGCTCCAATTTATTCCACTTGACAAACTTCAGCTACTCAGCCCGGGGACCCATGAACCTCCTATCTCAATTTCATTCTTTATTTACCAGGTAAACATTTATTGAGTTTTATACCACATGTAGGTACAATTCAAAGTATATGTAAAATCTTATTGCATCCTCATGTAACAATTGTAAAAAAAAAAAATCTTAATTTAATCAACAGTTTATACAAGAGAAAGTGGAGGTAAAATACATTTAGTGAATTTCCTACAATCATACAGCTAGTATTTTTATAGCTAGTTTAACTCTGGAATCTGCAGCCTTGATGATTATGCTCTACTGGCTAAAATTTTCTCATCAGAATATATCCTCACACTTTCAAAATAAAGTACTCACAGATGAACTTTGTAAGTTTCCCTTAGATTAAAATACGTGAGGAAAAAGGGAAAAAAATAAATTGTAGGAAAACTTGAAACAAATAAGATACATAGATTTTTTGATTGTAAGAGTATATACATAAAGGATGTTCTGGTGAGAACTCTAGTTCTGGTGAGAACTCTCTTCCTGGTTTGCAAAGGGAAGCTAACTTCACTCTGTGTGACTTATTCTGTTTTGGGGTGGGGGGAGTGTAAGATTTGTAGCATCACTTCTTAAAAGAGTACTAATTCCAACACGAAAGCTCCACCTCCAAGACATCATCTAACTCTAATTACCTCTCAACGTCCTTATCTCCAAGTACTATCGCAATGGATGTTAGGCTTTCAATATATGAATTTGGGAAAAGATGCAAACATTCAACTCTTAGTTTTATTTTTGCCATTTTACAGATGAATAAACTGTGATAATGATTAAGTTTTTCAGGATCACACAGATCGTATCTTCATTCTAAATTCCCTTTATCTTGCTTTGCTGTTGCTCTATCATTAAAACTTTTAAGAAGTATATCATAATTGAACACTTAAAAAGAGTTAGAAATAGAAAGGGAGGATAGTGGGGGATGTGTTGTAATTAGGCTAAGTAAAATTAACAGAACTTGGCTATTAATAAAATGTGAGTTTCAAAGTACATAAAAAAAGATTTTCTTAAATCGGGGTTGTAATAAAAGTCTCACAAATTAACGATTGTGTAAAACCTTAGGCAGTTACTTAACCTCTTTAAATGTCATTGTCATCATCTGTTAAATTGAGATAATAATAAGACTTGAATCACTCTTATAGCACCAATTACCCCATACCTCCACTTATCTCTGGAGTTCCACATATGTGGGTTTGGTACTAAGTGTGTAATTCTGATTTATTTCTATTGAAATATCCCTGAATAACTTTGTAGACATTTTCTAGTTTGCTTATCCCATTCTTTTAAATTATTTACTTTGCTGCACCTACTGTTCAGATTTGAAAATTATATTGAAAATTTTAACTTCTGTCCCCTTTACTAATGCTCTTATCCTTGTAGATTTTTAAGGTTTAAATTTTTTTCTGTTATAATAATGATACAAAGTTGGTGAGCACAATCCTTTCTATTAAGTACATCACTGTTCAGCAGCAAAAAGAAAATACACACATAAGTATTATATGTGAAATTAAAGTGATTTTATATCATATGTTATATAAATTAATATTCTATGAAAATTAAAGTTGATATCAGATTGTGGACATGGGATTTTTTGTGGAGAAAAAAGAATTATAAAAAAAATTTGATGGATGAAGATGATTTGCCTGAACCTGAGGAAGAACATGAGCCAGGCAATGATGAGAGAAATTATGAAGCCCAGTGGAGGAAGAACGAATACTCACATTTGGTGCATAAAACTGTGGAAAATGAAAAGTAGGCCTGGGTATCTTCCTACCATTTTTTATAGTTATCCCAGACATTTACTATATTTACTGTATTGAGAAATGGATCAAAGTACACAGCATTTTTTAATTTCAACTCATTTAATATCCATGCTAATGATAAGGTCTTAGAGTTCAAATGATAAAATGGAAAACTATCTTATGTTTATTCAAGATGTTCATTTATTTCCATGATTCATTAATGTCAGTTTTATTTTATGTTTAATATTTTGAAAAATAGTAGCTACAGTTATTTCCTTCCCTGTACCCAAGCCTTGCAAATTGCCTTTGCAGTTCCTTCCAAGAAATGGAGTCTACTTCTCCAACCTTACATAAGAACTGGTCTTGTGTATGTTTAGTCAGCCAAGTGTGCAGAAGTGACAATGTG
Organism: Balaenoptera ricei; assembly: GCF_028023285.1. Classification (NCBI taxonomy): domain Eukaryota; kingdom Metazoa; phylum Chordata; class Mammalia; order Artiodactyla; family Balaenopteridae; genus Balaenoptera; species Balaenoptera ricei. The sequence goes on along the minus strand of NC_082656.1, from coordinate 41,070,807 downwards.
TCAGTTTTGATCTTATACCTTAAGATACCCTGTGCATATCTGTTCTTTTTCTTGGACTCCCCAAAGACCACATGAAGAAGTCTAAACCAGCCTGCTGAAGCATAAGATACCACGTGGAGCAGACCTGAGTCAACTGTTTCATCCCTGTCAAGTTCCCAGCTATATCAAAAGCCCAGTCACGGTTAGCAAAGTCAATCTGCCACTGACCCTCTAGATGACCTCTAAAATTTGAGCAAAACTCTTAGAACAGCCATCTTCCAGTTGACCTAAAGAATTGTGAGCTACATAAATACAGACTGTTTTAAGCCATCATATATACTGAATAGTATTTTATGTAGTGTTGACTAATATATTATGAGATTGACAGTAAGTCACATTATTCAAAGCACCAACACAGTGATTGGAATGTGTATATGCATAAAAATATTTCTCTTTCTTCAGGTTAATAAATTATATATTATTTCTATTTTTGTACATAGATTATTTCTAATTTTAATATTAAGTGTTATGTGAAATATGTTCAATTCATTCATTTGTATCAATTAGGAGCCTATTAGTACTAAAAACCTTAAGTATGCAACAAAATAAACTTATATAAATATTTTTCAAGAGATGTAAAAATATGATAGTAGACGGAAGAATGGTAGGCATCCTGGAAACTATAGGTTACTGAAGAGACAAGCACTACACTATATTCCTATTTGAAAAGCAAATCTAGATTAACCATGTGCCTCATATTTTGAAGAAAAAAAGAAGTAACAACTTAAGAACACTAGTATTGTAGGATAAAATTATTTTTTTAATTTTTATTGGAGTATAGTTGATTTACAATGTTGTGCTAGTTTCTGCTACACCAAAGTGAATCAGTTATGCATATACATATAGGGACTCTTGTTTTAGATTCTTTTCCCATATAGGCCATTACAGAGTACTGAGTACTACTCAATACTGTGCTTTACAGTAGGTCCTTATTAGTTATCTGTTTTATATATAGTAGTGTGTATATGTCAATCCCAATCTTCTAATTTATCCCTACCCTCCCCCTTACATCCTGGTAACCATAAGTTTGTTTTCTACATCTGTAGCTCTGTTTCTCTTTTGTGGATAAGTTCATTTGTACCCGTTTTTTAGATTTCACATATAAGTGACATCATATGATATTTGTCTTTCTCTGATTTAATTCACTCAGTATGACAATCTCTAGGTCTATCCATGATGCTGCAAATGGCATTATTTCATTTTTTATGGCTGAGTAATATTCCATTGTGTACATGTACCACATCTTCTTGATCCATTCCTCTGCTGATGGGCATTTAGATTGTTTCCATGTCCTGGCTATTGTAAATAGTGCTGCAATGAACATTGGTGTTCATGTATCTTTTTGAATTATGGTTTTCTCTGGATATATGCCTCGAAGTGGGATTGCTGGATCATATGGTAACTCTATTTTTAGTTATTTAAGGAATGTCCATACTTTTTTCCATAGTGGCTGTACCAGATTACATTCTCACCAACAGTGTAGAAAGGTTCTCTTATCTCCAACTCTTTCCAGCAATTATTGTTTGTAGATTTTTTTGATGATGGCCATTCTGACCCATGTGGGTGATACCTTGTTGTTGTTTGATTTGCAATTCTTTAATAATTAGTGAAGTTGAGCATCTTTTCAGGAGCTTTTTAGCCATCTGTATGTTTTCTTTAGATAAATGTCTACTTAGATCTTCTGGTCATTTTTTGACTTTTTTTTTTTTTTTTTGACATGGAGCTGCATGAGCTGTTTGTATAATTTGAAGATTAATCCCTTGTTGGTTGATTTGTTTGCAAATATTTTCTCCCATCTGAGGGTTGTCTTTTTGTTTCATTCATAGTTTTCTTTGCTGTGCAAAAGTTTTTATGTTTAATTAGATCCCATTTGTTTGTTTTTATTTTCATTACTCTAGGGGGTGGATCAAAAAAGATCTTGCTGTGATTTATGTCAGAGTGTTCTGCCTTTATTTTCCTCTAAAAGTTTTATAGCAACTGGTCTTACATTTAGATCTTAATCCATTTTGACTTTATTTTTGTGTATGGTGTTAGGGAGTGTTCTAATTTCATTCTTTTACATGTAGCTGTCCATTTTCCCCAGCACCACTTATTGAAGAGACTGTCTTTTCTCCACTGTATATTCTTGACTCCTTTGTCATAGATTAGGTGACCATAGGTGTGTGGGTTCATCTCTAGACTTTCTATCTTGTTCCATTTATCTATATTTCTGTGTTTCTGTCAGTACAATACTGTTTTGATTACTGTAGCTTTGTAGTATTGTCTGAAGTCAGGGAGCCTGATTCCTCCAGCTCTGTTTTCCTTTCTCAAGATTGCTTTGGCTACTCAGGATCTTTTGTGTTTCTATACAAATTGTAAATTTTTTAATTCTAATTCTGTGAAAAGTTTCATTGGTAATTTGATAGGGATTGAATTGAATCATAGATTGCTTTGGGTGGTATAGACATCTTCATGTATTGATTCTTCCAATCCAAGAACATGGTATATCTCTCCATCTGTTTGTGTCATCTTTTATTTCTTTCATCAGTATCTAATAGTTTTCTGAGTACAGGACTTTTTCCTCCTTAGGCAGGGTTATTGCGAGGTATTTTATACTTTTTTGATGTGATGGTAAATGTGATTGTTTCCTTTATTTCTCTTTCTGATCTTTTGTGTTAGTGTATAGGAATGCAAGAGATTTATGTGCATTAATTTTGTAGCCTGCAACTTTACCTAATTTACTGATGAGCTCTAGTAGTTTTCTGGTAGCATCTTCTGGTTTTACTACGTACAGTATCATGTCATCTGAAAACAGTGACAGTTTTGCTTCTTCTTATCTAATTTGGATTCTTTTTATTTCTTTTTCTTCTCTGATTGCCGTAGGTAGGACTTCCAAAACTATGATAAATAAAAGAGGCCAGAGTGGACATCATTGTCTTGTTCCTGACCTAAGAGGAAAGTGTTTTTCATCATTGAGAACAATGTTTGCTCTGGGTTTGACGTATACGGTCTTTATTATGTTGAGGTAAGTTCCCTCTATGCCTACTTTCTGGAGAGTTTTTATCTTAAATAGGTGTTGAATTTTGTCAAAATCTTTTTCTGCATCTATTGAAATAATCATATGGTTTTTATTTTTCAACTTGTTGATATGGAGTATCACATTGATTGATTTGTGTATATTGAGGAATCCTTGAATCCCTGGGATAAATTTCACTTGATCATGGTGTATGATCCTTTTAATGTGTTGTTGGATTCTGTTTGCTAGTATTCTGGTATTCTGTTGAGGATGTTTGTGTCTATATTGATTAGTTATACTGGCTTATAATTTTCTATTTTTTGTGATATCCTTGTCTGGTCTTGGTATTAAGGTGAAAGTAGGCCTCTTAAAATGAGCTTGGGCGTGTTCCTTCCTCTGCAATTTTGGAAGTGTTTCCAAAGGGTAGTTATTAATACTTCTCTAAATGTTTGATAGAATTGTCCTGTGAAGCCATCTGGTCCTGAACTTTTGTTGGTTGGAAGATTTTTAATCACAGTTTCAATTTCATTACTTGTTATTGGTCTGTTCATATTTTCTGTTTCTTCCTGGTTCAGTCTTGGAAGGTTGTACCTTTCTAAGAATTGGTCCATTTCTTCCAGGTTATCCATTTTATTGGCATATAGTTGCTTGTACTTGTCTCTTATGGTCCTTAGTATTTCTTTTATGTCCATTGTAACTTCTCCTTTTTCATTTCTAATTTTATTGCTTTGAGTAATCTCCCTTTTTTACCAGATGAGTCTGGCTAAAGGTTTATTAAATTTTGTTTATCTTCTCAAAGAACCAGCTTTTAGTTGATCATTGTTATTGTTTTCTTCATCTCTATTTCATTTATTTCTGCTCTGATATTTATGATTTATTTCCTTCTACAAAATTGAGGTTTTGTTTGTTCTTCTTTCTCTAATTGCTTTAGGTGTAAGGTTAAGTAGTTTATTTGAGATTTATCTTGTTTTTAGAGGTAAGATTGTATTGCTATAATCTTCCCTCTTAGAACTGCTTTTACTTTGTCCCATAGGTTTTGTATCATCATGTTTTCACTGTCATTTGTATCTAGGTTATTTTTTGATTTACACTTTCACTTCTTCAATTATCCATTGGTCATTTAGTAACACATAGTTTAGCCTCCATGTGTTTGTGTTCTTTACAGTTTTTTTTTCCTGTAATTGATATCTAATCTCATATTTTTGTGGTCTTAATAGATGCTAGATATGATTTCGATTTTCTTAAATTTACCAAGGCTTGATTTGTGACCCAAGGTGTGATTTATCCTGGAGAATGTTGCATGTGCACTTGAGAAGAAAGTGTATTCTGCTGCTTTCATCTGGAATGTCCTATAAATATCTATTAAGTCTACTTGGTCTAAAGTGTCATTTAAGGCTTGTGTTTCCTTATTAGTTTTCTTTCTGGATGATCTGTCCATTGTTGTAAATGGGGTGTTAAAATTCCCCACTATTATTGGGTTACTGTCAATTTCTTATTCTATGACTCTTAGCATTTGCCTTATATATTAAGGTGCTTCTATGTTGGGTGCCTATATATTTACAATTGTTACATTTTCTTTTTGGGTTGATTGCTCGATCATTCTGTAGTATCCTTCCTTGTCTCTTGTAACTGTCTTTATTTTAACATCTATTTTGTCTGATATGAGTATTACTACACCAGCTTTCTTTTGATTTCCATTTGCATGGAATATCTTTTTCCATCCCCTCACTTTCAGTCTGTATGTGTCCCTAGGTTTGAAGTGAGTTTCTTGTAGACAGCATATATACAGGGGTTTTTTTTTGTATCCATTCAGCCAGTTTGTGTATTTCGTTGGAGCATTTAATCCATTTTCTTTTAAGGTAATTAATGATATGTATGGTCTTACCTCCATTTTCCTATTTGTTTTGGGTTTGTTTTTGTAGGCCCATTTATTTCCCTTCCTCTTTTGTTCTCTTCTCTGGTGTTTCCTACCTCAAGAAGGTCTTTTAGCATTTGTTGTGCACTGGCTTGATGGTGCTGAATTCTCTTAGATTTAGCTTGTCTGTAAAGCTTTTGATTTCTCTGTCAAACCTGAATGAGAACTTTGCTGAGTAGAGTATTCTTGGTTGTAGGTTTTTCCCTTTCATTGCTTTAAATATATCATGCCACTCCCTTCTGGCCTGCAGAGTTTCTGCTGAAAAATCTGCTGGTATTCTTATGGGGATTCCTTTGTATGTTATTTGTTATTTTTCCCTCACTGCTATTAATATTTTTTCATTGTATTTATTTTCTTTAGTTTGATTAATATGTGTCTCAGTGTGTTCCTCCTTGGGTTTATCCTGTATGGGACTATCTGTGCTTCCTGGAGTTGGGTGACTATTTCTTTCCCATGTTAGAAAAGTCTTCAACTATAATCTCTTCCAATATTTTTTCAAGCCCCTTTCCTTCTTCTTCTGTGATCACTATAATTCAAATGTTGGTTCACTTAATATTTTCCCAAAGGTCTCTGAGACTGTCCTCATTTCTTTTCATTCCTTTTTCTTTATTCTGTTCCTTGGCAGAGATTCCCACCATTCTGTCTTCCAGGTCACATCCATTTTTCTGCCTCAGTTATTCTGCTGATGATTCCTTCTTGTGCATTTTTCATTTCAGTTATTGTATTGTTCATCTCTGTTGGTTTGTTCTTTAGTTCTTCTAGGTCTTTTTAAAACTTTTCTTGTATCTTCTTGATCTGTGCCTCCATTCTCTTTCCAAGATCTTGGATCATCTTTACTATCATTACTCTGAATTCTTTTTCATGTATATGGCCTATCTCCTCTTCATTTAGTTGTTCTTGCAGGGTTTTTTTTTTTCTTTTTCTTTCTTCTTCATTTGCAACATATTTCTTTGTCTTCTCATTTTGTCAGATTTACTGTGTTTGTGGTCTCCTTTCCACACACTGATGGATCATAGTTCCTCTTGCTTCTAGTGTCTGTCCCCGGTCATGAGATTTGTCCAGAGATTTATGCCATTATCCCCTTGATAGCGGGTTTGATTGGTGTTTTGCTGACCAGACCCTGCCCTGGATATTGAGTGGGGCCTTCCCTTTGCTCTGTGGTCGTCACTGCCCTATCAGGGGTGGGGTCTGCTCCTTAGTTGTTGGAATAGAGACCCCCAGATCTGTTTCTTAGCTGTGTTTCTGATATGCAGTCAAGGTAGGTGGGATTGAAGCACTCCCACTGGGAGAGAAGCCACTGAGTATTCCTCCTCTGGAGCTGTTCACCTGTGAATGTACTCTGTTGTGTCCTCTTTTGCTCATTGTGTGAGCTCACAAAGTACAGTGTGTTGGTACTGCTCTCAGTGCCACTTTAACTATGGGTATGCCAGCAATTGGCCCTGGGGACTCTCAGGCCTTGTTTTCACCAGGCCACTGGTGCAGATTCACTGAGGTCAGGTCCCAGGACTGCAGTAGTTTTGCACCTGGACCCTCTGTGAGAGCAATGGAGGCAACTCAGACTCTAGCCTGGCCCAACCCTCACACGTACATCCCCACAAAGCCCACGGCTGCTAAAGCCAGACCTGTCCCAGCTGCAGGAACACTTGTTGTCCTTTCAGATGTTTCACAGGGGCTGAATTTAGGGAGCTGTCAGTGGAGGTGTAACTCTTTGATTCGCTCAGCCACAAGGAGAGGTTTCAGCTCTTCTTCCTTAGTCACCTGGCCCCTGGGACTCAGCTGTGGTTTCAGCCCCACTTCTGCATGTGTTCTTCCCACTGGAGTCTGCTCCAGAGGTTGCCAGAGTACATGAGTCTGTCAGGCCGGAAGGGGTTGAGGTGGTTATCAGGGTGAGCAGGCCACCCACGTGGGAGGATGCTGGAGTAATGACTGGAATGTGCAAGCCCATCAGGTGGCAATCTGGAGGTTGGGGCAAGTGGGTCACTCAGGCAGGGAGGGGGTGTGGAGGAGGTGATGACAGGGGCATGTGAGCTGGCTCCAACAGGAGCCCTCCCTAGTGCCTGGGAGGCAGGGGCCAACAGGTGAGGGGAGAGGCTGCAATGGTGTCTCCATCCCTTGAAAGTCACTCAACAATGGTGGTACCCTCCTGTGGTGGCCCTGGCTTCCTCCACGAGCATTCCTGATTGCTGAACTCTTCACTCCTGTCCCCTCAGGATGTATCCTCACAGCCAACAGCAATCCCCTCCCCGGGTCTGCTTTCCAAACCCCATGTTCTAGCACCCAGCCCCTGTGTGCACCAGCAGACACCCATTTCAGGCTGGGACATGCAGGGCTGTGGCATGGACCATCTGTGTAAGTCTCACTTTGTCCAGTCTGCCACAGACTGGTTGCTCGGCTCTCCTCCAAGCACCCGAGGCACCCCTTCTGTCCCAGCCGATCTCCCCACTGGTGAGGGGGCTTCCCCAGATGCGGGAACCTCTCCTCACCTTCAGCTCCCCGTCAGTGGTGCAGGTCTCATCCTGCTTCTTCTCCTCTTCCTTTTCCCTTCTTTTATTTTTCATCCTACCCAGTTATGTGAAGATCTTTCTTGTCCTTTTAGATGTCTGAGGTCCTCTGCTAGTGTTCAGCAGGTGCTCTGTGAGAATTGTTCCATTTGTAGATGTATTCTTGATGTGTTTGTGGGGAGACATGAATTCCATGTCCTCCTACTCCTCCGCCATCTTGGAAAGTCCCTTTGCTGTCTTCTGCCAGTTTTTCCCAGGATTCTGCAAGCTCTGGAGCAAGTGGGATGTCCCAGCTGGTCTTATCCTGGTCACCAGAAGCTCATGAAGAGGAGGAAAAATAGTTTTCCCTCTACTCTTTTTAGTGAGTGCTTGGCCAAGACCCTATTTTTTCTAGGGCACCTCATAAATGGAAAAACTTATCTGGGTTAAAATTTCTTGCTGCAGCTGCTGTAAATAAAGATTATCTTGGGTATGTTTAACCTGACTTTATGGCCTTAAAACAAAATTTTATTCACCTGATGCCTCACACTGGGCCCAGTCCAGCTTCAGTTGTCCTCAGTCTGACCAAGAACCAGTCCTATTTCTAACTTATACGTAGTGCAACCCCAAACCCAGTCCAGTTTCTAAGTCAGACCCAGTCTGACTCTTAACTTGGTCCCATTTCTAAGTTGGACCTAGTCAGACTTCGGTAGGTTTCCACACTGAGTCTGGAAAAAGGTATGTTTAAATACAGTCTGAAAGCTCCTCAGGCAAAAGCCAAGGAGGCTCCTAGAAGGACAGACCTGGCACCTCCTGAGGCAGTAAGAAATCTGCCAAAATATTTCTAAATAAATAAATGGTTACAAGGTATTTGAAAAACTAAATAAATAGCAATTTAAAAATGCTTCCTAATACAGGTCTTCCTTAACTTATGATGGAGTTACATCCCATACGTTGAAAATATCCTAGGTCAAAAATGCATCAAATACACCTAACCTACCAAATATCACAGCTTAGCCTGGTTTACCCTAAACTTGTTCAGAACACTTACATTAGTAATCAGTTGGGAAAAATCATCTAACACAAAACCTATTTTGTAATACAGTGTTGAATATATCATGTAATTTATTGAATACTGTATTGAAAATGAAAAACAGCATCGTTGCATGGATATAGAATGGTTGCAAGTGGTTGTTTACCCTTGTAATCACATGGCTGACTGGGAGCAGTTGCTCCCTGCCATTGCCCAGCATCAGGAGAGATGCTGCCCTAGCCTGAGAGAAGATAAAATTCAAAATTTACAGTTTGTACTGAATAGTATAGCTTTCACACCATCATAAAGTCAAAACTTTGTAAGTCAAACCATTTTAAGTCAGGGAATGTCTGTATAAATGAAACAGTGATCAAAAGTGGTGATCATTATTAACTTTAGCTATTTTAAAAAGTAATAATTTCCTTATTTGTCCATATTTCTTTTTACACATTTTAAAAAATATTTTTTAAAAAGCCAGAATAATATTTATTCCTTAGAAACACATTTGGAAAAATGTATCAATACATTTTAAAAAGTCAGAACACATTTGTTTGTATGTAGCACATACCCTGAGTATTAAAACATCTGCTAAAAGAGAATACACCTGTAAACAAATATCTCAGGGAGAGATTATAGGTGATTGCTTCCTATTTTTTATACTTCTTGGATAGCATGGTAGTTGAAATAAAGCAGGAACTCTGTAAATATGTTTGCTTGTTTATTTATATTAAAAAGTGATTTTAAGTAATTGAAGAGTTCATGAGTCCTGGGTAACTTACTAACTGTATCTCAATTATATTAAATGTTTTATTAAATTAAGTACTTTTTTTCTCTTTCAATAGATAACAAAGATGAGAAGACTTGGTTAAATTGCAGGCAGTGATGCTATTATTCAAACCCAGAGCTGTCTGACATCATGGTCCAATCTATTCCTATTTTATAGAACCATTCAAATAATCTGACACTTAAAGTTTAACTTATAGAATTGATGCAGAGATCTCTTTAAATTTCAATATCTAACATATATGTATCACTTCAGGGAGCTAGTAGTGGCAGTGTAATCATAGATTTTTGACACATGAAATCTATTACTTTAAAATTGATATTTTCTATGTGTTTATCAATTAAAATTCATTGATTATAAAGTATAAATGATAACTTTGCATTAATCAAAATATTCAGTGATCTAGAATAACTAATCTCTGTTTGTGTGTTTGTTTCTATACATGTATGTGTGTCTGTTTGGGGGTAATGTGTGCCAGGAATCATAAATTACTCTGTGAGTATTTTTATTTTAAATACACATGTATTATCATTTAAGAATGGTTAAAGAAATAACAAAGTATTACTGACTGATTAAATTTTCAGAAGTATTGAATTGATAAGAAATGAGTAGACAGAATTTTATAAGGTGAATTTTGTTATTTGGCCCATGTATTCAATGTCTTTAAAAAGTTTGAGCAAGAAAGCTCATATTTTCATAATGATAAGGCATCATTTTGTTAAAAATTACTTAATAATATATTTCTTATAACTATAATCATAATCATATAATTTCTTTTTTGAATGTTACAAATGCAGCTTTAGGAAACCTAGAAAATAATTTTTTAAAATTTGTAAAAATGCAAGTTTATCTCTGTCTATCTCAGTTTTATATTTATGTCTATTTTTTAAGCAAAGGTAAGCCTGTGAAAAAATAAAACTATAATGACTTCATTTTATGTATGTGCCAAACTATAAAATTCCAAGAAAAATGTTAAGTTTAAAAATATAAAAATGTGCAGTTTATTAAATTGTACATGCTAATAAATAACTACACATATTTTAAATGATTATAAGCTAGTTGTGTAATGAGACAGATGTAAATTCTTTCCCCTGACAGTTACATTTTAAAGAATTCCATGTTATTTATGCTCCATCATGGATTATAAAGTATGAAAAGATTAAATTATAAAGAGTTCTAACTTTATTTCTCTGCAAAGGACAGATTTGTTTTTTAAGATACTATTTTAATTACTCTTCTAAATGTAATATTATGCACATGTGAAAAAGATTAACCCAGAAAAAAAATCAACCCAGAAAGCAAAATGGAAAGCAAGTATATGTGCAAATTCTGTGATGAATTAAGTAGAATTTCACTTTGCTGTTGATTCAATTGCAATGCATTAGCTGAGTTAATACATTAATTAGAAACTTATTCTGAGGTCATATATTCTGATGTTTGTCAGAATATGCTTGCTATGTTGTGGTGGCCCCCAAGCTGTAAGCTTATTCAGCTTTCTGCTTTGCGGAGAACTGCTTGTCTCTTTCTTGGTATGCACTCCTGACGCTGCGGTATTGAGCGTAAAAAAGGAAAATGGCTTGCGGCCAGTTTCGTTCCAGGTGCCTGCTCTGGATCTAAGAGCCCCTGGTTGTTCCCCAGAAGAAGGACGTGCTGCCCTGAGGGGGAAGTCTGTATCTCCAAAGAATGGCCCATAAGGCATGCTGACGCATAGATAGTGATGCATAGATAGTGATGCATAGATAGTGATGCATAGATAGTGGCGCATAGATAATGGCGCATAGATAATGGCACATAGATAGTGGCGACAGAATTATGTGGAAATACAAGGTTTGCTGATTTGTTGTCTGGTATTCGTTCCGTACTAAACCTATATATACATTCATGCTCTTTGAATAAACTAGCCTTGCAACCATCAGTTGTCTTGGCCCTTCTGACCCCATACTGGTGCTTTTCAGTTCCTTACCCCTCACCGCCAGGAACTTCTAGCTTTCTGCAGCCGGTCTGCGGCAAGTGGCGCCCGCACAGGGACTTGAGTGCGTGAGGCATTTCGGAAGATTTCAGGTAAGTAGAACTCTCGAGTGAGATAGTATGGCCACAAGAAATAATTTCGTTTTTAGGACGGTAACTCGAGAAAGAGTCAGAAGTAAAATAATATGGGACAAAAGGGCTCTAAGGAGCGTGATTTATTTGCTCAGGTTTTGCTTTCAATGTTAAAAGCCCGTGGAACTAAGGTAACTACCTCAAAACTTCTGGAATTTTTGCAATTAATATATGATGCTTGTCCTTGGTTCCCTGAAGGAGGATCAGTGGACTTAGCAATTTGGACTCGTGTAGGAGATGAATTATCTAAATATCATGAAGTACATGGACCATCTTCTGTTTCAGTTTCCATTTTTAGCTTGTGGAGTTTAATAAGAGATTGTTTTAATCCAATTTATGATTCAGTTCCAAAATTAACAGCTAAATCTGTAGAACATATTGCTGCAGTAGATACTGCTCCTCCGTTGCCACCGAGGATAAAAAGTGTTAATTCACTTGATGATGATGACTTTTCTTTTGATTTAGAGGGTGAAGAAGCCAAATATGAGGCTGAAAAATATCCTGATGAAAATATTCTTCCGCGGTTACAGCAATTACATGTCTCTGTCCCTATCCCTCCTAAGCTTAGTCCTTTACAACAAGCAGTACAGGGAGCTCTTAATAGAGGGGAGGATCCTTTATTCTGCTGCCCGGTGGTGGAACGACCCAATCCTCAAAATCCACAACAAAATAATCGGGAATATCAGCCTCTCTACTTTAAGGTTTTAAAAGATTTAAAAGCAGCCTGTGCACAATATGGGCCTACAGCCCCTTTCACTATTACTATGTTGGATACTATTGCAACAGAAGCATTGTCTCCAGCAGACTGGAAATCTATTGCTCGTGCTTGTCTCACTGGTGGCGACTATTTACTTTGGAAATCAGAATATTATGAAAAGGCTGCTGAACAAGCTGAAAGAAATACTGCACATAATGTGCTAGTAAATTATGAGATGTTGATTGGGGAAGGACAACATCAGTTATTACAGGATCAATTAGCTTTCCCTTTTGTGGCTTATGCTCAGATCAATCATATAGCTCTACATGCATGGAAACATTTACCTGCCTCCACTAGGACTGAAGACCTTGCTAAAATAAGGCAAGGGGCAGATGAATCTTATGCTGATTTTGTGGCTAGATTATTACAGGCTGTTAATAAAATTATTTCTGATGGTCCTTCTGGAGCAATTATAGTCAAACAATTGGCTTTCGAAAATGCTAATAATATTTGCCAGGCAGCTATACGTCCATGGAAAAAGAAAGGAAAGTTAGAGGATTATATTCGAGTTTGTTCTGATATTGGATCATCTTACTTACAGGGAGCAGCTATAGCTGCAGCCCTAACTAAGGCAGGATTTGGGCCAAATGCTAAAAGTAAAAACTGTTTTAAATGTGGGAAGCCAGGTCATTTTGCAAAAAATTGTACTGTTGATACTCCTAATATGCCTATCGTAAGTTCTGTGCCTCAAGGTAAATCTCCTCCTCCCACAATTTGTCCCCGATGCAAAAGAGGACGGCATTGGGCTAAAGAATGTCGATCAGTGACTCATAAAGATGGAACTCCCTTGTCGGGAAACTTCTGGAGGGGCCTGCTCCGGCCCCATCAAACAATTGGAGCAATGTCAATAATCCCCTCACAACCTGCTCCACCGCCTCCAGCTCAGACCTTTGTTCCTCAGGGAATGGAATCTCCTCCCTTCAAAGGGCCACGCCAAATAGTGCAGGACTGGACCTCTGTGCCTCCACCCAATTCTTATTAACCTCGGATATGGGACCCCAAGCCCTTCCTACGGGAACTTTTGGGCCTTTACCCCAGGGAACGGTTGGTATAATCCTTGGAAGAAGTAGTATGTCTATGAAAGGCTTAACTATTATTCCTGGGGTGATTGATGCTGATTATGAAGGGGAATTAAAGGTTATGGTTCAAACATCAAAAGGATCTTTTCTTATCACACCCGGTATGCGAATAGCTCAGCTTCTATTAATTCCATTCATACCAGAAGGAAAAATTTTACAACATAACAAAAGAGGAACTGGGGCTTTCGGTTCCTCTGATGCAGTTTACTGGATTCAACAAATTGGTAGGGAAAGACCACAATTGGTATTAAAAATAAATGGAAGGCCTTTTTCTGGGTTATTAGATACTGGTGCTGATGTTTCTGTTATTTCGTTTATACATTGGCCAAAAAATTGGCCCGTGCACCAAACCATTACACAGTTGCAAGGTATTGGCCAATCTAATTCTCCACAACAAAGTTCGCAATACCTACATTGGCAGGATGCTGAAGGTAATCAAGGAATATTCAAACCCTACGTATTGCCCGGATTGCCAGTTAACCTTTGGGGAAGAGATATATTACAACAAATGGGAATCCTATTGCTTAGTCCCAACCCTACTGTAACTAATATATTGTTAAATCAAGGGTATGATCCTAGGAATGGTTTGGGAAAAAAATCAACAGGGAAATAAATTACCCTTACAGACTGATAATAAACGGGATAAAACAGGCTTGGGTTTTTTCTAGGGGCCTTGGATTCTCCTCCACCACATGCTGACCCTATAACTTGGATTTCTGATAATCCTGTCTGGGTGGACCAATGGCCCCTTTCTAAGGAGAAATTAATGGCGGCTCATAATATAATTAATGAACAGCTTGCTTTGGGCAGACTAGAAAAGTCTAATAGCCCTTGGAATACTCCTATATTCGTTATAAAGAAAAAATCGGGAAAATATCGTTTATTGCAAGATTTACGTGCTGTTAATCAAACTATGGTAATTATGGGAGCTCTGCAACCAGGTTTGCCTTCTCCTGCAGCCATACCTAAAAATTATATGATTATTATTATTGATCTTAAGGATTGCTTTTTTACTATTCCTCTATTTCCGGCTGATAAGTTGCGATTTGCTTTTAGCTTACCCTCTTTAAATTTTATAGAACCTATGCAACGTTATCAATGGAAAATGCTGCCTCAGGGTATGGCTAATAGTCCTACTTTATGTCAACAGTTTGTAGCTCAAGTTATTGCCCCTGTTCGTAAACAGTTTCCTCAGATATATTTTATTCATTATATGCATGACTTATTACTTGCTTATTCTGATAAACATATTTTACTTAAGGCTTATAATTCCCTTCAAAGTCATTTGTCACGATCAGGACTAGTCATTGCTGCTGACAAAGTACAGATGAACCCACCTTTCTCGTATCTTGGTAAGTATATCACAAATTATAATATTACACCTCAGAAGATAGAGATACGGACTGACGTTCTTAAAACTTTAAATGATTTTCAAAAGTTATTAGGAGATATTAATTGGCTGCGACCTTCTTTAAAATTAACTACGGGTCAGTTACAGCCTCTTTTTAATATCCTAAAGGGAAGTCCTGATCCTTCTTCCCCTCGTATTTTAACTTCTGAAGCTCAACAAGCACTCAAGCTTGTAAACAAAGCAATACAATCTGCTCAGCTAACTAGAATTGAGCCTTCTTTACCTATACTATTAATAATCTGTGCTATGTCACATACCCCTACCGCCTTATTATGGCAAGAAACAGGAATTCTTGAATGGATTCATTGAAAAATACGCCTAATAAAGTCATTACACTTTATTATGAGTTAATAGCAACCCTTGTTCAATTGGGTCGTAGAAGAAATATTCAGTTGGTAGGATATGAACCAAATTCTATTACTATACCTTATATTACGTATCAATATTCTTGGCTATTATTTGTCTCTGATTTTTGGGCTCTTGCTTTTGCTGGATATTCAGGAATTATTGATAATCATTATCCTTCTAATAAGCTCCTTCATTTTGCTACTCAACATCTATTTATTTTTCCTAAAACTATCTGTTCAACTCCTATTCTCAATGCCCCAAATGTTTTTACTGATGGTTCTGCCAATGGCATCGCTGTGGTTATTTCTGATGACTTACTTCATAAAGAACAAACAGATCATACCTCTGCCCAACGAGTCGAATTACATGCGAGTTCCTTGGCTTTTCAAATCTTTTCACATTGTTCTTTTAATCTCTATACAGATAGCCATTATTTGGTTACTATTTTGCGTAACATAGAAACTGCTATAATTGGCAATACTGTTGATTCTCAATTGTTTCAGACTTTCTTTCAACTACAAAAGATTATTCGTCAGCATGAGTTTCCTGTAGCCATATTACATATTCGAGCCCATTCAGGTCTCCCTGGCCCATTGTCTTTGGGAAATCAATTGGCTGACGAAAATACAAAGATTATAGGCTTAAGTTTATCTCAACCTCAGGATCTTGCTACTCAATCACATAATTTACATCATCAATCTGCTGCTATGCTTCAAAAACAATTCTCTATTTCTAGAGAAACAGCCCGATACATTGTTAAGTCCTGCTCTAAATGTTTACCCCACCTTCCTGTTCCACAATTTGGAGTCAATCCTCGGGGTTTACTCCCTCATCATCTTTGGCAAATGGATGTTACTCATATTCCCTCTTTTGGTAAATTACAATTTGTTCATGTAACTGTTGATACTTACTCTAATTTTATATGTGCTACGCCTTTGGCTGGGGAATCTACTAAATATGTAATTACTCATTTATTTCATTGTTTTGCATCTATGGGAATTCCTAAAGCTTTAAAAACAGATAATGCTCCAGGATATACGAGTAAAGCTTTTGCCAATTTTTGTGCAACTTTCCATATTTCACATAAAACAGGCATTCCCTACAATCCTCAGGGTCAAGGTATTGTAGAACGTGCCAACCAACAATTAAAAATTACATTACAAAAAATAAAAAAGGGGGAATATGATAGATCTCCTCAGATTATGCTTAATCATGCTTTATTTATTTTAAATGTTTTTAACTTTAGATGCATTTAGTCACACGCCTTATGAACGATTGTTTACAGGTCTTTCTGGAACCCCTCCTGAAAAAGCGCTTGTTAAATGGAAAGATCCCATGACTAACCTTTGGCATGGACCAGACCCTGTTTTAGTATGGGGCCGAGGCCATGTTTGTGTTTTCCCTAGGGAGGCAGACTCTCCGCGGTGGCTCCCGGAGCGCTTGGTTCGACATTATCATGCCATCACCAATAAACACCCTGACTCGAAGAATGCGTCGCCTGAGGCTCTCGCAATAGACCACAGCACACCCAAACCGGTTCCCCCGGCGGACGAGAAGAATGCGGCGACGGAGTAGGAGACAACTTGTCAGGGAGGCGAGGGGAGATCGAAATCAAATTACTTGGTATCAATTGCAATGTTTAGTATTTCAAGCACGTAGGATTATGGAGGAGAGTGCTCATCCTCGCTCTCCTCTTACCTTTTTTTTAGCCATGATAGCTGTATTGGCAGCCCCACCTATAGAGGCTAAATCTTATTGGGCTTATGTACCCGATCCTCCTTTATTACAACCTGTTACATGGTCTGAAGCTGACCTTCCAATTTTCTATAATGATTCTACTTTTGGAAGAGTGCTAGGAAATTTGCCTATTACTAATACTTCTGTTAATTACTCTAATTGGTTTAATACTCCCCCTGTTTGTTTAAGTCCTATGAGTACCAATTCGGGTTGTGTTAAGGCTGTCGCTTTAGAACATGCTATTTCTTACCAAACCACTGTAAATTCTCAATTTTTTACTCATTTACGTAATAATTATAAAGCTGTGGGATCTAATATTTGTCTTCCTTGCAAACAGACTGTTCCTAGACGAGAAGATTTATCCACCTTTGTATTTTGGTATAAGGATAACGTTCCCATTCACATGAATGCTAGAGTAACTAAGCTTGCTTCTAATACTTCGTTGGATCATTCTCTATGCATATATCGCTTGAGGATTGAAGATACTGGACATTATTTGTGTATTGAAACTACCATAGGTAATCAAGGGACGTTATTAGCTGGACATCAAATTACGGTCGTAAAGACTGTCACAGGACTACAATTTCCTGCTTTTATGGCTTCTGAATTCCCGCAGTTTGATTTTCCTGTTTGTAATGATACATGGACTAAAGCCTCTGTCTGGTGTACTTTAGATTATGATAATGGCACCATACTAGTTTCTTCTGTCCCCGTTAATAATAACAGACTTGTTTTTTACAAGCAATGGGAATTCTGGAAACTTGCCTTATCCTTTTCTTATAGACCGGTGATTACTTGCGTCGCTCCTTCTTATGCTTTATTGATTGGAGATTTAATTGTAGAAAACACTATGAATCCTATAGGTTATAATATTACTTGTGTTAATTGTATCTTTAGTAGTTGTGTTTTGCCCGTTAAAGGATCTACATCTGTTATGATTATGAAGCAACCTTCTTATGTAATGTTACCTGTTAATTTGTCTGAACCATGGTATCATAACACTGGCATGCAAGCCTGGCTGGAACTGACTGAAGCATTAAAACGACCAAAGAGATTTATAGGTGTTCTAATATGTGCAATCCTAGCCTTAGCAGCTTTAACTGCTACTGCGGCCACTGCTGGGATTGCTCTTTCACAAACTATTCACCAGGCTCATTATGTTAATCAGTTATCTAAAAATACTAGTGTAGCATTAGCCCTACAAAGTCATATTGATACCCAACTAAAAACGGAAGTAGATGAATTAAAAAATGTTCTAATAGGAATAGGGGATCAAGTTATGGCTTTAAAATTAAAAATGCGTTTGATTTGTCATGCCAAATATACCTGGATTTGTGTAACTCAACATTTATATAATGATTCACAATGGGATTGGGAAAAAGTAAAAATGCATATATTAAGTGTATGGACTGATGGACACATTAGCCTTGATATTCAAAAGTTAAATGCCGAAATACAAGCTATTCAAGAGGCCCACCTGGACGAAGATGGACCCCAGAATTTGATTCAAGGATTATTAGATCAACTAAAAGGGCTAAATCCGATACAATGGATTCATGGAGGGCTCTCAGGCCTGATATCAATTGGTGTACTACTTTTATTGGTGATCGGTTTATTACCTTGTATTGTTAGATTTGTAATGGGGCGCTTCGCTGTCTTGCGTCAGGATGTTCATGGCTTAAAACTACATTATCAAGCTTTAAAAAATAATAAAAAAGGGGGAAATGTGGTGGCCCCCAAGCTGTAAGCTTATTCAGCTTTCTGCTTTGCGGAGAACTGCTTGTCTCTTTCTTGGTATGCACTCCTGACGCTGCGGTATTGAGCGTAAAAAAGGAAAATGGCTTGCGGCCAGTTTCGTTCCAGGTGCCTGCTCTGGATCTAAGAGCCCCTGGTTGTTCCCCAGAAGAAGGACATGCTGCCCTGAGGGGGAAGTCTGTATCTCCAAAGAATGGCCCATAAGGCATGCTGACGCATAGATAGTGATGCATAGATAGTGATGCATAGATAGTGGCGCATAGATAATGGCGCATAGATAATGGCACATAGATAGTGGCGACAGAATTATGTGGAAATACAAGGTTTGCTGATTTGTTGTCTGGTATTCGTTCCGTACTAAACCTATATATACATTCATGCTCTTTGAATAAACTAGCCTTGCAACCATCAGTTGTCTTGGCCCTTCTGACCCCATACTGGTGCTTTTCAGTTCCTTACCCCTCACCGCCAGGAACTTCTAGCTTTCTGCAGCCGGTCTGCGGCACTATGTTGTAGTAGCAAACAACACCAAATGAATAACCTATATTTCTCAGTCCCAAGCATTGTCAATCTTCCAAGGGTTATCTTAGCATTTTACACTCCTTTGATCTTGGGGACACTTTCCTATAAACATTTCCTTACATGCTTACATGGGCTGCATCTATATAAGTAAGAATAAGAAATTAAATACTTCTACCCAGAAGTAAGAGAGTTATTACTTTTACTCATCATATTCATTGTCAAAAACAAGCCATTTGACTATGGCCTCATTTAAATGTATCAGGAAAGTTCAGTTCTTCCTTGTGCCAGGAAGGGGAAGAGAATCTGATACACAGATTAGTTGCAGTGATATTTACCATGCCATGTTTTAGGAATTACAGTTATATACTTAAGTTTGTTGGAGAAAACATACTTACATAAGGAATACAATTTTTTTAAGTTAAATTTTGAGACCTGATGATAACTAAAATTTTACACAGTATCATGTAATTTATTCAAAGTGACAATCTCTTGAAAGAGTCATAACTTCAAAAGAGAGAACCTAAAGTTGAGTAAGAAAAATTTATAAAATGTTTTTTCCTGCAGATTCCATATTGATTTATGATGGTATTCAGTTGCCATTTAGGTCTTAAAATTGACTATTAATAATCCTTGACATTAAAAAGATAAATGTCTTTTTCTTTTTAACAATTAAAATAAACCTATGATATTTTTCAAAAATCAGATATATAAGTTATAGTTATGACAAGAAAAGCAGTTTCCAAAATTTTTATAGGAAAACAGAATTGCAATCATGACAGCACTCTAACAATATTGCCTTTTTAAAAGTAGTCAATCAAAAGTTTAACCCAAATGACTTAATATTATTACAACCATGAACCCACTGTAAATATCCTGGTTTATTCAGTGATAAGAGAATCATTTAAGATTGCTCTTGAAAAATCTACAATTTTAAAATAAATAATTTATCATTACTGCATATTAATAGAAAATCATTTTACTTGTGACATTATAAAATTAAGCACTTGAGTTAAAATTTAAAAAAAAAAATCAATCAGGTTAATTTGCATTAGTTTGCAATGCGAGGCATGATGGTTTCATATTCATGTTATAGAAAGCTATCTATAGTATAATAGCCAACTAATAAGCATGAAGAATATATTAAAGCCCATTGTCAAATTAACCTTTGATTCTTTGTAGAGCAAAACATCAATATTTGGGGTGGGGGAGGAAGCCTGCTATTACTTACTATAAATTTCCTGAATGCTATCTTATGGACATCACCAATTATCGGCTTTTTCTATTATTATTTGGAAGCTTTATCTGTCATACATTTTTCTAGTTTACTGTGAACTACAAGGAGTCTACTTAAGAAAAAATAGTGGCAATTTAGCTGTTTAGAGCAGTTTTCTGGTAAATATGCATTCAAAATTTTGTAAACACTGGATTATTCAAATGTTTCAAAGCTATTTAACAAAATCGTATTCTATGTGTTTTCCATTGCTTGAACCAAATGGTATTTTTTTTAAATCACTTTGATAAACAGAGAATGGAAATAAGAAGGGAAGCAAATAATGGTGGGCAAGATGAAGGAAAATAAGTACTATGGAAATTTAACTTAGCAATGACATTTTTTTTTCCTGTATTCTGTGGGTCAAGAAAATGATCTATACAAATTTTAGTTAGACCTTATATTATTTATCATATTAATTCTAATAACTATTCAAATTTAAATTTTAATATATACTTTATTATCCCCTAAGCATTTTAAAACATGAATCTAGGATTAAAATATTGCCTGTAGTATTTTGGTATGGAAGATTACTAAATCGTTATGTAGATTATACAACATATTTTTCTATGTATGTTTTCTTAATCTAACCAATTAGGTATCTTTAAATTAGAGGACCAACTCATAAACCACTGTATCGAATTTAGTAAAATTTGTAGCTGTTATAACAAATGAAGAAACAACAAAAGAAATAAATTATTAATATTCTTAATATTTATGAGAGGTGGTAATGGCCTGAGGCTTATAAAGATCAATGTATAGACATCATTCAGATGTCAATATCTTTTTCATACTGGAAACATAAAGATGTTCAAGAAAATATGTATCAAGGAACAAAAAATTACTTTGGTCACATAAAGTTTCTAGAATTTATATTTTACTTAAAGGAGTAAAATATAAGCAATGCAACTTATATTTTCATATATTATTGTTTGTATTTTGTATTTTGATTTTATATTTTCCTCCACTTAAAAATACACTAGAAAAATATAAAATATAAATATATATAAAGCTTAAATTCTTATTTCAAAGCATTTTATGTTTTCAGGTTTAAAAAAATTATTAAAAGTTCATATTTTCCTATAATTTCTGCATCTGTACTTCTACAAGCCTAGAATGACTTCCTTCATTAGGATAATTTAAAGTAATTGAGATATGTGTAGAAAACTTTCAAGTTATAAAGAGTACTAAAAACACTGGAACATCCCTTGTTTCTCATCCATAATACTACCATCAGCTTCTCAGTGTGATAGGGGTATTAGTAAAAATTGGGGTCTCGTAACTTAACAAAAGACAATCTAAATTGCAAAGCAATAAAAAATGGAATTTAGGTTTTTTTTAATTAAAACTGTCTTGAGCCTCTTTGATGTCTTAAATGTATTATCTCATTTAGCCCTTTCATTAATTCCATTTGTTAGATACTATTATTCAAATTTAACAATCCTCATAGCAACAACTATACAAGTCATATTTAATAGTAATATTATTATTTAATATTATTATCTCATTTAGTTCTCAGTCAGGTGTGAAAATTGATATCATTTCCTCTGTCATTTGATTGATTGATATCAGTTCTCATCATATCAAAGATGAGAACACAAAGGTACAAAGAAGTTATGTAAATTGCCTGATGTCAGACAACTAGTTTGTGGCCTTATATACTTGAAGTTCTGCTAGGAATGATATTATTCTTTTGTAAATGGTACTCTTCACTTGGACTCTTAATTAACCACCACAATTTTAAAAAACATTTACCTCAATCTCTTACTCTTTTTTGTCCCTCTCTTCTTCTCTTCTATCCTTCCTTTTGTGAGAATTTCTTTCTTATATAGGTAAGTCTGAGTTTGATTTTAGCAGTCCTGAGTTGCCCTAATGACATGGAATACTTAGATTGTTTAGAATAAAGGGCAAAAAAAACAAAAAAAAAGACATATTTCCTCTGAGTTCTGCCCACAGCTTTTGCATACAAATGTCTAAGAAAAACCTTTTGATGTTTGTCAATAATTATCACCTTCTCAGTCAGGAAGAGATCATATAATCTAATGTATTTTTTCATATGTATCAGTTTTGCTTTATAAACTCAATACCAACAACAAACAAAACAAAGATTACCATATGCTTATCCATGACATAGATATTTTAAAATATCATCCTCTTCATTCTTTTTAGACTAGTCATACAGAAGTGTATCTATTATCTAAAGTTATTTTCATAAATAATTATTAATATAATGTAGAAATCAGAATCTAATTATGTATGTCATCTTGGTTTCTGTTGGGAATTAAGTCCTTAAAACTTAATAGTGGCATTCTAGTTAGGGCAGATACACTTCTGTTTTTTCCACAGTAAGCAATAATCGGTATTTCTGAGCAGCTGCTGTGATTTCATACTCTCTAATAAGGGTTTCACTATTTTCAGACTCTGACCTGACCAAGTCAAGATACCAAGTTTTGTCAAACTGCTGAGATATTTAGAAACTCAGCAATTGGATTTACTAAATAATCCTTAACAATAGCAACAAGACTCCTGGGTCACTTTCCTTTTTCAATAGGTTTAGGTGAATCATTTGATTTAGCTTGACCCTTCATCTTCCTGTACCAGCTAAGACAGATTACTAATTTAAAAATACCTAGCGAGTAAAATATTTACCATCTGGAAGGGAAGGCTTTCTAGCACCTGGAGTGATGAGACCTTTTGATCCCCATTTCCCTGTAGGTCCCTGACTTTGCAATTACATTTGAATGACTTTTCTATTGAATAATAGTTTCAGTCAAAGTGATATAATCACAGACAAATTAAAAAAAAAAAAAGAATGAACTTGAAATGGAGATGTTGCTTTTCAATATTATTGGCCTACAATAAAATAAATGTTATTCTTGGATTAAATCTTTTTATTCAGTTTACTTAGGGTGACATGGTTCTTATTAGGCATTTCACAGATAATTCTTTACCAATGATTTTAAGTTTCATAACAATTGCAAGCATGCTTTTATCTAATATAAGCAACTAAAATATCTTCTGGTAACATCATCAAGCATGTAGGAAAGGCCATTCTTTTAACCCCCACAATTGATTGCATTCATTTTACAGTTGGAAAAATATTTCATCTAAATTATTCTTTACATTTTCACTGATAAATAGCCAAGAACAAAATAAAACAGGGAAAGATTATGGGAAATGTGGCCTTATTTAGAAGGAGCCATATAAACAAAGACTTTTAGAATGAAGTAGTCAACCAAGTATATGTCTGAGGAAGAAACCACTGAGAGAAAGAGAAGAACAAATTCAAAAGACTTAAAACAGAAGTGTACCTGTTATGTTTGAGAAACATTTAGACTAGTGTTAATGAGCAGAGTGAGCAAGTGAGAGAGCAGGAGAAACAGAGAAGAAACAAAAGCATCTATGGTCTAGGATAAGAAGTTTGGCTTTTAATGTGAGAAGGTGTTTAACAGAGGAGGGACGTGATCTCACCAACTTTTGAATAAGATCACACTCACTGTTATGTTGAAAGTAGACTACATAAATATGGTGGCAACAAAGCAGGGAGACAGTTTAAGAGGCAATCAGTGACTCAAGAACAAATGGAGTAGCAGTTGAGGCATTTAGAGTATATTGCTGATATAAATTTGGCATTAGCTATTACTAGATTTGAAAACCAACTGAATGTGGGCACACCTTCAATAAACAGACATAAAGCAATAAAAAAATTATTCAAAGGATTTTGGTTTAGAACTGGAACAATGATATTTCCATTTATGTTGGTTTTTTCTTAAAATACATTGTCAGTGGTGATGAAAATGACACCAAGAAAACTGGTGGTCAAAATTATTTTCTTTCACAAGCCTGCAAAAGTCTTTGAAATTTTGCTACACTTTGGAAGTAAGGCAAAAGTCTTTTCTTAAAATATAAACATTTGTTGTGTAAAAGATGATGCAAAAGGAGAAAAACAGCACCCATTTAACAAATTACTAGGGGAACAATTTTTCCAATTAGTGATCTATTATCCATCCAGAGTCTGAGTATTTAAACTATGGAAAATGCACAAAGGAGACATTACAAAATAAGTTAGGAAATTGATATTAGGGAATCTTTATGAAGTATTAAAATGTAAATCCAGAGGCTAGGATGGTATTGAAGGTAATTGGAATTATGGATGAGCAGATTAAGATATATTTCATCAACTTCAATAATTTGCCTTGACCAACAGGCTCTCAATCTTTGTTAATTAAAGACTGAAAGTAAAATAAGAAACAAAATAGAAAGTTATTACATTTCATTCTCAAAGTAGATTCCATATATTGCATATCAGATTATTCTTTCATAGGACATTATTAAACATTTAAACAGCATAGAATATGGAGGGTGAAAAGTTGCTTTATGGATGGACCCTTCAGATTTAAAAGCTTATCTTGTTACTCTAAGAATTCTGGGCACCCAAGATAATTTAGTTCAATATCTCAATGTGATAAAGTAGAAAATATGCAATAGTGTACTTTAACATTATTTGGTGGTAAAGTTAAACATACATCCAATGTATGACTATATACTTTTTTCTACTATACTGTTCCTACTTGCATTTTTTTCTAAATTCTTCTAAACAAAACTGACCATCATATTTACATCATTCTTCTCTGCATACCATGTTTGTCATGATTCCCTTCAAGTGTATTATATTTTTGCAGGAAATTTTTTGTTGATAACACTTGGGTTACTACTGGCTTCTGTACTTTAAATTTTAATTTTATTTGTTATATTTATCATTTTACTTTTCTACAACTTCCATTTATTTAACTATACATAAGTACTAGCATGAGCGAGTTTCACAATTAGTAGTGAATATTATATCTTTGTGTAAGTGGAAACTCAAGACATGAATACAAACTTTTTTTTCTAACAAAGAGACAAATATTCCCTACCTTGGAAAAATATAAATCCTCTGGTTGTCTTTTGTAACTTTTCCTAAATAGTTCTTTCAAAGAAATATTGTGAGTGAGATAGACTTATCCATTTCAACTTATTTATTGTTTTATCCAATAAAAATTAAGTTCAATATATTTTTCAATTCCTAACATACACAAGGCACTGTTTTAAGTACCATATAAAATTTTGTTAAGGAAACTACTTAAAGTGTCCGTGGTATGAATAGGTGTCCCCAACTAATTTCTCTAATTTCAGATTGAAATGCCAAAAAGTAGCATAAATAATCATTTTTTAGTACACATTTACATCTGATGAAATAAAATTATTTTTAGACAGGACAAGAAAAATTTTAAACATAAAATTCTCTTTCTGTCCATTTCATCTGCTACTTCCTCTCCTTTAGTGTGCATTGGACATCTGTATTATACATTAACTAGATCACCTTTGAAGACACAAGAATACCTACTCACCAAAATAGAAAAGAGCAATTTCCTCTTGTCACCAGTAAGGTAACTCCTTAGGAATAACATTCCTTTCTAAATCTTGTAAGGGGTCGCAAAAACCCACTACTCGCTTTGCTGGACTATGTAAACAATGCTATGTCAATATGCTATGTTGATGTTAACCCTTTGTCTCAAAAACTAAACTTATATAACTGTGCTTTGACCACTAACAAGTGAAACAGTTCTCAGAACTTTCTGTCTCTCAGGTTATAGTCCTAAGTTTGGCTCAAATAAATTTTTTTATTTCTTTCTTAGAATGAATATTATTTTTTTCATTGACATTTACATGGTGTAGCCAGCAGAATATGAGAGCTACTCACCAGAGGACACTTGGAGTCTACAGGTGTAACAAAGTGTGATAACCTAGTCCTCCAAGCACCCATGATGGTTTTAGACTGTTGGAGGGAAAAACAGGGACATGTAAAATAATAGAACTGTCCCAACGGTAACTCCTTTGAGAGCTAGACTCAAAAACAGCATACATATGATTCATCACACTGTCCTCAGAAAGTTGCTGAGGTCTCATCTCATATCTGGATTAGGCTACCAAATTAATAACCAGCTCCCTGAAGAACAGCCACCTATGGGAGTATCAGTTGTGTTTATGTATAACACTGAAACTTACAAGTGCTTACTTAGGTGGAAAAAGAGGGAAGTCTCACCCTAAAAATGGCCAAGAAGGGGTTCTTTTGACAATCCAAACCTCATTTTGCATGCAGTTAGAGAAAACCAGCTTCATACAACTTGTTTTCAAAATTCTGATCATGAAGGAAAAAGTTCCACTAGGAGTACTTG
The DNA here is from genome assembly GCF_028023285.1 of Balaenoptera ricei. Classification (NCBI taxonomy): domain Eukaryota; kingdom Metazoa; phylum Chordata; class Mammalia; order Artiodactyla; family Balaenopteridae; genus Balaenoptera; species Balaenoptera ricei. Next base: position 41,044,364 of record NC_082656.1, on the reverse strand, counting down.
CTTTCTTCTCCCTGTGCCTTGAGATGTAAATGTTCTACCAATGTTTTCAGGAACGCCTTTCTTATCTAGACCACCTCCAATTCCTGAGACTGAAAAGAAAGAGAAAAAAGGCTTTTTTAACTCAAGTAGGAAAATTATGAGATCTCTGTGTCTATATGGATGTATGTATGTCTTTGTACATTGTATATATATCTTTATCACCAAATGGTACCATCAAAGTTAATTTGTAAATGAGCTCTATTTAAATTGTCTTAAAGGAAATTAAGCACTTAAAGAAATTCTCAGAAATATAAGAGAAACTAACCCAAATAAATTTCAGGTTTATGTTGTCTAGGAAGTATTAATTATTATATTAATATCTGGCATTAAAGTTAGTTTAAGGTTGTTGGGTTAATTAATGTAGACAGGTATTTAGAGTCATCAATATTAAGTATAATACTTTTATTATTTTATTACTTTTATTATTTAATACAAACCTAGGTTTACTAGAAATTAATAAGATATTATTACAACTGTTGTAGTTTGCCAGCAAGAAAAATAACTTGATACACAAATTTTTATGAGTAAACTTGTGAATAAACAAGATGAGAGCTTTTAGGTAAACTTTTTGGAATAATTTTGTTTTAGTAATGTCTACTTAAAAATAGTCTTTCCAGAGTTTGGTAACTTGAAGCTTTAGAGTTTTGCTAAATTAAGTTAAATGATGGAAGTTTATTAAATACCAAGGTCATTCCAAATAAAATAAGATACTGAAACATTAATTACTGAACACTAGCTTCCTTTTTACAGATAGACTAAAGATATTTTACAGAGAGACTATTAATAAATATGTTTGGTGACACACTAAAACATTTCCTATAATAAAGCACATGTTTTTAAGAAATTATAAACAGTACTTATGTTTGCCAATCTACACAATGTAGAAGACAGTCCATAATTGCTTGTAATTAAAACTAAAAATTAGTAAAAAAAAAATTTGTATGCAAGAAAAAGGAAGATATAAGAAATGGAAATGAATTTTTTAAGGGAAAAGAAAGGAATTTTGTTCTAAAGCTGGTTATTTCTAAATGGGAAAAAAATGAGGGACAAACTAATACAGAAAGTTGTGGAAAGTTTATGGAAAAGGAATCCTAAGAAAGAAATTTTATACATGGTCAGGACTGGGTAAGATTAAATTGAACTTAATTAAGTAAATGAATTTTAATATTGAAGGTAAAGTGGTGCAAAACTAGAGTTTGGTTTTCTCTTTGTTAAGAGAACAAGTTATTTATTTTTTTTATTTTTTGAATATTGAGCTGTTTTTGATAAAAGATTATGTTTCTTTACCTTTTAAATTGTAACTTTCTGTATTTGCTTTTAAAATATTTTATTGTTGCTTTGCTTAAGTGAATAAGTATTGTTTCACAGTGGCATATGATTCTAAATGAACAAATATTTCAAAACTTTTTAATATTTTTGAAAAAATTCCCAAAGATTGACCTCCAGCTAACTTTAGGATGCTTAAGAAGGGCCCTGAAGCATCTCAGAGAGAGAGAGAGATTAAACAAGTTAGGATTATTTGATGTGTTGGGTTACATGGGAAGCATTATCAAGTGAGTTAAAACCTTAGGTTGTATTGTATGGGTAAAATGCCATTAATATTAATATTCTAGAAATTATATGAAAAAATGTAAAAATTGGATATATCCTGGTATAATGTTATCGGTCATAATTCCAGTTATTATCTTGAATTATTGTATGCCACAGCAATAACTAAGTTTCTTTGTCAATTGCATTGTAATCAGATTTTTAATCACTCATTTTGTCATTTATAGATAGTTATTGTTTTACTCTGATGCTTTTGCAAACAATATTTAAAGAAGATTCATAGAAAGAACTTCTTGAAAGTATAGGTTTCTGATAACATTCAAATCATATTGCTGAACTGGGTGAGAAATTAAAGAATTCTGATGGAAACTCTAATGGCTTCATAAAACTGTTAACAAAAGAGTAACATTAAGAATCAGTTACATAGGGCTGAATGAACTGATGAATATGGTTATAATTTTTATGGGTTTTTGGCTAAAATATTACTGTCTTTTAATCTGTGTTTTCCAGATATAAGGAAATCTTTCCCCTTAAGTTAATTATGACTTAAGCAACTTGGTAAATTACACCCTTATAAGTAGAATTAAAACATTTATCTTTTCTTTCTACTTAATCCCTCTAGAATTTGGAAACTCTTAGTGAGTATTCTTATTTTTATGGCAATATAATTATTTTCATAAGTTCAAGAAGAATCTGTTCTCCTATAACAGGACACAATTGGAAACATTGGTTATATTACCATGACCTTGACCGAAATGTCATATTTTGAAAATACATAACATCAGATATGACCAGACAGCTTTAAAGAACTAAGGTGAACTTTATGGAACCATAAAATCCCTGGGAAAAACAACCTGGAACTTTACTTACAGGGTTCACAACAGCCTTTCTAGGTAAACAAGAAATAAGAAAGACCACCTCCTGACACCTGTAGGAATCTCAATATATTTGGGGAAACTCAAGAAGAGAAGAATTCACCCAAATCTATATCACTGGTGGAATCTGTGGCAAGTCCTTGATGTAGTTTTTCTGGCCTTGAGATGCCTTTTAAAAAGTTCAATTTGAGATTTCTTATGAAAAGTTGCAGCACAGCCAATTTTTAAAAACCTATGTGATCAATTAACCAGACTTATTTTGCAAACAAATTAACCTTAATTTGGCTATATTTGGTAGAAATGAGGGTAGTTTTAGAGACACATTTATATCTGATAAAATAAAATTATTTTTAGGCAGGACAAGAAAATGTTTAAACATAAAATTCTCTCTCTGTTTAGTTGAGCCACTACACTTTCCCCTTTAATGTGCATTGTGCATATGCATTATACATTAACTAGATCACCTTTGAAGACACAGGAATGCCTACTCATAAAAAATAGAAATTTCTATTTCTTCCTGGTACCAGCATATAACTCCTTAGGAGATAACATTCCTTTCTCAGTCCTGTAAGGGGTCACAATAACCCAATACTTGCTTTGCTGGACTATGTTAACTGTCAATATGTTACTTTGCTATATAACCTTTTGTCTCAAAAACTTATATAACTGTACTTTGACCTCTAACAGGCAGAACAGTTCAAAGAGATTTCTGAAAGACTGTCTCCCACGTTGTAATCCTCAGGTTGGTTTGAATAAAATTTTCCATATCTCTCTTAGATCGACTATTGATTATGTTGTTTTATTGTTGTTGTTGTTGACACATCTAAGGCTACCTAACATGGGCTAGTCTCAGCTACTCTGGATTGGCCACATACTTATCTCCAAGGTTTCTTGGAGCATAACAAAACCTTTGAATCAATAGACTGAATAAAAATAAATTACATTCTGTAACTGTGGACCTGTAAATTGTCTTGGGGGCAGGTCATATCACTCTGTCAGCATTATTTAATAACATTAACTGGATTTTTATTTGACACTGGTTTCATGAAATCTGTGGGGTTTTGACAGATTAAGCTGGTCATGTAACTGAAACGTGTTTATGTAAGAGATCCCCATCATGCACAGTCTTTGAACTTCCTGGCACCAAAGGGCATCCATGCTGGCTGATGGTGGTTCATGATCTGGAGACCTGGGTGACCCAGCAAACAAGGACACAAAAACCTGTGCCCTGAGATCGCAGGACACTTTTCAGTACCTATCCTTCTCATGTTGTTAGTGTTCTGAATCCCTTGCCTATATAGTAAAGCTATTCCATGAATATGAATCTTTTTGAGTCTGGTAAGTCACTTTAGAGTAATTAATGCATGCTTAATGCAAAGACCAAGACAGATAAATTTTATCTACCAGAAATAAAAAATAGAATCCAAGTGAAAAGAGTAGTTGAAGCTAACATTTCTTTATTAGTCACAGAATTGGTCATAAGTTTAGAGTTTCAATGTCTTTTTCTGAGGACAAGGGGTCTAGGAAATAGGTGCCTTTTAGCTGAGAAAACACCAGGCTGAAGTATCTCATAACACCTGCAATCACAAAACATTACTTCTTCTAGGAAATTGTAGCTAGTAGAATTTATTTCACTTTTCTTGGATAAGTGACAAGAAGGATTGAAGCATGCATCATTCTATGAGTAGAAAAAGGCTCGCTTGTCAACATTGAAACTGTCATCCTCTGTACTGACATAAGCTTAAGCCTGGTTTCTCTTTATAGTCTCAGGAGATGACTGACAATTTCTGGAGGCTATATATTTCCTTGTTTATCTCCAAAGGAGAGAGAAAAAGTCATGTATGAAAGCTTTCTTAGAAAATTATTTTTAAAAATCCTTATTCACTAGGTCCTGAATTGTGACTGTGGAATGAGATTGTATAGATTTGGATTAGCTTCTTCCAAAGCACTTGGGATACATTTGTAGGCCAAATGATAATTATCAAAAGGGGGAAGGCAATTAGAATTTCTGCTTCATTAGGAAGTTTAATAACTAAACCTTAGAAAGGGTATGGTGAGGAATTTTCCAGAGACCTAAAAAGCTGTTTCTTATGACTCGTCTTTACAAGAGAAGTACTATTTACATTTTTGACTGACATATGTAGATATCTGTATCTATATATCTATACATCTATGTAAAATCTATCTATTAAATAGTTAAAACAAATCATGCCCTCATGAAAAATACCCCATTTTCATGTATGAGTGTTATTTTCTATTCTATTCCATTCATTATTATAATTCTGATTGTAACCCAGTAAGTTGATTTAAACATACACTAATGAGTCTTCACATGAAGTATGAAAACATATACATTAGAATACTGATATAAATAAATATAAATATCAAGGACTCCTCATTTTGATATTAGTTTCAAATTTCAATTTCTATGAGATATATAATTGGCTCAGAGTAACATATTGTGGCTATTACTTTGAAAGCCCACCCCAGGCTTTTTTTTTTTTTTTACTATTCATAGAGGAGGAAATAACATATGAGCCGAGCAGCTACTCTGAGTATTGTCTGCTATGATATGTTTCCACAGGGAACAATTAATTGGTGTCTTGCAAGACACTGCCATTGTGTCCCAACAAACCCTTATTTGACCCTGAGCATTATAATAGTATTATTCTTTCATTGAATGAAAGCGTATCCTCTGATTCTTTTAATAGTCTAATTTAAATTGAAAAAGAAAGTGTAGGGGCGAGGTTCTAAATTTGTTTGTTCTGTGATTCTGTATATTTGTATGTGTTGCTTTCCTGTCTCTAACTAAGTTGGACACGGATTAAATTTTTTTGATCACCGAGTTCTACAGCAGAACTTGACATCTGTTATTCTATGTAATCCTCTCATGATGTCTTGTTGAGGTTGGCATTATTATCTTTATTTTACAAATCAGTCAACAGAAGTACAGATAGTTTAAGGGGCACATCACAGATCACATAGCTGGTTAGTGATGAATCTAAGACTGGCATCCAATTCCAAAAGTTGTATTACTTACTACTTAAGGATGAGGGATGTTACTCAAATCCATGTAATGGTTGAGCAAATTTATTCATAGAGGAATTAATGTGGCTTCTCACTTAAAGGACTAAACAATCCAGTATGCAAAATCTGACAAATGCAATAAAAGAGACACTGAAAATCATCAAGTATGTTTGGAGTATAGATGTACCATGCCTGGTTTTAATTAGTTTAGTATTGCTATTACTTTTTGGTTTGAACTCAGAGGATATCTGTGGCTAGGAATGTAACATAGAAGCAAAGGAGCAGAAAACACATAGAGTGCTATTGTCTTGTTTACAATAATACACTTTTGAATATTAGTTCAGAGCAGAAAAAGAGACATAACCCTTTGGGTAAAAATAATCAATAAGAATTACACCTCCTTCCTGTACGAGTGTGCAGATAATGAAGGTAACAAGTTCACATGAATCTTGCTGTTTATATTTTGCTCCCATATATGCTGAAGCCTGTTTCTATGACTAGTAATTCCAATCTATTCATTTAAAAAAATCTTTATTTCAGAGCAGGACATCAGTGAGATGGGACTGATGATCTTCCTATTTTTCAACAGACTGATGATCCTCTAAATCTGATTCAAGCTCTTGCATTCTTACTAAAAAGCCTTTGACAAATGATAGCAAGTTTTGAAGCAATCCTATCCTTGAAAAGTGATTAAAACTCTTGGTTTAGAGTTTTTGACTTGCTATTTTTAGAAATTTCCTTCTCACATATCTTTATTGACTCAAGGTGTCATTAAATTTCTGAAGGTACAAGGAAATTCTCTGCTCACAACTCAAGGATTTTTCTACTATGGAAAAATTTTTGATAGTTCAGTTTTTCATTTTATGGAGCTGAAGGAAATTGCTATATTGGGGTTTAACGTGCTGAGTTAAAAAATAGTCTTGAAGATTTGCTAGGTAGGCACTACATTTATAGTTGACAGTATTTTTGTAGTTTCCAGGCAAATATTTGTTTTTAGGTCCACATAACTAGGAGTTAGCTATAAAGGGAGAGAGGATGTTTTGTTTGTGCACACTAGCCAAAAATCAAAGTAAAACATGAATATTTCAGTAAACAGTAAACTGAAGTAAAAATAGAACAACATAATCTAGAAAACGTCATTGCCATATTAAAATATTATTGTCTTTTGAGCACATGATCCAAGATAAGATTACATTTCGGTAATAATTGGTCTAGAATAGACTTTAACTAGAAAAATATATGCTTACCACAGTGGAGCAAACTGATGTTAACTGGTGCATAATAGTTAGATATTAACCTTGTTCATGCCAAAGGAAGAGGGAATAAATGGTTAGAGTAGTAATGCTGATTGTACAAAGAATGAGTATGCAATGAAAAATACAAAGAACTGAATTTTAAAACAGGCTTGACATTATTATTACCAGAAGTAAAATAGAAAAAATGTCTTTAAGAGACTAAGGTAGACAAATGGGACCTAATGAAACTTAAAGCTTTTTTACAGCAAAGGAAACCATAAACAAGATGAAAAGACAACTCTCAGAAAGGGAGAAAATATTTGCAAACAAAGCAACTGACAAAGGATTAACCTCCAAAATTTACAAGTAGCTCATGCAATTCAATATCAAAAAAACAAACAACCCAATCCAAAACTGGACAGAAAACTTAAATAGACATTTCTCTAAAGAAGATATACAGATTGCCAACAAACACATGAAAGGATGCTCAACATCACTAATCATTAGAGAAGTGCAAATCAAAACTACAATGAGGTATCACCTCACACCAGTCAGAATGGCCATCATCAAAAAATCTACAAACAATAAATGCTGGAGAGGCTGTGGAGAAAAGGGGACCCTCTTGCACTGTTGGTGGGAAGGTAAATTGAAACAGCTACTATGGAGAACAGTAAGGAAGTTCCTTAAAAAACTAAAAATAGAACTACCATACGACCCAGCAATCCCACTACTGGACATATACCCTGAGAAAACCATAATTCAAAAAGAGTCATGTACCACAATGTTCATTGAAGCACTATTTACAATAGTCAGGACATGGAAGCAACCTAAGTGTCCATCAACAGATGAATGGATAAAGAAGATGTGACACATATATACAATGGAATATTACTCAGCCATAAAAAGAAACAAAATGGAGTTATTTGTAGTGAGGTGGATGGACCTAGAGTCTGTCATACAGAGTGAAATAAGTCAGAAAGAGAAAAGCAAATACTGTATGCTAACACATATATACGGAATCAAAAAAAAAAAAAAAGGTTCTGAATAACCTAGGGGCAGCACAGGAATAAAGATGCAGACATAGAGAATGGACTTGAGGACACAGGGAGGGGGAAGGGTAAGCTGGGACAAAGTGAGAGAGTGGTATGGACATTGATACACTACCAAATGTCAAATAGATAGCTACTGGGAAGCAGCTACATAGCACAGAGAGATCAGCTCGATGCTTTGTGACCACCTAGAGGGGTGGGATAGGGAGGGTGGGAGGGAGACACAAAAGGGAGGAGATATGGGGATATATGTATATGTATAGCTGATTCACTTTGTTATAAAGCAGAAACTAACACAGAATTGTAAAGCAATTTTACTCCAATAAAGATGTTAAAAAATTTTTTTTAATTAAAAAAAGAAGAGACTAAGGTTAGTGACAGTAGATAGGGGAGAAAGACCTGAGAAAAAATACATTTACAAGTGGGATAGACAGAAAGTAATGTGAATGCATTCTCTCAAGTTATTTACACTTAAGCTAATGGCTTGTTAATTCTCCAAAAAATAGAAAGTAGAGAAGTAAGGAATATATGTTAAGGTAATACAATTAAGATGTAAGATAACCCCAAGTTTTAATTTTTTTAAATTTATTGCTTAGTGCAATATATACTCACTTCTAACACATATTAAGACTGACTTCTAAACCCATCATTGAATTCATGTGTCACATTGAATATCATACTTTAAGATCTCAAACCCTGAATTATGTATTTGGAAAACTGACCTCCTATTAGAGCATATAGCAAGTAACATTTTTAAAAAATGTTTTAAGAATAGAAAAAAAGAAACAACAGGAATTAAGCTCTACATATTTTGAACACTCAAATATATTTCCTCTGAAGATAATACACTAATTTTTGGCATAGTGTGGAGTGAAAAATCATCTTTCCTATCACAAAGAGATGTGTCTGTTCATGGCATGCTTTCTCTAGTCCTGTGGTGGAAGGGGCAATATATTCTAACCAGTCTGATGTGTAGCAGCATAAGATACTGCTTCTTCTAGTCTCAGTGCCCTCTTTACCCCTCACAATTTTGCCATTTCAGAAGAGAGATGGTTCTTAAAGAATGAACACTGTTTACAGTAACATTGATTAATAGTTAACTACAACTGCAAGTGCTACTCCAGACAGACCTTCCTTACTGGAGAAAGTCAAGACAACCTCTGATATTTAGTCCTAACAATTTAAAAATTAAATTTCTTCTATCCAAAAGAGAAACCCCACACATTATCACTATATCAGTCAGGGTCCTGTACAACAACAGGAGATTAGAGTTCAAAATACTGCAAGGTTCAGACCCATTTTAAGAAGACTATAGGGAAACTAAAAGATAATAAGGAAAAACAAAACACAAAGAAAATAGGGGAAACTTTAGCCTCTGACTTATAGACTAACTTCCAGCCAGATAAATACAAAACATCACACTAAAGGCCTGTTTACCTCAATTCCTTTTGTAAAATCATCCTCAGATTTCTTCAGAAAAAAATTTAAGGAAGTTAAAAGGCAAAAAAACACAGCCTGAATTGACAAAGGAAGCATCAGAACTATACTCATATTTGGCAGGGATTTTGTAATTATCAGACTGAGAATTTAAAATAATATCATGAATATGCAAAAGGGCTGTAGTAGAATAAGGGGGCAATAAGCAAGAACAGATGGGTAATGTAGGCAGAGAAATAAAATTTCTAAGAAAATAAAATAAAACCCTAGAAATCTAAAACACTAACAGAAATGAAGAATGCTTTTGTTGGGCTAATCAGTAGGCTGGATATGCTCATGGAAAGATCACGAGGTTGAAGATACATCAGTAAAAATTTTCCAAACTGAAAAGGAAATAAAAAATTAAAAAAAAAAAAAAAAAACAATATACGAGGACTCTGGGACACTTACAAAAGATGTAACATATGAATAATTGGAATTATGGGAAGGAGACTGAGAAAAAGAGAGACGAAATATTTGCAGTAATAATGGCAGAGTATTTTCCAAATTAATCAAAAACACAAAACCATATATCCACCAAGTTCATAGAATACCAAGCAGGATAAATAAATTTTTAAAAAGTACATTTAGAAATATTATATTCAGGGCTTCCCTGGTGGCACAGTGGTTGAGAGTCTGCCTGCCAATGCGGGGGACACGGGTTCGAGCCCTGGTCTGGGGGGATCCCACATGCCGCGGAGCAACTGGGCCCGTGAGCCACAGCTGCTGAGCCTGAGCGTCTGGAGCCTCTGCTCCACAACAAGAGAGGCCGCGATAGTGACAGGCCCGCACACCGTGATGAGGAGTGGCCCCCACTCGCCGCAACTGGAGAAAGCCCTCACACAGAAACGAAGACCCAACACAGCCAAAAATAAACATAATAAATAAATAATAAATTTTAAAAAATTTACAAAAAAAAAAAAAGAAATATTATATTCAAACTGCAGGAAATCAAAGATAGAGCGAAAAATCTTGAAAAAAGCCGGAGGTAAATTATCTTGCAGTTCTATCAGTATTCTCTTTCTTGGTGTGGGTAGTGGTTAACTTTGTGGTATTCACTCTTTTTTAATTCATCAATATGCACATTTTGTGCATTTTTATGTACATGTTATTCTTCCATATAAAATTTTATTAAAATAAATACCAGGTGTGTTTTACTATAGAATCATATGTCCACAGCACTATTTATATTTTTAATATTCATTACTATAACTGCAGTTCACATGAATATAATTAAAATATAATAATCACTTGGAAAATAATGTGTGCTGATCTCTTACATTCTAACTTGAATTCTTAGATTTTAAAAATTACTGGCTCTGCCTTGGAGGGTTGGAGACAAGATGGCAGAGTAGAAGGACCTAAGTTCTCCTTCTTTCACAAAAACACCAAAATCACAACTAACTACTGAATAATCATCAGTAAAGAAGATTGGAATGTATCAAAAAAGATATTCTACTTCCAAAGACAAAGAAGAAGTCACAAAGGGAGAGTAGAAGTGTGCATTCCTGATACAATCAAATCCCATACCAGTCAGTAGGTGACCCACAAACTGGAAAATAATTTTATTGCAGAGGTTTCCCCACAGGAATGAGAGTTCTGAGCCCCACATCAAGTTCACCAATATGGGCATCTAGCATTGAGACGAAGGGTTCCCAGAGCATTTGGCTTTGAAGGCCAGTGGGGCTTAATCACAGAAACTACACAGGACTGGGGGAAACAGAAACTTCACTCATAGAGGATGCACACAAGGTTTCATGAACACCAGGACCAAGGGAAAAAAGCAGTGAATTCAAAGGGGCCTAGGCCAGACTTTCTTTCTTGCTGTTCTTGGAGTGATTCCTGGGGAGGTGGGAGGCAGCTGTGGCTCACTGTGGGGACAAGGAAACTGGTGTCAGATGTACTGGGGAATATTCATTTGTTTGAGCTCTCCTGGAGGCTGCCATTTTGACACCAATACCTGGCCACCGCCCCCCCCCCCCCAAGAAATTATATGCTCCAGAACTGTAATGACTCAGGCCAAACAAACAACAGGGCAGGAACACAGCCACAGCCATCAGCAGACAGGCTGGTTAATGTCTTCCTGAGCACACAGCCATCTCTAAACATACCCCCTGACATGGCCCTGCCCACCAGAGGTACAAGACACAGCTCCACCCACCAGTAGGAAGGCACCAGTCCCTCCCACCAGGAAGCCTGGACAAACTATTAGACCAGTCTCGCCCACCAAAGGGCAGATACCAGAAGCAAGAGGAACTACAATTCTGCAGCCTTCAGAAAGGAAACCACAAACATAGAAAGTTAGACAAAATGAGATGGCAGAGGAATATGTTCCAGATGAAGATAAAACTCCAGAAGCGCAACTAAGTGAAGTGGAAATAGGCAACCTATCCAAAAAAGATTTTAGAGTAATTACTGATCCAAGAACTAAAAAAAGAACGGAGGCACAGAACTAGAAGATACAAGAAATATTTAATAAAACACCAGAAAATATAAAGAACAAGTTGAACAATACAATAACTGAAGCAAAAATACACTTGAAGGAATCCATAGCAGAATGAATAAGGCAGAAGTATGGATAAGTGAGCTGGAAGACAGAATGGTGGAAATCACTGCCATGGAACAGAATAAAGAGAAAAGAAATGAGGGCAGTTTAAGAGACCTCTGAGACACATTAAATGTACCAACATTCACATTATAGGAGTCCTAGAAGGAGGAGAGAGAGAGAAAGGGCCTAAGAAAATATTTAAAGAGATACTAGCTGAAAACATCGCTAAGAGGAAACAGTCACCCAAGTCCAGGAAGTGCAGAGAGTCCCATAGAAGATAAATGCCAGGAGGAACATTCTAAGACACGTATTAATCAAATTGACAAAAATTAAAGACAAAGAGAAAATATTAAAAGGAACAAGCAAAAAGCAACAAATAACATACAAGGGAATCCCTATAAAGTTATCAGCTGGTATTTCAGCAAAAATTCTGTAGGATGGAAGGGAGTCGCATGATATATTTAAAGTGATAAAAGGGAAAAACCTACGACCAAGAATGTTCTTCTTAGCACAGCTCTCATTCAGATTCTATGGAGAAATTAAAAGCTATACAGACATGCAAAATGTAAGAGAATTCAACACCACCAAACCAGCTTTACAACAAACACTAAAACCTTCTCTAGGTGGAAAAGAAAAGACCACAACTAGAATAAAGAAAATTATGAATGGGAAATCTCACCAGTAAAAGAAAATGAACAGTAAAAGTAGGAAATCAGCCACAAACAAATAAGATATCAAAACCAGCAATCATGAGAAGAGGAGAGTACAAATGCATGATATTGAAAATGCACTTGAAATTAAGAGACAAGCAACTTAAAACTGTCTTGTATATATATAGATTGCTATATCAAAACCTCATGGTAGTCACAAACCAAAAATCTATACTAGATATACACACACAAAGAAAAGGAATCCAAACAACACAACAACAAATATAGTCATCAAATCACAGGAGAAGAGAAGAAAAGAGGAATGGATGGAAAAACAATTATAAAAACAAATCCAAAACAATTAACAAAAAGGAAATAATAACATGCATATCAATAATTAATTTAAATGTAAATGCATTAAATACTCCAACCAAAAGACATAGACTGGCTGAATGGATACGAAAACAAGATCCATATTTATGCTGTCTAAAAGAGACACTTCAGATCTAGAGAAACGTACAGACTGAATGTGAGGGGATGGAAAAAGGTATTCCATGCAAATGGAAATCAAAAGAAAGCTGGAGTAGCAATACTCATATCAGAAAAAAATAGACTTTGAAATAAAGGGTGTTATAAAAAACAAAGAAGGACACTATGTATCCTTCAATACAAGATGTATCTTGGATCAATCCAAGAAGAAGATATAAGAATTCTAAATATATATTCACACAGCATAGCACCATCAAAATACATAATGATAATATTGACAGATATAAATGGAAGAACTTGATGGTAACAGAATAATAGCAGAAGATTTAACACTCTATTTACCTCAATGGACAGATCATCCAGACAGAAAATTGATAAGGTAACACAAGCCTTAAATGACACATTAGACCATTGGATGTAATTTATACTTATAGAGCATTCTATCGAAAAGCAGGAGAATACACTTTCTTTTCAAGTGCACATGGAACACTCTCCAGGATAGATCACATACTGGGCCATAAAGTAAGCCTCAGTAAATTTAAGAAAATTGAAATTGTGTCAAGTATCTTTTCTGCTGCAAACATTATGAGATTAGAAATCAACTACAAGAGAAAAACTGTGAAAAACACAGACACAAGGAGGCTAAACAGTATGCTACTAAACAATGAATGGATCACTGAAGAGGTGAAAGTGGAAACCAAAAAATACCTAGAGACAGTTGAAAACGAACCCATGATGATTCAAAACCTATGGAACACAGAAAAAGCAGTTCAAGAGGGTAGTTTATAGCAATACAACCTTACATCAGGAAAAAAAATCCCAAATAAACAACCTAACCTTACACCTAAAGCAACTAGAGTATGAAGAACAAACAAAACCCAAAGTTAGTAGAAGGAAAGAAATCATTGCAGAAATAAATGAAATAGAGACAAAGAAAATAATAAAAAAAGATCAGTGAAACTAAAAACTGGTTCTTTGAAAAAAAATTGATAAATCTTTAGTCAAACTCATAAGAAAAAAGGAGAGGGCTCAAATAAATAAAATTAAAAATGAAAAAGGGGAAGTTACAACAAACACCACAGAGATACAAAGGTTCATAAGAGACTACTCTAGGCACCTATATGCCAACAAAACAGACAACATGGAAGAAATGGATAAATTCTTTGAAAGATACAATCTCCCAATACTGAGCCAGTAATAACTAGAAAATATGAACCAAACAATCACAGCACTGAAATTGAAACTGATTAAAAAATTCCCAACAAATAAAAGTCCAGGACCAGATGGCTTCACAGGTGAATTCTATCAAACAGTTGGAGAACTTTTAACACCTATCCTTCTCAAACTATTTCAAAACATTGCCAAGGTAGGAACATTGCCAAACTCATTCTATGAGGCTGCCATCATCCTGATGCCAAAACCAGACAAAGATACCATAAAAATTAAAATTATAGACCAATATCACTGATGAACATAGATTCAAATTTCCTCAACAAAATACTAGCATACAGAGTCCAACAATACATTAAAAGGATCATATACCATGAGCAAGTGAGGTTTATCCCAAGGATGCAAGGATTTTTCAACATCCACAAATCAATCATTGTGATAAACCACATTAACAAATTGAAGAATGAAAACCATATGATCATCTTAATAGATGCAGAAAAACTTTTGACAACATTCAACACCCATTTATAAAACTCTCCGGAAAGTGGCCATAGAGAAAACATACCTCAACTTAATAAAGGTCATATATGACAAACCCACAGCTAACACCATAACTCAACAATGAAAAGCTGAAAGCATTTCCTCTAAGATCAGGAACAAGAGAATGATGTTCACCCTTCCCAATTTTATTAAACATAGTTTTGGAAGTCCTAGCCACAGCAATCAGAGAAGAAATAAAAGGAATACAAGTTGGAAACCAAGAAGTAAAAGTGTCACTGTTTCCAGATGTCATGATATTCTACATAGCAAATCCTAAAGATGCAACCAGAAAACTTCTACAGCTAATTAATTAATTGGGTAAAGTTGCAGGATACAAAATTAATACACAGAAATCTGTTGCATTTCTATACACTAACCATGAAAGATCAGAAAGAGTAATTAAGGAAACAATCATATTTACCATCACATCAAAAAAATAACATGGGCTTCCCTGGTGGCGCAGTGGTTGGGAGTCTGCCTGCCAATGCAGGGGACATGGGTTCGAGCCCTGGTCTGAGAAGATCCCACATGCCGCGGAGCGACTAGGCCCGTGAGCCACAATTGCTGAGCCTGCGCGTCTGGAGCCTGTGCTCCACAACAAGAGAGGCCAATAGTGAAAGGCCCGCGCACCGCGATGAAGAGTGGCCCCCACTTGCCACAGCTAGAGAAAGCCCTCGCACAGAAACGAAGACCCAACACAGCCATAAATAAATAAATAAATAAATAAATAAAAAAGAATAACATGCCTAGGAAAATACCTGTCTAAGGAGGCAAAAGACCTGTACTTCAAAAACTATAAAACACTGATGAAAGAAATTGAAGATAAGAAAAACAGATGGAAAGACATACCATGTTCTTGGATTGGAAGAATCAATATTGTCAAAATGACTATACTACCCAAGGCAATATACAAATACAGTGCAATTCTATCAAATTACCAGTGACATATTTTCAAATCTAGAAAAGAAAAATCTTATAATTTATTTGGAAACACAAAAGATGCTGAATAGCCAAAGTAATCTTGAGAAAGAGAAACAGAGCTGGAGGATTATGGCTCATTGACTTCAGACTGAACCCTAAAGCTACAGTAATTAAAACAGTATGGATCTGTGAATACTTTCTCCTCTACTCTTTTGTACCAGGTTATTTCCTATTAACCAAGAATACAAATGAGATTGATTTGAATGGTTTTTATCATGAAAGATGTTTGGGTTTTGTCAAGGATTTTTTTCTGTGTTGATTGAGTTGTTTATTTGGTGTTTTTCATTTATTCTATAATTATGGTGTGAGAAGATTATTGATTTTTTTAGATATTAATCAACTTTGCATTCCTGGGATAACTCCCAATTGGTCATGGTTTATAATTCTTGTCTTATGTTGCTTAATTCTGTTTGCTACTGTTTTGTTGAGAAATTTTCCGTCCACATTTATAAAAGAACACCATATGAAATATACTGTAGCCCTGTATGTTCCTGTATGGCCCTATCATCATCTACTGATATCTGATTTACTTTGTTCTTGAGACAGTGATTGTGTATGTATATATATATATAATTTATATTATATATATAAATTTTATTTTTGAATGTTGTAATCTTTTGAGTCTTTTTAATTTTGAATGTTTAATGTTTTATTTATTTATTTATTGAAGTATACTTGATTTACAATGTCGTGTTAATTTCAGTGGTGCAGCAAAGTGATTCAGTTATACATACATATATAACTATTTTTTCAGATTTTTTTCTCTTATAGCTTCTTACAAAATTATTGAGTATAGCTCCCTGTGCTATACAGTAGGTCCTTGTTGGCTGTTTATTTTATATAGTATTCTCTAGGTCCATACACATTGTGGCAAATGGCAGAATTTCATTTTTTATGGCTAAGTAATTTTCCATTGTGTGTGTGTGTGTGTGTGTGTGTGTGTGTATAATCTATCACATATTCTTTTTCCATTCCGCAGTTGATGGGCATTTGCTTTCACATCTTGGCTATTGTAAATAGTGCTGCTACAAAGATTGAGGTACATGTAACATTTCAAATTAGTGTTTTCAGTTTTTTCTGGATATATACACAGTAGTGGAATTGCTGAATCATACAGTAGTTCTATTTTTAGTTTTTTGAGGAACCTGAATTCCATTTTCCATAGTGACTTCACAATTTATACCCCCACCAAATGTACAAGTATACCCTTCTCTGCACATCCTCTCCAACTTGTGTTATTTGTAGACTTTTTGATGATAGCCATTCTGACAGGTGTGAGGTGATATCTCTTTGTTGTTTTGTTTTGTGTTTCACTAATAATGAGCAATTTTTTAATGACTGCTTTGTAGTATTGTCTGAAGCCTGGGAGGGTTATGCCTCCAGCTTTGTTCTTTTTCTTCCAGTTTGCTTTGGCAATTCTCGGTCTTTTATTGTTCCATATAAAATTTAGGATTATTTGTTCTGGTTCTGTGAAAAACATCATGGGTGATTTGATAAGGATCACATTAAATCTGTAGATTTCTTTGTGTAATAAAGCCATTTTAACAATATTAATTGTTCTAATCCCAGAGCATGGAATATCCTTCCATTTTTTGAATCATCTTGAATTGTCTTTATCAATGTTTTATAGTTCTTGGTATTATGTCTTTCATCTCCTTTGTCAGGCTTATTCCCAAGTATTTTATCTTTTTGATTCCATTTTTAAAAAGATTGGTTTTTACTTTCCTTTTTTGATTTTTTTTGTTAGTGTAAAAAAATGAAACAGATTTCTGTATGTTAATCTTGTATCCTGCTACCTTGCTCAATTTGTTTATTAGTTCTAATAGTTTTTGTGAAGAGTCTAGAGTTTTCTACATATAGCATCATGTCATCTGCATATAATGACAATTTTACCTCTTTCTTTTCAACTGTGTATTTTTATTTTTTCTTCTTGTCTGATTGCTGTGGCTAGGACTTCCAATACTATGTTGAATAGAAGTGGTGAAAATGAGAAACCTAGTCTTGTTCCGGGTTTTAGTGGGAAGACTTTCAGCTTTTCACCATTGATTATTACATTGACTGTGGGATTGTCATGAATAGCTTTTAGTATGTTGAGATATGTTCCCTCTGTACCCACTTTGATGAGAGTTTTTGCTATAAATGGATGTGAATTTTATCAAATGCTTTCTCTGCATCTGTTGAGATGATGATAATATGGTCTTTGTCATTTAGTTTTGTGATTGATTTGCATATGTTGAACCATCCTTGTGACCCTGGGATGAATCCAACTTCATCATAGATTATCACCTTTTTCATGTGTTGTTGGATTTGGTTTACTAATATTTAGGTCATCTGTCCATTTTTTTTTGATTGGGTTGTTTCTTTTTTAGATATTGACTTTATGTGTCATTTATATATTTTGGATATAAACCCCTTGTTGGTTAATTATTGCAAGTATTTTCTCCCATTCTATATGTCATCTTCTCATTTTGACAATAGTTTCCTTTGCTGTGCAAAAACGTTTAAGTTTATTTAGATCTCTTTTTTTTTAACTTTTGGTTTTATTGCTTCTGCCATAAAAGACAGATCCAAAAAAAAATCCCTATTTTTTTCAAAGAATATTCTGCCTATGTTCTCTTCCCTGAGTATTATGGTTTCAGGACTTACATTTAGGTCTTTAAACCGTTTTGATTTTATTTTTGTATATCATGTGAGGAAATGTTCTAATCTCATTTTTCACATGTAGCTGTCCAGTTTCCCCAGTACCACTTGTAGAAGAAGCTGTCTTTTCTCCATTGTATGTCCTTGCCTCCTTTTTTATAGGTTAATTGATCATAGGTGTGTGGATTTATTTCTGGAATCTCTACTCTGTTCCAGTTATTTATGGATCTGCATTTCTGCCAGTACCATACTGCTTTGATTACTCTAGCTTGGTAGTATAGTCTGATGTCTAGGTGGGTGATATATCCAAAGCAAAGCCAAAGCTTTGCTTTGGCTATTTGTGGTCTTTTGGTGTTTCATAAGAATTTTAGGTTTATTGATTATAGTTCTGTGAAATCTGTTGATAGGGACTGCACTAAATCTGTAGATGGCTTTGGATAGGAAGGCCATTTTAACAATATTAATTCTTCCAATCCCAGAGCATGGGATATCTTTCCATTTCTTGTATCATTTATAATTTTCCTAATCAATGTTTGATAGTTTTCAGAATATAGGTCTTTCACTTCCTTGGTTAACTTTATTCTTAGTTATTTCATTCTTTTTGATGCAATTTTAGATGGTTTCGGTTTTTTTTTTTTTTTGTGGTACTTTCTCATACTTCATATCTATAATATAAAAATGCAACAGAATTCTGTACATTAATTTTTGTACAGAAACTTTGTATTCTGCAAAGTTTGTAAATTCCTTTATTATTTCTAGTAGATTTTTGGTGAGGACTTTAGGGTTTTTCTATAGAAAGTATCATGTCATCTGCAAATAGTGACAGTTTTACCACTTCCCTTCCAATATGAATACGTTTTATTTATTTTTCTTTTTATCTTTTGTCTCCTTGTTGTGGCTAGGCCTTCCAATAATATGTTAAATAGAAATGGGGAGAGTGAGAATCCTCATTATGTTCCTGAATTTAGTGGGGAGGCTTTCACCTTTTCACTGTTAAATATGATATTGGCAGTGGGTTTGTCATAAATGGCTGTTATTATGTTGAGATATATTCCCTCTACACTCATTTTGATAAGATGTTTTACCATGAATAGGTGTTGAATTTTGTCAAATGTTTTTCTGCTTCTGAGATGATTATGTTTTTTTATTGTTTCTTTTGTTAATGCAGGGTATCCCATTGATTTATTTGCTACTAAACAATGTTGAATTGTTTATTCAATGTTCAAATGTTGAATCATCCTTGTAACCCTGTAATAAATCCAACTGATCATGGTGTATAATCGTTTTTATGTATTGTTGGGTTTGGTTTACTGATATTTTGTCAAGGATTTTTGCATCTATATTCATCAAAGATATTGGCCTATGATTTTCTTTTGTTGTACTGTCTTTGTCTGATTTTAGTATCAAGATAATGATGGCCTCATAGAATAAATTTGAAAGTGTTCCATCCTCTTCAAGCTTTTGGAAGAGTTTGAGAAAGGTAGGTACTATTTCTTCTTTATATGTTTGGTAGAACTCCCCTGTGAAGCCATCCAGTCCTGGAATTTTATTTGTTGGGTGTTTTTTTTTTTTTAATTACAAATTCAATTTTATTTCTATTGATAGTTCTGTTCAAATTGTCTGTTTCTTTTGATTCAGTCTTGACATGCTATGTTTCTAAATGTTCTCTTTCTTCTTGTTGTCCAATCTGTTGTTGTAATGAAGCAGTTCATAGTATTCTTTTTTTTTTTTTTTTTGGTATCTCTGTGTTATTGGTTATTATTTATTTATTTTCATTTCTTACTTATTATTTGGGTCCTCTCTCTTTTCTTCTTGGTGAGCCTGGCTAATGGTATCAGTTTGCTTTATCTTTTCAAAAAACAGCTCTCTGTTTCATGGATATTTTCTATGGTTTTTAAATCTCTATTTTATTTATTTCCTCTCTGATCTTTATTATTTCCATCCTTCTGCTGACTTTAGGTTTTGTTTGTCCTTCTTTTTCTAACTCATTTAGTTGGTAGATCAGGTTTTTTATTTGCGATTTTTCTTGCTTCTTAAGGAAAACGTGTATCCCTCTAAACATACCACTTAGAACTGCTTTTGCAGCCTCCCATTTCCATAGCAATGGAAAGTTGTATTTCCATTTTCATTTCTCTAGATATATTTTCTGATTCACTTTTTATTTTATTATTGACCCATTGGTTTTTTTTTTCATTGGTTTTTTTAGTAGAGTGTTGTTTACTCTCCACTTGTTTGTTCATTTCCCATTTTTTTCTCTCTGTAGTTGATTTCTAGTGTCATACCATTTTGTTTGGGAAAAATGCTTGATATAATTTCTATCCTCTTAAATTTATTGGAACTTGTTTTGTGTCTTAGCATGTGATCTATCCTGGAGAACATTCAATGTGCAATTGAAAACAATGTGTATTCTGATATTTTGGATATAATATCCTGTAGGTATCTAGTCCAAATGGTCTATTGTGTCATTTAAGAGCACTGTTGCCTTACTGATTTTCTATCTGGACAATCTGTCCATTGATGTCAGTGGGGTGTTAAAGTACCATACTATTTTCATATTATTTTTAATTTCTCCCTTTATGTCTGTTAGTATTTGCTTTATATATTTAGGTGCTTCTATATTGAGAGTGTATAAGTTAACGAGTGTAATATCCTCTTCATGTAATAATCTTTTTATCATTAAACAATGCCCTTCTTTGTCTTTGCCATAACATTTGTTTAAAGTCTATTTTGTCTGATATGAGTATTGCCACCCCTGCTTTTTTGTGCATTCTGTTTGTATTAAATATCTTTTTCCATCTCCACCCTTTCAGTCTGTGTGTATCTTTAGGCCTGAAGTGAGTCTCTTGTAGGCAGTATATTGAAGTGTCTTAAAAATAAAATCATATCAGCCACCCTATATCCTTTGATTGAAGTTTTTAGTCGATTGACACTTAAAGTAATCATTAATAAATAGGTATTTATTGCCATTTTACTTGTTTTCCAGCTATTTTGTAGTTCTTCTCCATTCATTTCTTCTTTTTTTCTACCATTGTGGTTTGATGATTTCCTTTAGTCATATTCTTGTGTTCCTTTCTACTTTGTTTTTGTATATCTATTTTAGGTTTTTAATTCATGTTGGCCCATAATAATACCTACTTTAAAAAACTGTTAGTCATTTAAGTTCAAACACATTTTAAAAGATCTAGATTTTTTATTCCCTTCCCCCACATTTTGTGTTTTTGATGTCATAGTTTACATTTTCATGCTTATCCTTTAAATGTTTATTGTAGTTATAATTGCTTTCACATTTTTTCATCTTTTAATCTACATATTGTCTTATTTAAGTAGTCTTCATCCCTTATCATATATCTACCTTTTCTAGTGAGATTTTCCTTTTTTTATGGATTCTTTCTTTTCCATTTAGAGACGCCCCTTCAAAAAAAGAGTTTTAGGGTAGATTTGGCACTGATAAATTCTTTTAGTTTTTGCTTCTCTGATAAGTTCTTTCTCCCTCCTTCCATTCTAAATGACAATCTTGTTGTGTATAGTTTCCTAGGTTGCAGTATTTCCCTTTCAGCACTTTGAATATATCATACATATCATGCCACTCCCTTCTGGTCTGCAAAGTTTCTGCAAAGAAATCAGATGATAGCTTTATGGGGATTCATTGTATATGCCTCTTTGTTTTTCTCTTGCAACCTTTAGAATCATCTCTTTATCTTTAAATTTTGTCACTATAATTATGCTTTATCTTGGTATGGGTCTTTTTGGGTTCATCCTGTTTGAGACTCTCTGTACTTCCCTTACCTGGATAACTGTTTCTTTAGGTTTGAGAAGTTTTCATCCATAACTTCTTCAAATACATTTCTACCCCCTTCTCTTTCTTCTCTGGAAACCATATAATGAGAATTTTGGCATGTTTAATATTGCCAAAAATAATGTTTGATTTTTTAATTTGTCTTTCTTTCTACTTTTTTGATTAGGTGATGTCCATTATTCTATCTTCCAGGTCACTTATGCATTCTTCTGTATCAATTAATCTGCTATTCATTCCTTTAGAGTGTTTTTTATTTCAAATATTGAATTATCTATTTCTCATTTTTTAAAATATTTTCTAGTTCCTTGTTAAGATGATCTCTGTTTAGATCAACTCTTTCCCCTTATTCAGTTAGCCTTTTTATTATCAGTGTTTTGAATTCTCTAATTGGCAAGTTGTTTATTTCTGTTTATTTTTTATTTGTTTTCTCTTACCCTTTCAATTGAGAGTAGTTCCTCTGCCTTTTCATTTTATGCAATTTTTTTGCCTCTGTGAGTTTAGGTAAAACAATTATTATTGTGGTCTTGAAGGATGTTCTTATGTGGGAGTGTCCCAATACAGACAGGGTGCACCCAATGCCCTTGGTGAAGGCTGTATTTGATGTAGATACCAGCCACATCTTTCTGCAGAGTGTGCTGGCAGCTATCACTTTGATTGCAGGTGAGGTTGGAGATAGTGAAGCAGGATGGACTGAGTAGGTGTGAGATGGAACTTTCTCTTTGCTCTGTGGCTTTCACCGCCCTGTTAGGGGCAGGGTCCGATCTGAAGTTGCTGGAGCAAAAACCTTGAGATCTGTTTTGAGCTGGCTCTGTTCCCCTTAAGTGTGTGTTTTTACTTTTTCTCACACTGGGAAATTGCCCCAGTGAGAGGAGTGCTGAAGGAAGTGGGACTCATGCGCCTACACAAGTCTAATGCTCTGCCTCTGTAGGCATCCATGTGTCCACTTAGCTGCAGCACACATTCATGTCCTTTCCCCATCTGTGGCTGCTCCAGAGATAGCACTGAGCTGCAGCACCAAGTAAACAAGGCTGGACTGTTCCTTAAACTTGACCTGGGGTGCACAGAGAGGCTGTTGTGGGAAATCCAGCAGCCACTAATGCAGAACTCTTTCCACCTGTCCTTGGACAAGTCAGCACATGCATGCTCCTCTCAAGTGGAGTCCAAGCTTCTCCAGCATTTCTGTCTGTCCCAGCTGTTATCCTACTAGCCAAAGGAGCTTGTCCACTATGTAAAGAATCCAGGATTCGATGCTCAGTCTATGCCTCAAACTGCTTACTCTCCAGGGAGGTTATTCTTCCATCCTACCCAATTACATGTGTACCTTTCTTGCAGCCTTGGTTGTAGAGGAGTCTGTCTGACAATTTCCAGTTAGTTTTCAGTGAGAATTGTTCCACATGTAGATGTATTTTAGATGTTTTCATGCGGGAGATGAGCTCCATATCCTCTTACCCTACCATCTTGATCTTTCCAAACTTATTAAATTAACTTCCTTGCACTAATTGTGATTAATCAAGCTTTCAAGTGGCAAATACACATAATATTAAACAACAAAGTTGTATCTGATATAATCTAGATAGTGTAATTTTAATTATCATTTAAGTAATACTACAAGTAAGATTTACATCAGTATTGTGCTGAGCTATTGTTCTTGCTAACAGGGTTATAAACATATAAGTTTTGACTGGTGTTATGGGAAATGCTATTCAGCCAGAAACTGAATTATTTTTTAGTCTATTTTGCATGTCTTTTATTTTTAGAAAATGTAATCAGTTGTACAATATGATTTATGTTTCAGTAGTCAAATGAATGGATCACAAATATACATTCATATCTATCTTGCTGCAAAATAGTAAATTGGTAGACATGATCTACAACTGCATAAAGGGTTTTTTTTTTCTCTTTGAAAATAAAATTGTATCACACTGGTGTACTGTTTTATGTCAATATTTTAAATCAACAATTTCAACAATAAATCAAATATGATGAAATACAATTATTTGATTTGAGTTAATTTTACATAGACACCCCTTATATATTATTGACTCCATTCTTGTTCTATTTTCCATGTGTTTCCTAATATTCACTCAATAAGTCTGGTCTTACTGCATAAATTTACACGCTTCTAATTCTTATCTTTTTTCTCAACCCATACTTCCAATTTAACAATGGCAATACTTATGCTTTTCTATGATGACTTAGAGTAGAATAAGCATTGGAATTAGGAGTCAAACACCTTTTGTTCCTATATCTGACCATTTCTATAAACCTGCTTTGTTTTCCAACACTCATATCTAAGCTTGTTCATCCACAAAATGGGAATAATATGTTTTCATCTGAGCATGTGCTGAATTAAAAAATGGGAGAATACATTTGACAATCAAACAGAATTGATTTTGACTCTAAATGAAGATTCTTGAGAGATGTAGTATAGTGGATTACTGAAGATACACAGCTTAGATTCAGCAATAACATACTCCAAATCTAAGCTCCTTGATGTTTTTGGTAATTTTTTTATTCCCTAGATTATTGATATGTAAGATTTGCTAATTATACTTATAAGTGTTAGGATAAAAAGTAAAATAACAACTTGAAAAAATTTAGCAGAATGCCTTACAAATAGTATTTTTTATTTTTAGAATTCTTCACTTTCTCTAATTTCCAATTCTCCCCTCAATTTGATTTCAGAATAATGTTTAAAAATATGTAGGTATGACCAAGTCACTCTACAATAAGGTCTTGTTATCTCCAAAATAATAATTGATGAGTACTAAGAATTTATTTATTGGATTTTCTCACTTTAATGCCTCCTCACTCTTTGGTAGCACCACTACACTCCACTTGCCATTATGCATTACTTAATAGCTATTTTTTCACCATTCTTTTTACATGACTTTATGCTTTCTACCTTAATCTACCTGTAGAACATTTATTCTCTAATATTTTTTTCAAACATCACTTACTCAGCATGGCCTTATTTGCCCATTTATGTTAGATATATTACCCTTTCCTCTGTGATGTCCGGTAATTCTTTGTATACCCCATTATAGCAATTTACATTGCATTTATGATTTATATTGTCACTTTTATCCTTCTGCTAAACTAATCACAATTGCCATTATAACACTTTTGATTTGTTTGACTTCACACTTTCTGTTCATATAAAAGTGCTTCAACAGATGGTAGATTCTCAATTGTTGGATTGAATTAAATAACAGTTAGTTTTTAGAGGTGGCCAAGATGGTGAAGTAAGAAGACCCTGAACTCACTTCCTCCTACTGACACACCACAATTACAACTACTTACACAGCAATTGTCTATGAAAACAACCTGAAGACTAGAAGGAAAGATTTTCCGCAAAAAAAATAAAGAAAACACCACAATGAGTTGGGTAGGAGGGGTGAAAACAAGGTATACAGTAAGTTTTCTACATACAAATCTTCAAGTTGTGAACTTTCAGAGATGCAAACATGCATTCACATGTCCAGTCGTGTAAGTTAGTTCACATGTCTGGAGTACATTGTGATGTGCATGCATCCTCTACAAGTGGTTGTGCTTTTGTATACTTTACTGTACAGTACTGTATAGAGTACAGTAGTACAGTATCTTTATTTCAAGCCCAGATGTCTGGAAGCAAGTGTAAAAGTAGCAATGATGTAGCTGGTACTGCTAAGAAGCTAAGAAGCATCAAGTGCCAAGAAAAGATGAAGAGAGACAAGAGAAAGAAGAAGTAACTAAAGAACCAAAGAGATTCATCATGCAGGAAATGGCAAGAAGATTTTCTTTATTTGAGGAGGCACTTTTAGCTTTTGAGGCACAGGACCCAAATGTTGAATGGTACAAAAAGGTTGCAGCAGCTGTTCAGAATGCAATCCAGTGCTATGGTGTCATCTATGATGAGACAAAAAGTGCTACTACCCAGACATTACTGGATCATTTTTTTCAAGAGGGTAGATAGAATTGAATCCATCAAAGAACTAAAATCTGTGCCATCAATGTCAGGTGTGAGTGAAATTGCAGCTTGCCCCTCATCTCCCATTGCTGATGATCCTTCAGCTCTGCCATCTCCCACATCCTCTCCCTCCTCCATCAGTAACCCTTCTTGCCTGTTCAGTCAATACCAGCCCCTGTATGCCAGCTGTTATGCTGTACTACTGTACTTTTCAAGGTACTGTACTATAAGATTAAAAAATGTTTTCCTTATTTTTCATGTTTTTTATGTATTGTTTGTGTGAAAAGTATTGTAAACCTATTACAGTACAGTACTATATAGCTGATTGTGTTAGTTGGGTACCTAGGCTAACTTTGTTGGACTTATGAACAAATTGGACTTATGAGCACACTATCTAAATGAGACACATTCATATGTAGGGGACTTACTGTAGTCAGGAGCCACATACTCAGGTAGGCAACTCACAAATGAGAGGGATATCAGAATCATAGAAGTCTTCCCCAAGGAGCACAGGGTCCACGCCCCACACTGGGCTCCCCAGCCCAGGGATCCTGCAATGGGAAGATGAGCCCCTCAGTACACCTGACTTTGAAAACCAGTGGGGCATATATTAGGGAGAGTTGAAGAGTTAAGGTAAAAGAAAAGAGTGCTTTTAAAGGGTAAACACAAAAATCTCACTTGAGCCTGGGCCAGACTCACTTGCTGATTTTGAAGAGCCTTCCAGAAAAGAAAGAGAAAACTGGGAATCACTTGGGGATGGAGACGCTGGTAACAGCAATTTGGGAGCTTGTTCTACTGTGTTAATACTGGTGCTGGCAAGTGACATTTTGGAATTTCCCTCTCACCTATTTTTGCTGGTGACTTACCTGTCTACTAATGAGCTAGTGCCAGCACAGAGCACCTGAAGCACTTCAGACAGCTGTGTGTAATCCCAAACCCACCCTCAAGTAGGCTCTCAGACACCATAGGAAGTGTGGCCTTGCAGCCAACTGATCCAGGGGCTAAATCTGCTGACAAGCATTCCCACAGTAGTTGTCCAAAACACAACAGAAGGGCACATACAGCCCATATAAGGAACTCCTCTAGAGCATATAGCTCTGGTGAACAGAAGGTAACATACTAACATGCTACTAGGGCCTATACAATATCTCCTACATGAGGTCCCCCCTCCAAAATCTGGAAATGTAACTGACCCACCTAACATAGAAATAAACACAGGTGATTGAGCAAAAAGAGGAGACAGAGTATTATGTTCCAAACAAAAGAACAAGGCAAAACCCTAGGGAAAAAAAAAACAAAACTAAACTAAAAGAAGTAGAGATACCCAATAAAGAATTGAAGGTGATGATGGTAAAAATTCTCACTGAACGCAGGAGAAGAGTGCATGAGCACAGTAAGGATGTCAAAAGAGGTTAAAGAGGAAATGTAAAGAAGATCCAAACACAGGTAAAGAGTACAAAAACTGAAATTAAAAATACAGTAGAAGATATCAACAGTAGATTAGTTGATACAGAGGAATGGATAAGTGATCTGTAAGACAGAGTAGTGGAAATCATTCAAGCCAAACTGAAAAAAAGAAATAAGAATTTTTAAAAAATGAGGATAGTTCAAGAGACCTCTAGAAAAACATCACTACACTAACATTCACATTATAGGGGTCCCAGAAAGGGAAGAGACAGAGAAAGAAGCAGAAAACTTATCTGAAGAAATAATAACTGAACATTTTCCTAACATGGGAAAGGAAACAGAAAACCCATTCCAGTAGGCACAGAAAGTTCCAAACAAGATGAACCCAAAGAGGTTCATACAAAGACACATTATAATGAAAAAGACAAAAATTAAAGTTAAAGAGAGACTCTTAACAGCAGCAAGGAAAAAGCAACTCTTTAAGTAGAAGGCAACTCAGCTGACTTGTTAGCAGAAATTTTGCAGGACAGAAGAGTGTGACATGATATTCAAAGTGATGAAATGTAAAACTAACAACCATGAATACTCTGCCAACAACGTTATTATTTATTCTGAAGTAGAGATAAACAGTTTTACGGACAAGCAAAAGCTAAGAGTTCAGCACTAATAAATGAGCTCTTCAGGAATAGTTACAGAAACTACTCTAATAGGAAAAGAAAAGGACACAACAAGAAATATAAAAATTAGGAAAGAAAAATCTCACTGGTTAAAACAAACATACAGTAAATGTGGAAGATCAACCACTTACAAACCTAGTAAAAATGTCAAAAGGCAAAAGTAGTAAAATCATCTCTACCCACAACAAATTGGTAAAAGATATACTATAAAAAAAAAAAAAAAAGTAAAAAATGACATCAAAAACACTAAACGTGGTGTAAGAAGTAAAAATGTAGGGTTGATAGAATGAATTCAAACTTAAGAGATTATCAGTTTAAAACAATTACCAACATATAGGTGGTTATACAGGAACCTCATGGTAAAGAGAAACCAAAAAACTACAATAGATACATACACACACAAAAGAAAATAATCCTAGCATAAAACTAAAGATAGTCATCTAATCACAAGGGAAGAGAGCAAAAGAAGAAGAAAAACTAAATAGAACTGCAAAAACATCCAGAAAACTATGAACAAAATAGCAATAAGTACATACCTATCAATAATTACTTTTTTAAAATGTAATTTATTCTTATTTTTTTATTAATTTTCTTGGAATATAGTTGATTTACAATGTCTTGTTAGTTTCTACTGTACAGCAAAGAGAATCAGTTATACATATACAAATATCCACTCTTTTTTAGATTCTACTCCCATATAGGTCATTAGACAAGATTGAGTAGATTTCCCTGTGTTGTACAGTAGATTCTTAACAGTTATCTATTATATATATATATAGCAGTGCATATATGTCAATCCTAATCAATTTATTCCTCCACCCTTCCCCCTGCAACAATAAGTTTGTTTTCTACATCTGTGACTCTATTTCTGTTTCGTAATAGATTCATTTGTACCACTTTTTAAGATTCCACATATGAGTGATATCATAAGATATTTGTTTTCTCTCTCTGACTTACTTCACTCAGTATGACAATCTCTAAATCTATCCAATGTAGCTGCAAATGACATTATTTCATTCTTTTTTTTATCACTGAGTAATATTCCATTGTATGTTGATATATGTACCTCACCTTCTTTATCCATTCCTCAGTTGATGGACATTTAGGTTGTTTCCATGTCCTGGCTATTGTAACTAGTGCTGCAGTAAACATTGTCATGTATCATTATGAATTATGGTTTTCTCTGGGTATATGCCCAGGATTGAGATGGCTGGATCATATGGTAGCTCTATTTTTAGTCTTTCAAAGAACTCCATACTGTTCCCCACAGTGGCTGTACCAATTTACATTCCCACCAACAGTGTAGGAGGGTTCCTTTTTCTCCAAACACTCTCCAGCAGTTATTGTTTGTACAATTTTTGATGATGGCCATTCTGACTTGTATGAGGTGATACCTCATTGTAATTTTATTTGCATTTGTCTAATAATTAGTGATATTGAGCATATTTTCATGTGTTTTTGGTCATCTGTATGTCTTTGGAGAAACATTTATTTAGATCTTCCAGCTAGTTTCTGATTAGGTTGTTTGCTTTTTTTGATATTGAGCTGCAGAAGCTGTTTGTATATTTTGGATATCAATCCCTTGCTGGTCACTTCATTTGCAAATATTTTCTCCCATTCTGTGGGTTGTCTTTTTTTTGTTGTTTATAGTTTTCTTTGCTGTGCAAAAGATTTTAAGTTTAATTAGTTCCCATTTGTTTATTTTTGTTTTAATTTTCATTAATGTAATGGGTGGGTCAAAAAAGTTCTTGCTGCAATTTATGTCAGAGAGTGTTCTGGCTATGTTTTCCTCTAAGATTTTTATAGTATCCGGTCATATATTTAGGTCTTTAATCCATTTTGAGTTTATTTTTGTACATGGTGTTAGAGAATGTTCTAACTTCATGTTTTTACATGTAGCTGTCCAGTTCTACCAACATCAGTGATTGAAAAGACTGTCTTTTCTCCACTGTATATTCTTGCCTCGTTTGTCATAATTTAGGTGACCACAGGTGTGTGATTTTATCTCTGGACTGTCTATCCTGTTCCATTGATCTACATTTCTGTTTCTGTTCCAGTGCCATACTGTTTTGATAACTGTAGCTTTGTAGTATAGTCTGAAGTCAGGGAGCCTGATTTCTCCAGCTCCTTTATTATTTTTTTCTCAAGATTGCTTTGGCTATTCAGGGTCTCTTCTGTTTCCAAACAAATTGTAAAAATTTTTGTTCTAATTCTATGAAAAATTCTGTTGGTAATTTGATAGAGATTGCATTAAATCTGTAGATTGCTTTGGGTAGTATAGTCATTTTCACAATATTGATTCTTCCAATCCAAGAACATGGTATATCTCTCCATCTGTTTGTGTCATCTTTGATTTCTTTCATCAGCACCTTATAGTCTTCTAAGTACAGGTCTTTTGCCTCACTTGCGATGGTAAGTGGGATTGTTTCCTTAACTTCTCTTTCTGATCTTTTGTTGTTAGTGTAATGCAAGAGATTTCTGTGTATTAATTTTGTATCCTGCCACATTATCAGATTCATTGATGAGTTCTAGACGTTTTCTGGTAACATCCTTAGGATTTTCTATATATAGGATCATGTCATCTGCAAACTGTGATAGATTTACTTCTACTTTTTCAATTTGGACTCCTTTTATTCCTTTTTCTTCTCTGATTGCCATTGTTAGGACTTCCAAAACTATGTTGGATAATAGTGGTGAGAGTGGACATCCTGTCTTGTTCCTGATCTAAGAGGAAATGCTTTCAGTTTTTCACCATTGAGAACAATGTTTTCTGTGAGTTTGTTGTATATGGCCATTATTATGCTGAGGTATGTTGCATCTATGCCTACTTTCTGGAGAGTGTTGATCATAAATAGGTTTTGAATTTTGTTGAAAGCTTTTTCTGCATCTATTGAGATGATCACATGTTTTTTCTCCTTCAACTTGTTAATATGGTTTACCACATTGATTGATTTGTATATATTGACAAATACATGCATTCCTGGGATAAACCCCACTTGATCATGGGGTACAATCCTTTTAATGTGTTGTTTGATTTTGTTTGCTAGTATTTTGTTGAGGATTTTTGCATCTATGTTCCTCAATGATATTGGCCTGTAGTTCTCTTTTTTTGTGGCGTCTTTGTCTGGTTGTGGTATCAGGGTGATTGTGGCCTCATCGAATGAGTTTGAAAGTGTTCCTTTTTCTGAAATTTTTTGGATTAGTTTGAGAAGGATAGGTTTTAACTCTTCTCTAAATGTTCAACAGCATTTGCTTGTGAAACCATTTGGTTATGGACTTTGGTTTGTTGGAAGTTTTTTAATCACAGTTTGAACTTCAGTACTTGTGATTGGTCTCTTCATATTTTCTATTTCTTCCTGGTTCAGACTTGGAAGTTTGTAACTTTCTAATAATTTGTCCATTTCTTCTAGATTGTCCATTTAATTGGTGTATAGTTGCCTGTAGTCCTCTCTTATGATCCTTTGTATTTCTGTGGTGTATGTTCTCCTTTTTCATTTCTAATTTTATTGATTTGTGCCCTCTTCCTTTTTTTCTTGATGAATCTGGCTAAAGGTTTATCAATTTGTTTATATTCTCAAAGAACCAGCTTTTAGTTTCATTGACCTTTGTTATTGTTTCTTTGTCTCGATTTCATTTATTTCTGCTCTGATATTTATGATTTATTTCCTTTGACTAACTTTAGGTTTTGTTTGTTCTTCTTTCTCTAAGTTGCTTCAGGTGTAAGTTTAGGTTGTTTATTTGAGTTTTTCATGTTTCCTGACATAAGAAGTTACTGCTATAAACTTCCCTTTTTGAAATGTGCCTGTGGCTTCTCATAGGTTTTGGATTGTCATGTTTTTGTTGTCAATTGTCTCTAGGTATTCTTTGATTTCTGCTTTGATTTCTTCAGTGATCCATTGGTTGTTTAGTAACATATTGTTTAGCTTCCATGCATTTGTTTTTTACAGTTTTTTTTTTCCCTGTAATTCATTTCTAATATCAAAGCATTCTGGTCAGAAATGATGCTTGATATGATTTCAACTTTCTTACATTTACCAAGGCTTGATTTGTGGCCCAAGATATGATCTATCCTGGAGAATGTTCCATGTGCACTTGAAAAGAAAGTTTATTCTGCTGCTTTCAGATGGAATGTCCTATATATATCTCTTAAGTCTATCTGGTTTAATGTGTCATTTAAGGCTTGTGTTACCTTAATAATTTTCTGTCTGGATGATCTCTCCATTGGAGTAAGTGGGGTGTTAAAGTCCCCCACTAATTTTGTGTTACCATCAATTTCCCCTTTTATAGCTGTTAGCATTTGCCTTATATGTTGAGGTGCTCCTATGTTAGGCTCCTATATATTTACATTTGTTATGTCTTGTCCTTGGATTGATCCTTTGATTATTGTGTAGTGTCCTTCCTTGTCTCTTGTAGCAGTCTTTATTTTAAAATCTATATTTTTTTCTGAAATGAGTATTGCTACTCCAGTTTTCTTTTGATTTCCATTTGCATGGAATATCTTTTTCTATCGCTTCACTTTCAGTCTGTATGTGCCCCTTGGTCTGAAGTGGATCTCTTGTTGCCAGAATGTATACAGGTCTTTTTTTTGTATCCATTCAGCCAGGCTATGTCCTTTGGTTGGAGAAAATAATCTATTTACATTTAAGGTAATTATCTATATATATGTTCCTATTACCATTTTCTTAATTGTTTTTGGTTTGTTTTTGTTGGACTTTTTTCTGCTCTTCGTCTTTCCTTCTCTCCTCTTGTGGTTTGATGGCCATTTTTAGTGTTGTATTTGGGTTCTTGTGTGTGTGTGTGTGTGTGTGTGCGTGTGTATCTATTTTAGTTCAGGGTTTGCTGTTGCCATGAGGTTTTTTTTTTGTTTTTGTTTTTGTCTCCCTAGGTAGGTTTATTCCTAGGTATTTTATTCTTTTTTTTTTTTTTAAACATCTTTATTGAAGTATAATTGCCTTACAATGGTGTGTTAGCTTCTGCTTTATAACAAAGTGAATCAGTTATACATATAGAGTATGTTCCCATTTCTCTTCCCTCTTGCATCTCCCTCCCTCCCACCATCCCCATCCCACCCCTCTAGGTGGTCACAAAGCACCGAGCTGATCTCACTGTGCTATGTGGCTGCTTCCCACTAGTTATCTATTTTACATTTGGTAGTGTATATATGTCCATGACACTCTCTCACCCTGTCACAACTCACCCCACCCTCTCCCCATATCCTCAAGTCCATTCTCTAGTAGGTCTGTGTCTTTATTCCCGTCTTGCCACTAGGTTCTTCATGGCCTTTTTTTTTTTTTTTCCTTAGATTCCGTATATATGTGTTAGCATACTGTATTTGTTTTTCTCTTTCTGACTTACTTAACTCTGTATGATAGACTCTAACTCCATCCACCTCATTACAAATACCTCCATTTCATTTCTTTTTATGGCTGAGTAATATTCTATTGTATATATGTGCCACATCTTCTTTATCCATTCATCTGTCGATGGACATTTAGGTTGCTTCCATGTCCTGGCTATTGTAAATAGAGCTGCAATGAACATTTTGGTGCATGACTCTTTTTAACCTATGGTTTTCTCAGGGTATATGCCCAGTAGTGGGATTGCTGGGTCGTATGGTAGTTATATTTGTAGTTTTTTAAGGAACCTCCATACTGTTCTCCATAGTGGCTGTATCAATTTACATTCCCACCAACAGTGCAAGAGTGTTCCCTTTCCTCCACACCCTCTCCAGCATTTATTGTTTCTAGATTTTTTGATGATGGCCATTCTGACCGGTGTGAGATGATATCTCATTGTAGTTTTGATTTGCATTTCTCTAATGATTAATGATGTTGAGCATTCTTTCATGTGTCTGTAGGCCATCTGTATATCTTCTTTGGAGAAATGTCTATTTAGGTCTTCTGCCCATTTTTGGATTGGGTTGTTCGTTTTTTTGTTATTGAGCTGCATGAGCTGCTTGTAAATCTTGGAGATTAATCCTTTGTCAGTTGCTTCATCTGCAAATATTTTCTCCCATTCTGAGGGTTGTCTTTTGGTCTTGTTTATGGTTTCCTTTGCTGTGCAAAAGCTTTTAAGTTTCATTAGGTCTCATTTGTTTATTTGTGTTCTTATTTCCATTTCTCTAGGAGCTGGGTCAAAAAGAATCTTGCTGTGATGTATGTCATAGAGTGTTCTGCCTATGTTTTCCTCTAAGAGTTTGATAGTGTCTGCCCTTACACTTAGGTCTTTAATCCATTTTGAGTTTATTTTTGTGCATGGTGTCAGGGAGTGTTCTAATTTCATACTTTTACATGTACCTGTCCAATTTTCCCAGCACCACTTATTGAAGAGGCTGTCTTTTCTCCACTGTATATGCTTGCCTCCTTTATCAAAGATAAGGTGACCATATGTGTGTGGGTTTATCTCTGGGCTTTCTATCCTGTTCCATTGATCTATATTTCTGTTTTTCTGCCAGTACCAAACTGTCTTGATTACTGAAGCTTTGTAATATAGTCTGAAGTCAGGGAGCCTGATTCCCCCAGCTCCATTTTTCGTTCTCAAGATTGCTTTGGCTATTCGGGGTCTTTTGTGTTTCCATACAAATTGTGAAATTTTTTGTCCTAGTTCTGTGAAAAATGCCTGTGGTAGTTTGATAGGGATTGCATTGAATCTGTAGATTGCTTTGGGTAGTAGAGTCATTTTCACAATGTTGATTCTTCCAATCCAGGAACATGGTATATCTCTCCATCTATTTGTATCATCTTTAATTTCTTTCATCAGTGTCTTATAATTTTCTGCATACAGGTCTTTTGTCTCCTTAGGTAGGTTTATTCCTAGATATTTTATTCTTTTTGTTGCAATGGTAAACAGGAGTGTTTTCTTAATTTCACTTTCAGATTTTTCGTCATTAGTGTATAGAAATGCAAGAGATTTCTGTGCATTAATTTTGTATCCTGCTACTTTACCAAATTCATTGATTAGCTCTAGGAGTTTTCTGGTAGCATCTTTAGGATTCTCTATGTATAGTATCATGTCATCTGCAAACAGTGACAGCTTTACTTCTTCTTTTCCGATTTGGATTCCTTTTATTTCTTTGTCTTCTCTGATTGCTGTGGCTAAGACTTCCAAAACTATGTTGAATAATAGTGGTGAGAGTGGGCAACCTTGTCTTGTTCCTGATCTTAGTGGAAATGGTTTCAGTTTTTCACCATTGAGGACAATGTTGGCTGTGGGTTTGTCATATATGGCCTTTATTATGTTGAGGAAAGTTCCCTCTATGCCTACTTTCTGCAGGGCTTTTATCATAAATGGGTGTTGAATTTTGTCGAAAGCTTTCTCTGCATCTACTGAGATGATCATATGGTTTTTCTCCTTCAATTTGTTAATATGGTGTATCACATTGATTGGTTTGCGTATGTTGAAGAATCCTTGCATTCCTGGGATAAACCCCACTTGATCATGGTGTATGATCCTTTTAATGTGCTGTTGGATTCTGTTTGCTAGTATTTTGTTGAGGATTTTTGCCTCTATGTTCATCAGTGATATTGGCCTGTAGTTTTCTTTCTTTGTGACATCTTTGTCTGGTTTTGGTATCAGAGTGATGGTGGCCTCGTAGAATGAGTTTGGGAGTGTTCCTCCCTCTGCAATATTTTGGAAGAGTTTGAGAAGGATAGGTGTTAGCTCTTCTCTAAATGTTTGATAGAATTAACCTGTGAAGCCATCTGGTCCTGGGCTTTTGTTTGTTGGAAGGTTTTTAATCACAGTTTCAATTTCAGTGCTTGTGATTGGTCTGTTCATATTTTCTATTTCTTCCTGGTTCAGTCTCGCCAGTTTCTAAGAATCTGTCCATTTCTTCCAGGTTGTCCATTTTATTGGCATAGAGTTGCTTGTAGTAATCTCTCATGATCTTTTGTATTTCTGCAGTGTCAGTGGTTACTTCTCCTTTTTCATTTCTAATTCTATTGATTTGAGTCTTCTCCCTTTCTCTCTTGATGAGTCTGGCTAATGGTTTTTCAATTTTGTTTATCTTCTCAAAGAACAAGCTTTTAGTTTCATTGATTTTTGCTATTGTTTCCTTCATTTCTTTTTCATTTATTTCTGACCTAATCTTTTTGATTTCTTTCCTTCTGCTGACTTTGGGGGTTTTTTGTTCTTCTTTCTCTAATTGCTTTAGGTGCAAGGTTAGGTTGTTTATTCGAGATGTTTCCTGTTTCTTGAGGTAGGCTTGTATTGCTATAAACTTCCCTCTTAGCACTGCTTTTGCTGCATCCCATAGGTTTTGGGTCGTCGTGTCTCCATTGTCATTTGTTTCTAGGTAGTTTTTGATTTCCCCTTTGATTTCTTCAGTGATCAGTTCGTTATTAAGTAGTGTATTGTGTAGCCTCCATGTGTTTGTATTTTTTAAAGATCTTTTCCTGTAATTGATATCTAGTCTTATAGCATTGTGGTCGGAAAAGATACTTGATACGATTTCAATTTTCTTCAATTTACCAAGGCTTGATTTGTGACCCAAGATATGATCTATCCTGGAGAATGTTCCATGAGCACTTGAGAAAAATGTGTATTCTGTTGTTTTTGGGTGGAATGTCCTATAAATATCAATTAAGTCCATGTTGTTTAATGTATCATTTAAAGTTTGTGTTTCCTTATTTATTTTCATTTTGGAGGATCTGTCCATTGGTGAAAGTGGGGTGTTAAAGTCCCCTACTATGATTGTGTTGCTGTCGATTTCCCCTTTTATGGCTGTTAGTATTTGCCTTATGTATTGAGGTGCTCCTATGTTGGGTGCATAAATATTTACAATTGTTATACCTTCCTCTTGGATCGATTCCTTGATCATTATATAGTGTCCTTCTTTGTCTCTTGTAATAGTCTTTATTTTAAAGTCTATTTTGTCTGATATGAGAATTGCTACTCCAGCTTTCTTTTGATTTCCATTTGCATGGAATATCTTTTTCCATCCCCTCACTTTCAGTTTGTATGTGTCTCTAGGTCTGAAGTGGGTCTCTTGTAGACAGCATATATATGGGTCTTGTTTTTGTATCCATTCAGCCAGCCTGTGTCTTTTGGTGGGAGCATTTAATCCATTTACATTCAAGGTAATTATCGATATGTATGTTCCTATTCCCATTTTCTTAAACGTTTTGGGTTTGTTATTGTAGGTGTTTTCCTTCTCTTGTGTTTCTTGCCTAGAGAAGTTCCTTTAGCATTTGTTGTAAAGCTGGTTTGGTGGTGCTGAACTCTCTCAGCTTTTGCTTGTCTGTAAAGTTTTTAATTTCTCCATCACATCTGAAGGAGATCCTTGCTGGGTAGAGTAATCTTGCTTGTAGGTTTTTCTCCTTCATCACTTTAAGTATATCCTGCCACTCCCTTATGGCTTGCAGAGTTTCTGCTGAAAGATCAGATGTTAACCTTATGGGGATTCCCTTGTGTGTTATTTGTTGTTTTTCCCTTGCTGCTTTTAATATGTTTTCCTTATATTTAATTTTTGACAGTTTGATTAATATGTGTCTTGGCGTGTTTCTCCTTGGGTTTATCCTGTATGGGACTCTCTGTGCTTCCAGGACCTGATTAACTCTTTCCTTTCCCATATTAGGGAAGTTTTCAACTATAATCTCTTCAAATATTTTCTCAGTCCCTTTCTTTTTCTCTTCTTCTTCTGGGACCCCTATAATTCAAATGTTGGTGCATTTAATGTTGTCCCAGAGGTCTCTGAGACTGTCCTCAGTTCTTTTCATTCTTTTTTCTTTATCCTGCTCTGCAGTAGTTATTTCCACCATTTTATCTTCCAGGTCACTTATCCTTTCTTCTGCCTCAGTTATTCTGCTATTGATCTCATCTAGAGTATTTTAAATTTCATTTATTGTGTTTTTCATCGTTGCTTGGTTCCTCTTTAGTTCTTCTACGTCCTTGTGAAATGTTTCTTGCATTTTGTCTATTCTATTTCCCAGATTTTGGATCATCCTTACTATCATTATTCTGAATTCTTTTTCAGGTAGACTACTGCCACAGACCGGCTGCAGAAAGCTTGAAGTTCCTGGTGGTGAGGGGTAAGGAACTGAAAAGCACCAGTATGGGGTCAGAAGGGCCAAGACAACTGATGGTTGCAAGGCAAGTTTATTCAAAGAGCATGAATGTATATATAGGTTCAGCACGGAACGAACACTAGGCAATAAATCAGTAAACCTTGTATTTCCACATAATTCTGTTGCCACTATCTATGCGCCACTATCTATGCGCCATTATCTATGCGCCACTATCTATGCGCCATTATCTATGCACCACTATCTATGCGTCAGCATGCCTTATGGGCCATTCTTTGGAGATACAGACTTCCCCCTCAGGGCAGCACGTCCTTCTTCTGGGGAACAACCAGGGGCTCTTAGATCCAGAGCAGGCACCTGGAACGAAACTGGCCGCAAGCCATTTTCCTTTTTTACGCTCAATACCGCAGCGTCAGGAGTGCATACCAAGAAAGAGACAAGCAGTTCTCCGCAAAGCAGAAAGCTGAATAAGCTTACAGCTTGGGGGCCACCACAGACTACCTATTTCCTCTTCATTTGTTAAGTCTGCTGTGTTTTGACCCTGCTCCTTCATCTGCTGTGTGTTTTTCTGTCGTCTCATTTTGCTTATCTTACTGTGTTTGGGGTCTCCTTTTCACAGGCTGCAGGTTCGTAGTTCCCATTGTTTTTGGTATCTGTCCCCAGTGGCTAAGGTTGGTTCAGTGGGTTGTGTAGGCTTCCTGGTGGAGGGAACTAGTGCCTGAGTTCTGGTGGATGAGGCTGTATCTTGTCTTTCTGGTGGGCACGTCCACTTCTGGTGGTGTATTTTGGGGTGTCTGTGGCTTTATTATGATTTTAGGCAGCCTCTCTGCTAATGGATGGGGCTGTGTTCCTGTCTTGCTAGTTGTTTGGCATAGGGTGTTCAGCACTGTAGCTTGCTGGTCATTGAGTGATGCTGGGTCTTGATGTTGAGATGGAGATCTCTGAGAGATTTTTACCATTTGGTATCACGTGGAGCTGGGAGGTCTCTTGTGGACCAGTGTCCTGAAGTTGGCTCTCCCACCTCAGAGGTAGAGCCCTGATGCCTGGCTGGAGCACCAATAGCCTTTCGTCCACACAGCTCAGAGTAAAAGGGAGAAAAAATAGAAAGAAAGAAAGAAAGAAAGAAAGAGGCTATAATATAGTGAAGTAAAATAAAGCTATTATAAAGCAAAGCTATACAGACAAAATCTCACCCAGAAGCATATACATATACACTCACAAAAATAGGAAAAGGGGAAAAATTAATATATCCTGCTCCCAAAGTCCACCTCCTGAATTTGGGATGATTCGTTGTCTATTCAGGTATTCAACAGATGCATCACATCAAGTTGTTTGTGGAGTTTTAATCCGCTGCTTCTGAGGCTGCTGGGAGAGATTTCCCCTTCTCTTCTATGTTCGCACAGTTCCCGGGGTTCAGCTTTGGATTTGGACACTCCTCTGCATGTAGGTCGCCTGAGGGTGTCTGTTCCCCACCCAGACAGGACGGGGTTAAAGGCGCAGCTTCTTCGGGGGCTCTGGCTCACTCAGGCCGCGGGGAGGGAGGGGTACAGAGGAGGCAGGGCGAGCTTGCAGTGTCAGAGGCTGGCGTGACGTTTCAGCAGCCCGAGGCGCGCCGTGTGTTCTCCCGGGGAAGTTGTCCCTGGATCACGAGACCCTGGCAGTGGCGGGCTGCACAGGCTCCCGGGAGGGGCGGTGTGGAGAGTGACCTGTGCTCTCACACAGGATTTTTGGAGGCGGCAGCAGCCGCCCCAGCGTCTCATGCCCATCTCTGGGGTCCGCGCTGATAGCCACGGCTCGCGCCAGTCTCTGGAGTTTGTTTAGGCGGTGCTCTGAATCCCCTCTCCTTGCACGCCGCAAAACAAAGAGGCAAGAAAAAGTCTCCTGCCTCTTCGGCAGCTGCAGACTTTTTCCCGGTCTCCCTCCCAGCCAGCTGTGGTGCGCTTACCCCTTCAGGCTGTTTTCACGCCGCCAACCCCAGCCCTCTCCCTGCAATCTGACCGAAGCCCAAGCCTCAGCTCCCAGCCCCGCTCACCCCGGCTGCTGAGCAGACAAGCCTCTCGGGCTGGTGAGTGCTGCTCAGCACCGATCTTCTGTGAGGGGATCTCTCCGCTTTTTCCTCTGCGCCCCTGTTGCTGTGGGGCCCGTGCTGATAGCCGCGGCTCGCGCCCGTCTCTGGAGTTCGTTTAGGCTGCGCTCTGAATCCCCTCTGCTCGCGCACCAGGAAACAAAGAGGGAAGAAAAAGTCTCTTGCCTCTTCGGCAGCTGCAGACTTTTTCCCGGTCTCCCTCCTGGCTAGCTGTGGTGCACTAACCCCTTCAGGCTGTGTTCACGCCGCCAACCCCAGTCCTCTCCCTGTGATCCGACCGAAGCCCGTGCCTCAGCTCCCAGCCCCGCCCACCCCGGTGGGTGAGCAGACAAGCCTCTCGGGCTGGTGAGTGCTGGTTGGCACTGATCCTCCGTGCGGGAATCTCTCCGCTTTGCCCTCCGCACCCCTGTGGCTGCGCTCTCCTCCGTGGCTCCGAAGCTTCCCCCCTCTGCCACCCGCAGTCTCCGCCCGCAAAGGGGTTTCCTAGTGCATGGAAATCTTTCCTCCTTCACAGCTCCCTCCCACTGGTGCAGGTGCCGTCCCTATTCTTTTGTCTCTGTTATTTCTTTTTTCTTTTGCCCTACCCAAGTACGGGGGGAGTTTCTTGCCTTTTGGGAGGTCTGGCGTTTTCTGCCAGCATTCCGTGGGTGTTCTGTAGGAGCAGTTCCACGTGTAGATGTATTTCTACTGTATCTGTGGGAAGGAAGGTGATCTCCGCGTCTTACTCTTCCGCCATCTTCTCTCCTCGGTCTGCCATGAGGTTTTGGTATAGCAGTCTTATATGTACAAGGTTGTTTTAAGTTGCTGGTCTCTTTCCTGCCTAGAGAAGAACTTTTAGTATTTGTTGTAAAGCTGGTTTGGTAGTGCTGAATTCTGTTTCCTTTGGCTTGTTCATAAAGTTTTTGATTTCTCCATTGATTCTGAATGAGAGCCTTGCTGCATAGAGTATTCTTGTTTGTAGGTTTTTCTCTTTCTTCCCTTGAAATATATCATGCCACTCCCTTCCAGCATGCAGAGTTTCTGCTGAAAAATCAGTTGATATCATTATGGGGATTCCCTTGTATGTTATTTTTTGCTATTCCCTTGTTGCTTTTATTAATTTTTTTTGTCTTTAATTTTTGTCAGTTTTATTAATATGTGTCTTGGCATGTTCCTCCTTGGGTTCATCCTGTATGGGATTCTCTGCACTTCCTGAACTTGAATGACTGTATGCTTTCTCATGTTAGGGACGTTTTTGGCTATAATATCTTCAAATATTTTCTCAGACCCTTTCTCTTCTTCTGGAAACCCTATACTCAGGATTTTGGTGCATTTGATATTGTCCACAGGTTTCTGAGACTGTCTTCATTTCTTTCATTCTTTTTTCTTTATTCTGTTCTATGTAGTGATTTCCACCACTCTGTCTTCCAGCTCACTTACTCAGTCTTCTGCCTCAGTTATTCTGCTATTGATTCCTTCTATTGTATTTTTCTTTTCAATGATTGTATTGTTCATCTCTGTTTGTTTGTTCTTTAAAACTTCTGGCTCCTTTTTAAACACTTGTTTTGTCTTCTCAATCTGTGGCTTCATTCTTTTTCCAAGATTTTGCCTATTTCCTCTTCATTTAATTTTTCTGTAGGTTTTTATATTGTTCCTTTGTTTTCAACATATTTCTCTGTTATCTCATTTTTCTCCCTTTCTGTGTTTCTGGTCTCCTTTCCACAGGCTGCAAAATCATAGTTTCTCCTGCTTCTGGTGTCTGCCCCCAGTGAGTAAGGTTGGTCCAGGCACTTCTGCAGCCTTTCTGTGGGGAAGGACTGGTGCCTGCCTCTGGTTGGTGGAGCTGTGTCTTGTCCCTCTGATGATCAGAACCTTGTCAAGGGGTGTGTTTTGAGGAGGTTGTTGGCTCAGTATGACTTTATTTTTTTTAAATATTTATTTATTTATTTATTTGGTTGTACTGGGTCTTAGTTGCGACAGGTGGACTCCTTAGCTGCAGCTTGTTGGCTCCTTATTTGCAGCATGTGGGCTCCCTAGTTGTGGCAGATGGGCTCCTTAGTTGTGGCATGCAAAATCTCAGTTGCAGCATGCAAATGGGATCTAGTTCCCTGACCAAGGATTGAACCTGGGCCCCCTGCATTGGGAGCATGGAGTCTTATTCACTGGGAAGTCCCTCAGTTCGACTTTTTGCAGCCTGTCTTCTGATGGGTGGGGCTGTGTTCCTATCTCGTTGGTTGTTTGGCCTGAGGCTTTCCAGCATGGGAGCCTGCACAATGTTTGTTTGGGCTGGGTCTTGGTTCTAAAATATGGACCTCCAGGAGAGCTCACTCTGATCAATATTCCCTGAGGCTTCCACTTCCAGTGTCCTTGCCCTCACAGTGAGCTATAGTCAACTTTCACCTCCCCAGGAGACCTTTCAAGACCGCTAGGTAGGTGTAGCCAGGTTCCTATGGAGGTACTGCTTTGTGCTGTGTCCCAGTGCATTTGAGAACTTGTGTGTACCTTCCAAGATTGGATCCTCTCTTTCCTCCATCCCTGTTGAGCTCTTGTATTCAAGCCCTTCTGACCTTCAAGACTAAATGCTCTGGGCATTCTTCCACTAGATTCCATACCCTCAGAGTGTCTTGGAGGGCTATTTTATGTTGGAACATCCTTGTGTAGCCTGCATGGGTTTAATATATTTTGGTGTGAAGGTTGTTTTTAGCATAGATATCTGCTACCTATTTCCTCAGTATATGCAGTCCATTATCCCTTTATAAGAGATGTGACTGATGTTGTGGTGATGAGAGCCTGCATTGGATATTGAGCAGGGACTCACCTTTGCTTTGTAGTTGTCACTGCCTTGTCAGAGGTGGGGTCTGATTCCTAGTTGTTGGAGTAGATACCCCCAGATCTGTTTCTTAGCCATGTTTCTGATCTGCAGTGTGAGGTAGGTGGGACTGGAGCACTCTCACTGGGAGAGAAGCTGCTCAGTATTCCTTTTCTGGAGCTATTCACATGTGGGTGTGCTCTTGTGTCACCTTTCACCCATTGTGCAAGCTCTCAGATTGAACTGTTATTGGCACAGTTCTTGGCCCCACCTTAACCATCAATATGCTGCCAATTGGTCCTGGTGTCTCTCAGGCATTGTTTTCACCAGGCCACAGCATGGATTAACTGACGTCAGGTCCCAGGATTGCAGTAATCATGGATCTGAACTTGCTGTGGATGCTATGGGGCAGCTGAGACTCTGGCCTGTTCCATCCTCCGTGTGTACATGCCCACAAAGCCTACAGCTGCTAAAGCTAGACCAGTCTTGGTTGTAGGAGCACTCGTCCATTCAGATGTTCTGTAGGCACTGAGTTTACAAAGCTGGTCACAGCATGCAAATTCACAGTTTGCACAGCTGTGTGGAGAGATTTAAGAATTTCTTCTTTATTTTCACAGCCCCTGGGGCTTAGGTGTGGTTTCAGTCCCACCTCTGCATATGTATCACCCACACCAGTCTGCTCCCCAGACTGCCCTGGGCACACGAGTGTTCCCTGGCAAGAAGGGGCCATGGAAGTGTGGCAGTCAGGGTCGTGGGAGTCCTGGTGGTGAGGAGTCACATGGAGTAGCTGATGGTTGAAGGCATGAAACAGCCAGCCCTGGTGGGCACCCTTCCTAGTGCTTGGCCTTGGATGTGAGAGAGCAAGCCCTGGTTGTGACAAGGTCCATAGGGAAGCCAGTGGCCATGGGCACAAGAGAGCTGACTTTGCTGGGGGCCCTTCCTAGTGCCCAGGGAAGTAGGGACTGGCATGTGGGGAGAGAGACTCAAATGGTTGCCCCACCCCTCCCCTTTCACATCACTCAACAATGTCGCTTCACTTCCTCCACAAGCATTCCCTGTTGTGGATTTCCTCATTCTCATCCTCTCAGGCTGTCTCCTTGCAGTCAACAGCACTCCTCGTCCTGAGTTTGCTCTCCAAACTCCATTTTCCAGCACGTAGCCCCCACCACAATGGTGGACACATGTATAAGGTTGGGGCATACAGGGCTGTGGCACAGACCATCTATGTAGGTTTCACTGTGTCCTGCCTGCCATAGACCAGTTGCTGCACTATCCTCCAATAGCCCCTGAAGCTCTCTTTCTGTCCCAGCTGATTTCCCCACTGGTGAAGGGACGTTCATAGATGTGGGAACGTCTCCTCTCCTTCAACTCCCCCCAAGGGTCACAGGTCCTGTCCCACTTCTTCTCCTCTTCCTTTTCCCTTCTTCTTTCTCTCATTCTACACAGTTATGTGGGGTTATTTCTTGGCCTTTCAGGTGTTCAAGGTCCTCTGCTAGTGTTCAGCCAGTGCTCTGTGAGAATTGTTCCATTTGCAGATGTATTCTTG
The DNA here is from genome assembly GCF_028023285.1 of Balaenoptera ricei. Lineage (NCBI taxonomy): Eukaryota > Metazoa > Chordata > Mammalia > Artiodactyla > Balaenopteridae > Balaenoptera > Balaenoptera ricei. The sequence continues at coordinate 40,999,826 of NC_082656.1, read as the reverse complement.
GTGCATTTGTGAGGAGAGATGAATTCCATGTCCTCTTACTCCTCCATCACCTTGACTCTCATAAATAATTACTTTAAATGTAAATTACTAAGTGCTTCAGTCAAAAGACATGGGGTGGCTGAATGGATAAAAATAAGACCCATCTATATATTGCATAAATAGATTCACTTCAGAGCTAAACACACACAATTTGAAAATGAAAGGGTAGAAAACGTATTCCATGTAAATGGTAATGAAAAGAAAGCTGAGATACCCATACTTATACCAGACAAATTAGACTTTAAAACAAAGACTGTAATAAGAGACAAAGAAAGTCATTTCATAATGATAAAAGGATCAATTTAACAAAAAGATATAATCATTGTAAATATATATGCATTCACCACAGGAGCACTTAAATACATAAAGCAAATATTAACACACACAAAGGGAAAAAGTTGACAGTAGTGCAACAATAGTAGGGGACTTAACACCACATGTACATAATGGACAAATTATCCAGAGAGAAAATCAATAAGTAAACATTGGCCTTAAATGACCCTAGACCAGATGGATATATTTATATAATTTTGGGCCCCGAATGAACTTTTTGGACAACCCAATATAACATTTCATCCAAAAGTAGCAGAATACATTATTTTCAAGTGAACTTGGAACATTCTCCAGGATAGATCATGTGCTATGCCACAAAACAAATTTTAATAAATGTAAGAAGATTGAAATCAGATCAAGCATGTACTCTGACCACAAATTTGTAAGACTAGAAATTAACTATAGGAAAAAATTTCCAAAAAACACCAACGAATGAAAACTAAACAACATGACACTAAACAACCAATGAGTCACTATAAAAATGAATGAAGAATATTTTAAAACCTGGAGGCAAATGAAAATGGAAAGACAATGATCCACAATCTATCTGTTTCACAGCAAAAACAGTCCTAAGAGGGAAGTTTATAGTGACACAAGCCCCTCAAGAAATAAGAAATATCTCAAGTAAACAACTGACATTAAACCTAGGGGAACTGGAGAAAACAAAACCCAAAGTTACTAGAAGGAAAGAAACAATAAAGATCAGTGCAGAAATAATTAGAGGTTAAAAGAACAATAGAAAAGATTAATGAAACTAAGAGCAGTTTTTTTTATAAAGAGAAACAAAGTTGATAAACCTTTAGCCAGACTCATCAAAATAAGAAGAGAGCAGGACCAATAAATAAAATGAGAAGTGAAACAGGTTGTGTTATGTTACAAAGAACACCACAAAAATACAAAGAATCATAAGAGATTACTATGAACAATTAAAAGCCAATAAAATGGACAACCTAAAATAAATGGATAAATTTCTAGAATGTATAATTTCCCAAGACTGAATCCAGTAGGAATAGAAAATAGAAACAGACCAATTACCAGTAATGAATTGAATCAATAATTTTAATACTCCAAACAAACAAAAGTTCAGAGCCAGATGGCTTCATGGGAAAATTCTGCAAAAATTTAAAGAGTTAACACCTATCTGTCTCAAACTATTCCAAAAAAACTGAAGAGGAGGGAATGTTTCTGAACTCATTCTATGAGACTAGTATCACCCTGATACCAAAACAGGACACAGACACCACACAAACACACACACACACACACACACACACACACACACACACAAATACAATACAATATCACTGATGAAAGCAGATGCAAAAATCCTTAACAAAATATTAGCAAACTGAATTCAACAATACATTAAAAAGATCATACACCATAATCAGTCAGTGGGATTTATCCCAAGTATGCAAAGATGGTTTGATATCTGCAAATCAATCAACATGATACAGCCCATGAACAAATTGAAGAATAAAAATCATATGATTATCTCAATAGATGCATAAAAAGCTCTTGACAAAATTCAACATATATTTATGATAAAAACTTTCAATAAAATGGACATAGAGGAAACATAACTCAAACAAGTAAAGGTCATATATAACAAACACATAGCCAACATCACACTTTATGTTGAAAAGCTGAAAGCATTTCATCTGAGATTAAGAACAAGACAAAGATGTCCACTGTTGCCACTTTTATTAGACATAGTATTGAAAGTCCTAGCTACTGAAGTCAGAAGAAAATAAATAAAAGGAATTTAAATTGGAAAGGAAGAAGTAAAATGGTCACTCTTTGCAGATGACATGAAAATATGTATAGAACATCCTAAAAATGCTACAAAGAAACCATTCCTAATTAATGAATCCAGTAAAGTTACAGGATACAAAATTCATATATAAAAATCAGTTGAGAGTCTATACTTTAACAACAAACTCTCAGAAAGAGAAATTAAGAAAATCCCATTTACAACTGCGTCAAATAGAATAACATACCTAAGAATTAATCCAACCAAGGGAGTAAAAGTCTTATACTCTGAAAACTATGTGATATTGATGAAAGAAATTTAAGACAACACAAGTAAATGGAAAGATGTACTGTGTTCATGGATTGGAAGAATTAAATTGCTAAAATGACTGTACTACAAAAGGCAACCTACAGATTCAATGCAAACACTATCAAAACACCAAAATCATTTTTCACAGAACCAAAACAATTAATTCCAAATTTATATGGGAACATAAAAGACCCTGAATAGCCAAAACACTCCTGAGAAAGGAGAACAAAACTTTATGTATCATGCTCTCTGATTTCAAACTATACTAAAACTAGGGCACTACAGTAATCAGCATGGTACTGGCACTAAAGCAGGCACATGGATTAATGGAACAGAATAGACAGCCCAGAAATAAACCCGCACTTATATGATCAATAATCTACAACAAAGGAATCAAGAATACACAATGGGGAAAAGACAGCCTCTTCAATAAAACTGGACAGCTACATGCAAAAATTTAAACTGGATTACCTTCTCACACTATACACAAAAATAAATTCAAAATGGATTAAAGACTTAAATGTAAGACCTGAAACCATAAAACTCCTAGAATAAAACATAGACCTGATCTTTGACATTGGCCTTAGCAATGGTTTGTTTGGTTTTGTTTTTGTTTTTGGATATGTCTTTTTAGTCAAGGGATACAAAAGCAAAATAAACAAATGGGATTACATCAAACTAAAAGGATTTTGCACAAGGAATGAAACTATCAAGTAAATGAAAAGGCAGCTTACGGAAGAGGAGAGATTTTTGCTAATGATATATCTGTTAAGGGGTTACTATCCAAAATATTGTAAAAAACACATGTTACTGAAATCCAAAAAGCAACAACTCAACTAAAATATAGGAAGAGAATCCGAATAGAAATTTTTCCAAAGAAGACATACAGATGGCCAACAGACACATCAACAGATGCTCAAAATCACTAATCATCAGGGAAATGCAAATCAAACCAAGATGAGATACCAACCCACACCTGTCAGAATGACTATTATAAAAAAATACAACAAATATCAAGTGTTGGAGAGGATGTGGATATAAGAGAACACTTGTGTACTCTTGGGATTATCAGTTGTTCAGTTAATGTGGAAAAAGTATGGAGGGTCCTCAAAAAATTAAAAGGAGAACTGTCATATAATCCAGAAATTTCACTCTGAGTATTTACCTGAAGTAAACAGGAAAAAAATTCAAAAAGATATATGCACACCAATGTACATTGCAGTATTTTTACAATAGCCAAGATATATGAGCAACTTAAGTTTCCATTGATAGACGAATGAATAATAAAGATATGGTGTGACAACATGGATGTTTCTAGAAGATATTATGCTAAGTGAAATAAGTTGAACAGAAAAAGACAATTATGTTATGACCTCACTTATATGTGGAATCTAAAAAACAACAAATAATACAAAATGAAAACAATCTCTTAGATACAGAGCAGAAAGGAGTATTTTCCAGAGTGGACTGTGGTGGGGATAAAATAAGTAAAAGGATTAAGAGGTACAAACTTCTAGCTATAGATTAGCCATGAGGCTGTAATATACTGAATGAGGAATATCATCAACATTATTTTAATAACTTTGTATAGAGACAGAAGGTTACTACACTTATCATGGTAACCAGTTCATAACATATGCAAATGTTAAATCTTTAGAGGTACACCTGAAAGTAATATAATATTGTATGTCAACTATATTTCAGAATTTAGTTGTAGACATCATGACACTTCACCCCTAAATCCTTTGCCCTGTATCCAAGAATCAAGATAGTCTTTAATATAAAAAACAAAGTTAATTTATATAGCTAACATTTAGCCAATTAGCATTCATTCATTCATTCATTCATTTATTCAAGCAATATGTCATCCCACAAATACTTATGTGTCTCCCCTTATATGTATATTCTTGGTTTAGTAGTAGAAACACTAAGTTGTGTAAGATTCATTCCTCAATTAGCTTAAGGTCAATAGAACAAGAAAATAGGCATCTAGCACTTTGACTACATTTAATATTGGTAGAAGGAAAGTTTGCTAACAGAATATGATGGTCAGTTAAATTCTTTAAAATAATATTTTTCTTCTAGAAATTAGTCAATGTAGAAATAAGACATGGGAGAAATATTAGAAGATAAGGAAGCTGATATTGGAAGTTAATCCTATTCTTTCCAGCAGAGTGTGTAAAGAGACAGAAAAAAGATAGGGCAACAGCTGGGTGAGTTATTCAGACAGAATTTATGAGGCTTATTTAAAATGAACAAGGCTTGAAAAATGTTTATGAGTTTATTTTTATAATATGGTGTGAAATAACATCTGTAAGGGAACAGATGATGTGTGATTATAAACACCCTGAAGAGACCATTCTTTCTGTAATAATAAAACAAATACACTAAAGTAGGTCATAATAGATACCTGAAGATGTTTTTCTCTGTCACGATTGGTAAGTGGAGGAACTTCATGATTTCTGGTATAGACTTCTATACCTAACGGAAGTGAATGACCCCTGTTTGCATGACTTTTTTCTCTTTCTCCCACTCTTTAGAGCTGATCCAAGAAAAATTTTATAATCAACCCTTACTTTGCTCCCCCAGAGGTTCTCTGAAAAGGCTGTGGCATATGTTATCCATAACCAAGATGCCAGCCACATTATGGATGGCATCCTTTAGCACTGTGCTTCACGTAAACATAATTATATGCATAAAACTGTATGTGACAATTCTGACAACTCGTCAACTAAGTGCTTTGTGCTGTTACCAGTCACTTGTATTAAATACTCTCTCCTCTCATCTTTAGTGATTTTTAACTTTAAATCCCCTATGTGTTGTATCCAGTAATGCTTGTCTGTTTTTTTTTTTTCTCTCATTAACTGCGTTTGAGTTTAGGTTACTTTTTACAAATCTATTAATTGTTTAAGTAATATTCTAAATTATAAACTTTACAAAAGCTTGTTCAAATGTCATCTCCTTAGACAGACCTTCAGTAAACACATTATATAAAATTGTTCTCTGCACCTCCTTGCCGCATACACACCACTTTACTATCACTTCATTTTCTATAATTAATTTATTTTATATCTCTCTCATTAAGATGTAAATTCTATGAGAAACACTACTTATCTTTCCTCTTTGTTGTACCTGTCATATAGTAGATATGCAATACATATTTGTTGAATAAATGGCCATTTAGTTATTTTAAAAATACAATAGTTTTAAGAAAGAAAAGTTATGATTCTGGATGATCAACAAATTTTGATTAGAGATTTCAGGTATTTTCTGCACGTTAGAAGCTATTTGCAGATCAAGGTACCTACTTCTCTCTCCCTTCATTATGTTGGCCTGTACTCTTAAGATTAATTTAACGTAAGCAAGGGAATACAAATAAGGCATATTTGCATATACGGTTACCAGTGAAAGGAGTGCTTTTACCTAGATTATTTAATCATATGAAAGAAATTGTGTATGATGAGACATCACACGATTCTTAAACATTTATTTCCAGCTGTGAAGGTAACATAAAATGTTTTATTTCAAGCCAGATATCACACTGGTGGTGGAGATATTATTGGTGGGAAACTATAGAAATAATATATCTTCTTTATTTATGTAGGGTGAATATGATTGTAATAAATGTTTTCATAAGCAAAAATACCATAATTATGTTTTAAATATAAAAACACTGACATTAATATGTTTTCAGAATAAAATAGATTATAGCTGAACTATGAAATGTAATCGATTGTTATATTTTGTATTATTTTTACATAATTAGATAGTAATTTATTACAAAATAGAGTAATAATTTAACTATAAGATAAAAAATAATCAAAGAACACAGTAATAAAAATTACTAGACAAACAATGGATAAAATAAACAATATAATTGGTAAAAATATTGAGGGTGTAAAGAAAATATGTACAAGTGTAACTTACTGTAGCTTTTAAACTAAATATTCAGTTTTGGAAAAAATATAATAGAACATACTTTACATGTATATTTCTATTGATGTTGTAAATACAAATAATTTTGTTTGAAAATTTGTTGTTAATATAACTTAAAACCTTAAATAATTTATACCATTTAGACTGAATGCTTGTGTCTTCTCAAAATTCATATATTGTAACCTAATCCCCAAAGTGATGGTATTAGGAAATGAAACTTTTAGGAAGTGATTAGGTAATAAGGTGGAACCCTCATGAATGTGATTAGTGCCCTTATAAAAGAGACTGCCATATGAAGTTACAACAAGAAGACCGCTGTCTATAAACCAGGAAATAAGACTTCACCAGATATTGAATCTGTTGGCACCTTGATCTTAGAGTTCCTAGCATCCAGAAGAGTAACAAATTTTTGTTGTTGTTGTTTATAAGCCACCAGTATATGGCATTTAGTTATAACATCTTAAACATACTGAGACAACAGTTTTGTACCATAAATTGAAATTTAATAATAATTTATACAATGTGACATGGAAAAAGCATACTTTAATTAAAGAAGACTTTTTGATTTACGTTTTTTGTAATTGCAAATATGTAGAAAAAATCCAAATGTCCAAGAATAGTGAAATAGCTCAATGGATCATATTATACCCACTAATCACCCTGTTACAGTAATTCTGTTTGTGTAGTGGTTTTATGAGTGATATGGTTTGAATGTTTGCTTCCTTCAATATTCTATATCATGATGATATTATTACTGAAAAAATAATTATTTTGACATTTAAAAATCTTGTAGAAAATTAAGGTTGGAAAGTATTTCTTTTTACTTTAATATTTATTCTTAGTTTCCTATCATTTGAATTATTCTATAAATTATCTTTTAAAATCATATAATGGAACAATTCTTAATCTTTCTGCCTGGAACTTTATCATGTCACAAATCTGAATTAAAGGCTGTCTTTTAAAATAACTTTATTAGTTTATGCATTTGATCAATCTATCCTTGGTACTATAAATCCACTAGAAAATAACCCAGGGAGCATTCTTAAGTTGATACATAGCACTCAGCCTATTTGCAAAGAAAAATTAATAAATGTAGGACTTGAATTATTTTCTGTTTTTCATATTACACTTGCCAGTTTAAAACAAAATTACCATAGAAATAAATTTTGCTTACATTTACATTTGAACAATTCAAAGAAGGATTGACAGAGAGAAGATATTTTGTCAATAAAAATCCTCATTTTTCAAAGTTCTATTTATTTCCTATCAGTGTCCCTCTGGATATGATATGTATTTGCAATTCTAGCCAATACGGAAAATAGCATGGAGGTTCCTTAAAAAACTAGACTTATTAAAAAATAGACTTACCATATGATACAGCAATCCCACTCCTGAGCATATATATCCTGTGGAAACCATACTTCAAAAAGACACATGCACCTCAATGTCCATCAAGAGATGAATGAATAAAGAATATGTGGTATAGATAGATGATAGATAGATGATAGATAGATAGATAGATAGATAGATAGATGGATAAGCATGATATATAACATGGATGGGCCTAGAAATTATCATATTAAGTGAAGTAAATCAGAAAGACAATTTTCATGATATCACTTATATGTGGAATATAAAATATGATACAAAGGTACTAGTTTACAAAACAGAATCAAAGACATAGAAAACAAATGCATGGTTACCAAAGAGGCAAGGGTGTGGGGGAGGGATAAATTAGGAGTTTAGGATTAGCAGATACAAACTATTGTATATAAAATAAACAACAAGATCCTACTCTATAGCACAGGGAAATATATTCAATATCCTATAATTAACCATAATGGAAAAGAATATGAAAAAGATTCATATATATATATAAATCACTTTGCTGTATGCCAGAAACTAACACAACACTGTAAACCAACTATACCTCAATTTAAAAAAATGTATTTGCAATTATAGTAAAAGTACCCCATATTGTTTCTATAGAGCTATTTCTGAATTTTGCATATAGCATCTTTTTACTCTGGCAAAATTATTAATAATTATGTTCAATTAATTTACAGAAATATTTGTTTTTTAATTTTATTTTTAGCATAAAAGAATATTCATTTCAAATGATTGCTAGTTCCAAAAAAAGTCTTATTTTATAAATGAAATTTGATGGAAGCAGTCACCTTGAAACATATATATATATACACACAAATGTAAAAATTTAAAATAAAATAAATACACATGCATACACAAAAACTTTGCTAGAGAATATATATATATATATACGTGTGTGTATATATATATATATATATATATACACACACACATATATGTATATGTACTCTCAGGTAGGTCTTTCCATCAAATTTCACATGTAAAATTTATATTTTTTCTGACTTTTCATGCATTTGATATGAATGTGTGTGTATTTTATCAAATATATATATATAATGAACATATTAAATATAGTTCACTTGAGTTTCAACATTAGTATGCTGCCATGTGATATCTTTAAGCCAGCAACTAGTTTATAAATGAAGATATTTAATATAATATATTATTTATCATTTTATTTAAACCCTAATCAATTTCAGGTCCACTAAAAACCTCAATCTTATGTTGGCATATATATTTAACAGAGACTATATGAATATATACAGGACACTGTAGTCATTAAGGAGAGTAATTTGGAAATATCTGTATTTGTATGTACTCTAGTAACCTTTCTCTTGTATAATATCCTGAAGAAATGTTCACATATCTTCATAAGTTGTACATATGCAAAGATATCTGGAGCAGTTGTTTATGGTAGACTAGGTGGCAATGTTAGTTTCTATTATGTACAACCATGTAGTTGTATGAATCTGAATGTTCACAAAACTCCATGGATATAATTTAAAACTAAGGGCTGAATGAAAAGGGAAAAACATCACTGAAGGAGCTATATAGCTTAATGTCAGTAATTGTGATTTAAAATTGATAATAACAAAACAACCCAAAGGGAAGGATACCTATTAAGGTGGTGATAAAATAAGTGGGAAATGCAGACATAAAGAAATGATGTAGAAAATATCTTGCTTATTACGATTAAACTAAAAATATAATGAACTAAACCTTCTCTCTTAAAGTCCTTGATGAAATCCTAAATTAATTCATTAATTCAAACATAATCAACAGAGAAAATCTACAATATCATGTTACATTCTCTTCAGTGATTTCAGTTGTTCCTTATCTGTGGAGAAATTCTCTTATTTAATACAATACTTCTAAAGACAGCATTTTAAAAACATGTTTTGACTGAGATCAAATAAAGGGGCTTTTGAACTGCAGTCCTCTAAATTTTGATGGGATTTCTCCTTGGGCACCAAGAACTAGATTAAATTTCAGAGGACTCTCTACTGTTTGGCTTCTTGTCCTTTGCTGCCACCCAGGCCACCTTAATCAGTTTAACAACAATGGTGCTACCTTCAGGTGTGAGCCAAAACTAAGATGCAGAATTGCATGTACAGTTTTCTTTCAAGTTTTTCAAAGACACCTGAAGGGGTCTACTTTCTTAAAACTGTGTCTGTTGAGATGAACACTTTGGCCTACTGTAATAGACTTGATAACAATGGCAGCAATTGGGGTTAGCTTGCTGAAGAGGTCATATGAGGGAGCAAATCATCTTCATGTACATTCAGCAGTAATACCAGCCAGTATCAAATGGAAATTAAAAACTCATAAAGAAAATATTTGAAAAAAAAAAGATTGTTTTTTATAGATTTGCCATGATTGGAGAGGATAAAAGTGACCCCAAGAGACTGAATATAAAAGGATAGTTGTTTGTTAAAACATATGTATAAAGACTGTAATGCAGTATTGTTCCTTAAGATACCTATCATCAATTTAATCAAAACAATATGGTCTAGAAACTTTGAGAAACAGGATATCAGTTTCTTCCTTCTTAGTCATAATTCCCTCTTGATGTTTCAAGGGGTAAAAAAAAGTGATTTTGAAATGGTTTCTTTGCAGACTTTGGATCTAAATTATATTACTGTATTATAATTTTTGTATTAATCTAAAAGGTAGCATATCTAAACCTTGGTAGTGGTTATAAAATATTTTTGCTCTGATGTCCCCATTTTACTTGAGAGAAAAAATCATAATGTCTGTATTCCAGAACTACATTAAATCTCAAATGACACTTTAGGAGAATTTCTTAGAAATTACTTGAGAAGGGATGTAGCCACAATGTAATCACAGCAGAGCCTCTTAATCCATTTTATTCAGGTAGATAAGGTAATTCAATTTTTCACAATATTTTAACTTGTGCCAAATATGTCCATGAAATTTAGAAGTTACATCTAAGACTTAGTGGGCATTGCCTGGCTGGGACCTATATGTCACCTGGGAAGATGATATTTAGTTTCTATCCAGCAGGGAAAATAACAACAGCAATAAAAACAAACCCACATTATTAATGTCTAGGCACACTTCATTCAGTATTATAGTTCACCAGTCAGGAGATTGTTAAAATGCCTGGGAGGGCAACATAATCTTCCACAGTGCATTACCCAGAAAATAATTGCCTGAAATCCCTGGCCTCTCCTCAGCAATAGGAAGCTTTTGGAAAATTTATTTACGTTTATAAATGTTTTTAATTAGCAAGCACTAATTAAATAATGCTCATTTATAAGGGGGAGCATGGAGATGTATTAATTACTTTGCCCACATCAGTTCTCTATAATGCATAAAAATGACTACTGAGTGATGCTGAAGTACTGAGATAAAGATAAGATAAAACTGTGAGAAAAAATAACAGAAATCATTCTACCTTAAATTCCACTATTATTTTTGTAAAATATATTAAAACACAAAGTAAAATCAATACACATATTAGAATTTTAAAATAAACTTTCTAAAGCTACTTCAAAGACACAGTCTGTGTCTTGTTCTTTGCTTGTATTCTGCCCTTCCCTGAACTCAAGTCAGGTTCTCTATATTATAAAGACCACAGAAGGAGAGCTATTTAAAAAAAAAAAAAATTAAATAAACACAAGAAAGTATAATCAGAGATCTGGAAAAAAATTATTCTTTGCATACAAGTACTTGCCTAGGACCATATTTCATCCTGAATCCAGCTTTTCTTCCTGTGTTTCATATCTCTTTGAATTATAGCACCATCTAACCAGTCACTTTCAACAGAATTCTAGGATTTTTATAATCAAATATACCTCCTTAGTGTCTCTCCTGTTTGACATGTCTTCTCCATCCCAGCCCTCCTAAGATGTAACTTCTTCCATTATTACCTGCTTGAACTACTACAGCCATCTCATAGCTGGTCTGCAGTTTTGTCTCTTTTAAATTCATGTTCCATTTTGTTCCTAAACTAATTTCTCTAAAACAAATATCAGATCAATTTTCCTCTCCTTATTACAAATTAATCAATTATATAATTTTGTCTGCAGTGCAGTGTAAGACACTTACTGTGTTGTGTTTAAGTTTCTAGAAAACTTCGTTCATACTGGTTTAAATAATATGTAAATTATTAACTCATATACATGGAAGTCCAAGAGTAGACATCATGGTCTGCTCATTACTGTGACTAAATAATGTAGTAAAATCCTAATTTCTTCTCATCTCTGCCTCTTATATTCACTATTTTAGTGTATGTTCTATTCATGAATTTAAGATAATTTAAAATAGATGTTAGAGTATACAAAACTTTATCCATATTTGAGAAAAAAGAAGTGTGTGTGTTTTTTTTTTTAATTAATTAATTAATTTATTTTTGGCTGTGTTGGGTCTTCGTTTCTGTGTGAGGGCTTTCTCTAGTTGTGGCAAGCGGGGGCCACTCTTCATTGTGGTGTGCGGGCCTCTCACTATCGCGGCCTCTCTTGTTGTGGAGCACAGGCTCCAGACGCGTGGGTTCAGTAATTGTGGCTCACGGGCCCAGTTGCTCTGCGGCATGTGGGATCTTCTCAGACCAGGGCTCGAACCCGTGTCCCCTGCATTAGCAGGCAGATTCTCAACCACTATGTCACCAGGGAAGCCCAAGAAGTGTGTTTTTTAATTATGAAATTTGTCCTAAAGTTCTTCCACATGTGGCAAATTGAGGCATGCACCCTATCCTAAAGCAATCACTTTAGCCAGGGAGATGGGCATTTTTTGATTGCCTCAGGTGAGCTAAGCTATACTATGCCCCTGGAACCAGGATGGGAGCTAAGAGAAAAGAGGCAATGAATGGTGAAAAAATAACCATGATGTTTTCCACATACTGCTAATTTGATAGAAATGTCTTGTTTTTCTTTCCTTTGTTCATTCATACATTCAATAAGATGTGACAGATTGTGTTTTCCAAATATGTTCACCACAATATGTTCCGCCCCACATGTTCTTTTTTTACAAAGTCCTCACCTTAACCCTGAGCAGTCCTTTGTTATAGACATAATCAATGGAATATAGTGAAAATGATAGTAAGTGACATGTGAGTCTAAATCTTACAAATGCCGTAGCTTTGTTCCCTGGGGATGCTGACTCCTGGAAACAAGTCATCATAATACGATGAAAGCTATACAATATGAAAAGGCCTTATATAGTTTTTTGGTTTTTGTTTTGACTGGAAACCCCAGCTCTCATCTCAGTCAATCTGCAGTCAACTAACATTCACCTGAGTGAGGTAAAATTCAGTGTAACTCCAGCCCCAGCCACCATCTGAATATGAACTCATGAGAGACGATTAAGTAATATTGCCTAGCTGAAACCAGCATCCTCCAGAAGTATGAGATGTAATAATATGATAATTATTACTTTAATATACTAAGTTTTGAGTAATTCAATGCAAGCAATAGACAACCAGAACACATTGGTACAAGCACATCTTTCAAGAGCCAGTTCAATAGCACTCCTTCTGTGTAAAGGTACTTAAAGTCATTTCTTTATATTCTCATTCTTTCATTCTGTTATTTTACTTATTTTATTGTGCTAGGGCATTCTAAAGAAATTAAAAATTTTTTATCCTGACTTAAAAATATTGTTTATATGCATATGTCTCCTCAACCAGATTGCAATCCTGGAGGGAATGAGTTATGTCATATGCATTTTTTTACTGTGAGGAGTAAAACATATAAAATAGTTTATGCATTGAATCAATCAACCAAACAAAAATAAATTAATCAACATTTAACTCCAAATTAATATAAATATTTAGACTGATCTACACTTCTTCAAGTAATACATTTCTCTGTATATGACATGATAATGTGATTTCAATCTTTTTTTATATTACCAAGAGTCATAACGTTTTAAAACTATATGGTGCATTTACCATTTATCCTATAAAGTTTATACTGAAGTTTATAATTATCTTTCAGAGAATTAAAACTATTCCTAACTGTCACAATACTCTTAGAAATAAGATGGATAACTTCATACCCTTTTTACTTATCTAGTTGCTTAGTTTAAAAACAAATAAAACAAACAAATAAAACATACTTTATGTTTCCATGAGGATTTCCCCTTTATCTATCAACCTTTGTGTCTGGAACTCCTATTGACATAAGATTTTTACCTAAGATAGTGTAGAAAACTTCACTCAAGATTGTGTAGATTCAGAACTTCAAGATGGCAGAGTAGTAAGATGTGGAGATCACCTTTCTCTCCACAAATATATCAAAAATAATCTACAGGTGGAATAACTCCTACAGAACACCTACTGACCATTGGCAGAAAACCTCAGATTTCCCAAAAGGAAAGAAACTCCCCAAGTACCTCGCCATGTGGCTGACAGTGCCTTGGTACTCTGGCTGGGTGTCAGGCTTGAGCCTCTGAGGTGGGAGAGCCGAGTTCAGGACACTGGACAACCAGAAACCTCCCGGCCCCATGTAATATCAATCAGCAAGAGCTCTCCCAGATATCTCCATCTCAACACTAAGACCCAGCTCCACTCAATGACCAGCAAGCTACAGTGCTGGACACCCTATGGCAAAGAACTAGCAACACAGGAACACAACCCCACCCATTAGCAGAGAGGTTGCCTAAAATCACAATCAGGTCACAGACACCCCAAAACACACCACTGGATGCGGTCCTGCCCACCAGAAAGACAAGATCCAGCCTCATCCACCAGAACACAGGCACCAGTCCCCTCCACCAGGAAGCATACACAACCCACTGAACCAACCATATCCACTGGGGGCAGACACCAAAAACGATGGGAACTACAAACCTGCAGCCTGAGAAAAGGAGATCCCAAACACAGGACGTTAAGCAAAATGAGAAGACAGAGAAATACACAGCAGATGAAGAAGCAAGGTAAAAACCACCAGAACAAACAAATGAAGGGGAAATAGACAGTCTACCTGAAAAAGAATTCAGAGCAATGACAGTAAAGGTGATCCAAAATCTTGGAAATAGAATGGAGAAAGCACATAAAACGTTTAACAAGAACCTAGAGGAACTAAAGAGCAAATAAAAAATGATGAACAACACAATAAATGAAATTAAAAATTCTCTAGAAGGAATCAATAGCAGAATAATTGATGCAGAATAATGGATAAGTGACCTGGAAGATAAAATAGTGGAAATAACTACCACAGAGCAGAATAAAGAAAAAAGAATGAAAAGAATTGAGGACAGTCTCAGTGACCTCTGGAGCAACATTAAAATGTACCAACATTCGAATTATAGGAGTCTCAGAAGAACAGAAAAACAAAGGGACTGAGAAAATATTTGAAGAAATTATAGTTGAAAACTTCCCTAATATGGGAAAGGAAATAGTCAATCAAGTCCAGGAAGCGTACAGAGTACCATATAGGATAAATCCAAGGAGAAACACACAAATACATATATTAATCAAACTTTCAAAAACTAAATACAAAGAAAAAATAAAAGCAGCAAGGGAAAATCAGCAAATAACATACAAGGGGATCTCCATAATGTGAACAGCTGACCTTTCAGCAGAAACTCTACAAGCCTGAAGGGGGTGGCAGGACATATTTAAAGTGATGAAAGGGAAAAGCCTACAACCAAGATAACTCTAGCCAGCAAGGATATCATTCAGATTTGATGGAGAAATTAAAACTTTACAGACAAGCAAAAGCTAAGAGGATTCACACTACAAAACCAGCTTTATAACAAATGCTAAAGGAGCTTATCTAGGCAGGAAAAACAGGAAAAGAGTAAGACCGACCAAAACAAACCCAAAACAATTAAGAAAAAAGTAATAGGAACATACATATAAATAACTACCTTAAATGTAAATGGATTAAATGCACTAACCAAAACACATAGACTAGTTGAATGGAAACAAAAATAAGACCATTATATATGCTGTCTACAAGAGACCCACTTCAGACTTAGGGACACATACAGACTGAAAGTGAGAGGATGGAAAAAGATATTCCATGCAAATGGAAATCAAAAGAAAGCTGGAGTACCAATTCTCATAACAGACAAAATAGACTTTAAAATAAAGACTATTACAAGAGACAAAGAAAGACACTACATAATGATCAAGACATCAATTCAGGAAGAAGATATAACAATTGTAATATTTACACACCCAACATAGAAGTACCTCAATACATAAAGCAAATGCTAACAGCCATAACAGGGAAATCAATGGTAACATAATAATAGCAGGGGACTTTAACACCCCACTCTCACCAATGGACAGATCATCTAAAATCAAAATAAATAAGGAAACACACGCTTTAAATGACACATTAAACAAGATGGACATAATTGATATTTATAAGACATTCCATCCAAAAACAACAGAATACACTTTCTTCTCAAGTGCTCATGGAATATTCTCCAGGATGGATCATATCTTGGGTTACAAATTAAGCCTTGTTAAATATAAGAAAATTGAAATTTTATCAAGTATCTTTTCAGACCACAATGCTATGAAGGTAGATATCAGTTACAAGGAAAAACCGTAAAAAATACAAACACATGGAGGTTAAACAACACGTAACTAAATAACAAAGAGATCACTGAAGAAATCAAAGAGGAAATCAAAAAATACCTAGAAACAAATGACAATGAAAACACAAGGACCCAGTACCTATGAGATACAGCAAAAGCAGTTCTAGGAGGGAAGTTTATAGCAATACAATCCTACCTCAAGAAACAAGAAACATCTCAAACAAACAACCTAACCTTACACCTAAAAGAACTAGAGAAAGAAGAACAAAAACCCCTGAAAGTTAGTAGAAGGAAAGAAATCATAAAGCTCAGATCAGAAACAACTGAAAAAGAAATGAAGAAAATGATAGTAAAGATCAATAAAACTAAACGCTGGTTCTTTGAGAAAATAAACAAAATTGATAAACCATTAGCCAGACTCATCAAGAAAAAAATGGAAAAAAAAAGAAAAGACCATGAAGAACCTAGTGGCAAGACGGGAATAAAGACACAGACCTACTAGAGAATGGACTTGAGGATATGGGGAAGGGGAGGGGAGAGACGTGACAGGGTGAGAGAGTGTCATGGACATATATACACTACCAAATGTAAAATAGATAGCTAGTGGGAAGCAGCCGCATAGCACAGGGAGATCAGCTCAGTGCTTTGTGACCACCTAGAGGGGTGGGATGGGGAGGGTGGGAGGGAGGGAGATGCAAGAGGGAAGAGATATGGGAACATATGTATATGTATAACTGATTCACTTTGTTATAAAGCAGAAACTAACACACCATTGTAAAGCAATTATACTTCAATAAAGATGTTTAAAAAAAAAAAAGAAAGAAAAAAATGGAGAAGACTCAAATCAACAGAATTAGAAATGAAAAAGGAGAAGTAACAACTGACACTGCAGAAATACAAAAGATCGTGAGAGATTACTACAAGCAACTATATACCAATAAAATGGACAACCTGGAAGAAATGGACAAATTCTTAGAAAAAGACAACCTTCTGAGACTGAACCAGGAAGAAATAGAAACTATAAACAGACAAATCACAAGCACTGAAATTGAGACTGTAATAAAAATTCTTCCATCAAAAGCCCAGGACCAGATGGCTTCACAGGTGAATTCTATGTAACATTTAGAAAAGAGCTAACACCTTTCCTCAAACTCTTCCAAAATATAGCAGAGGGAGGAACACTTCCAAACTCATTCTATGAGACCACCATCACCCTGATACAAAAAGCAAAGATGTCACAAAAAAGGAACACTACAGCCAATATCACTGATGAACATAGATGCAAAAATCCTCAACAAATACTAGCAAAAAAAATCCAACAGCACATTAAAAGGATCATACACCATGTTCAAGTGGGGTTTATTCCAGGAATGCAAGGATTCTTCAATATATGCCAATCAATCAATGTGATACACCATATTAATAAACTGGAAGATAAAAACAATATGGTCATCTCAATAGATGTAGAAAAAGCTATCCACAAAATTCAACACCCATTTATGACAAAAACTTTCCAGTAAGTAGGCATAGAGGGAAATTACCTCAACATAATAAATACCACATATGACAAATGCACAGCCAACATCATTCTCAAAGGTGAAAGAATGAAACCATTTCCACTAAGATCAGGAAAAGAGAAGGATTCCCACTCTCACTACTATTATTCAACATAGTTTTGTAAGTTTTAGCCACATCAGTCAGAGAAGAAAAAGAAATAAAAGTAATCCAAATCAGAAAAGAAGTAAAGCTGTCACTGTTTGCAGATGCCATGATTCTATAAAAAGAAAATCCTAAAGATGCCACCAGAAAACTACTAGAGCTAATCAATAAATTTAGTAAATTTTCAGGATACAAAATTAATACACAGCAATCTCTTGCATTTCTATACACTAAAAATAAAATATCAGAAAGACAAATTAAGGAAACAATCCCATACCATTGCAAGAAAAAGAATAAAATACCTAGGAATAAACCTACTTAAGGAGACAAACGACCTGTATGCAGAAAACTGTAAGATGCTGATGAAAGAAATTAAAGATGTTACAAACAGATGGAGAGTTAGACCATGTTCTTGGATTGGAAAAATCAATGTTGTGAAAATGACTATACTACCCAAAGCAATCTATAGATTCATTGTAATCCCTATCAGACTACCAATGGCATTTTTCACAGAACTAGAACAGAAAATTTCACAATTTGTATGGAAACACAAAAGACCCCAAAAGCAATCTTGAGAATGAAAAATGGAGCTGGAAGAATCAAGCTTCCTGACCTCAGACAATACTACAAAGCTACAGTAATCAAGATAGTATGGTACTGGCACAAAAACAGAAATATAGATCAATGCAACAGGGTAGAAAGCCCAGAGATAAACCCACGCACATATAGTCACCTTATCTTTGATAAAGGAGGCAAGAGTATACAATGGAGAAAAGACAGCCTCTTCAATAAGTGGTGCTGGGATAACTGGACAGCTACATGTAAAAGAATGAAATTAGAACACTCCCTAACACCGTACACAAAAGTAAACTTTAAATGGATTAAAGCCTAAATATAAGGCCAGACACTATAAAACTCTTAAAGGAAAACACAGAACACTGTATGACATAAATCACAGCAAGATCCTTTTTGACCCACCTCCTAGAAAAATGGAAATAAAAACAAATACAAACAAATGGGATCTAATGAAACTTAAAAGCGCTTAAATAACAAAAGAAACCATAAACAAGATGAAAAGACAACCCTCAGAAAGGAAGAAAATATTTGCAAATGAAGCAACTGACAAAGGATTAATTTCCAAAATATACAAGGCAGCTCACGCAGCTCAATAACAAAAAAACAAACAACCTAATCCAAAAATGGGCAGAAGACCTAGATAGACATTTCTCCAAAGAAGATATACAGATTGACAACAAACACGTGAAAGGATACTCAACAACAATAATCATTACAGAAATGTGAATCATAACTACAATGAGGTATCACTTCACACTAGTCAGAATGGTCATCATCAAAAAATCTACAAACAATAAATTCTGGAGAGGGTGTGGAGAAAAGGGAACCCTATTGCACTGTTGGTGGGAATGTAAATTGATACAGCCACTATGGAGAACAATATGGAAGTTCCTTAAAATCTAAAAATAGAACTACCATATGACCCAGCAATCCCACTACTGGGCATATACCCTGAGAAAACCATAATTCAAAAAGAGTCATGTACCACAATGTTCATTGCAGCTCTATTTACAATAGGCAGGACATGGAAGCAATTTAATTGTCCATCATCAGATGAATGGATAAAGAAGATGTGGCACATATATACAATGGAACGAAATTGGGTTATTTGTAGTGAAGTGGATGGACCTAGAGTCTGTCATACAGAGTGAAGTAAGTCAGAAAGAGAAAAACGAATACTCTATGCTAATACATATATATGGAATCTTAAAAAAAAAAAAAAAAGTTCTGATGAAACTAGGGGCAGGACAGGAATAAAGACACAGACATAGAATGGACTTGAGGACATGGGGAAGGGAAGCGTAAGCTGGGCCGAAGAGCGGTAGTGGCCTGGACATATATACACTACCAAATATGAAATAGATAGTTAGTGGGAAGCAGCCACATAGTACAGGGAGATCAGCTTGGTGCTTTGCACCTAGAGTGGTGAGATAGGGATGGTGGGAAGGAGACACAAGAGGGAGCAGATATGGAGATATATGTATATGTATAGCTGATTCACTTTGTTATAAAGTAGAAACTAACACATCATTGTAAAGCAATTATATTGCAATAAACATGTTTTTTAAAAAGCAATATTTGTAAGCAAGATTTTTTTTTGACAATAAAAAGGACATTAATTTCTCAAAAAAAAAAAAAAGATTGTGTAGATTCAAACCATTGTAGGTAAGTCCACTATTCTAATAGCCAATATATTTCATTTACTAGTAGTTTACTAGTAGTTCATAAGTTTCAACCTTTTTTGTACCTGAAATGATTGCTTCTTTTTCTTTTTATTTTTTCTTCCAGTTTTTTGCGATATAATTAACATATATATTGTGATATAATTGCTTCTTTTTCATAAAAACTTCCTACCTGATGCACTTCTCCCATAATTGAAGACCACTTTATTTTGTTTTGTAGTAAATAAAATCATTAATAGTTCACAATGTGATTGTCAACATTTCCAATGACAGTATTATCCTTTATATTTGTTTACATTACCTGTGTAAACCAAATAATATCCAAATGTATATTTTCCCCTCCTCATACAGTATTTATCTTTGAGATTAAAACCACAGTGAAATGTAATCATAGAGAATGGAGTTGAGGACAAAGGGAGGGGGAAGGGTAAGCTGGGAAAAAGTGAGAGAGTGGCATGGACATATATATACTACCTAATGTAAAATCGATAGCTAGTGGGAAGCAGCCACATAGCACAGGGACATCAGCTCGGTGCTTTGTGTCCACCTAGAGGGGTGGGATAGGGAGGGTGGGAGGGAGACACCAGAGGGAGGAGATATAGGGATATATGTATATGTATAGCTGATTCACTTTGCTATAAAGCAGAAACTAACACACCATTGTGAAGCAATTATACTCCAATAAAGATGTTAAAAAAAAAAAAAAACAGGCAAGAGAAATCTAAGGAGTTACAAGTCAGGTAAATAGTTACCTTTGGGGAGCAGGGAGGAGTTAGTGTTCTATTTCTTGGTCCAGGTGGTGGTTACATGGTTATGTTGACTGTGTAGTAATTTATTGACTGTAGGCTTATGACTTGTGTATTTTTTCTGAATGTATGTTATAGTTTACTTTTTAAAAATTTAAGGGATTATCAGTTTTCCAGGGGAAGATTTATTTTGAAGCACCCTGAGAATTGTCAAAATTTAACTACTTAGTTCCCCCCAATTTTTTATCTCATACTCAGCCTTGGGGCTGAGAAGGAGAGGTGCAGAATTTGAATTTTTGCCACCATCTGTAGTTTTAAGATTTAATAATTATCTGAGATTTTGTGTCTTTCAGATATTCTTTGCTTCTTTTTTCTAATAATACTGTGTAAATTATAGACAAATAAAAGTTCATTTTCTCTATTTACACTTATTTCTTATTGCCAATCACTTCTGAACCAGCCAGCTGTGGTAGAATTCATTAAAATAATATCTTATTTATAATATATATGTGTTTATCATCAAAGACAACCAAACAAGCTTTTTTTCTTCCCTGAAATAAAATAAAGAAATCTTTGCTAAAACTCCATTTACCACATATCAGTGAGACATTTTTCATAATGTTATGGTATACAGTTATGGTAGCGATACATAGATGACAGCTTCTGCCTCCACAAAGAAAATGACAGTATAGAGTAAAATTGTTCCCAAAGCAATTAGTATCAAAAGATATTTAGAATGGAGTGTTAAAATAGTAAAGTGGAGGGAGAAACTACTTTATACTGAGACAATCAGGCGAGACTGGGAAGGTTATGATATTTTAGCTGGGCTTTAAAATTGTCTTATGATTTGCACATATGAATATGGCTAAAGGACATTGGAATCAGAAATTATGCAAACTCATCACAAAATAATAAATCACTGATGGGCATATTGCAGTATTGCCAATTGTGTATATGAAAAGGTAGTAATAAAAGTTAGAGATGACTAGAAGTTTGAAGATATGAAGGAGTGAAAGATTACAGTACTGATAAAAATATAAAATGCATGTTCAGGAACTGACTTATGGGAAAAGATGATGAGTTCATGTTTTGTTTGTGGTGTTTGAGATGCAGACTGAATACCAGGTAGACAGAGTCTTGTAGGGAATGGAAAATACAATCCTACAACTGAAGACTCTGGTTGTAGTTACAGATATAGATTTAGGATATATATTATATTCAGAGATAGAAGATAGGTAGGGCTTCCCTGGTGGCACAGTGGTTGAGAATCTGCCTGCTAATGCAGGGGACACGGGTTCGAGCCCTAGTCTGGGAGGATCCCACATGCCGCAGAGCAACTAGGCCCGTGAGCCACAACTACTGAGCCTGCGTGTCTGGAGCCTGTGCTCCGCAACAAGAGAGGCCGCGATAGTGAGAGGCCTGCGCACCGCAATGAAGAGTGGCCCCCAGGTGCCACAACTAGAGAAAGCCCTCCCAGAAACGAAGACCCAACACAGCCAAAAATAAATAAATTAATTAATTAATTTTTTTAAAAAAGAAGATAGGTAGATGATGAAAGAAAGAAAGAAAAAGAAGCTAAAGTACACATTAGATGCAGTAGTTAAAGAAGATTTTTGGAAAAGACAGAAGGTATTTTCACTAGATCATTTAGTCTCCAACTATTTACATGTTGTTCTACCCAGAGGTACTGAAAAGGCAACCAGCAAGATAAACTGCATTTGAAGCCATATTTTGTTTTGCTAGCATGGTTTTAAAAAGACAAAATTTGACTAACTTTAAATGTCATGAACACTCTATCTAGTTGCCTGTGAGTTATTCTTCATCCTGGCTACTTCACAAATTTATTATTCTTTCCTGCTTACCTGCAGTAACCAGAGCTCAAGACCATCACTTGTAACTAATTTTGTTTATTAATTGCTTACAGCAAGTGTCTTGGAAGATTATTCACTTGTTTATTATTTTCTAAAACATAGAACATGTAAAGTCCAATATTACAAGTTCAGAGTATGTTAAAAAGGCTGTGATTTAGCAAAATAATAAGACAAATATACATATCAACACACCACAGAGAGGTAATGACAGTACTTCTGTGGTGAAAGATTATTTTTTCCCAATATTTTGTGGACTGATAGTTTTAAAAAATGAAAATAAGTTATAAGAAAAATAAAATGGGATTAAACATTGGACCTACAAAATAAAAACACTATTTTTTGAAAATTATTGGATTAAACAAACATAAAGTTGCATTTCAATAAATATAATTTGAGCAAGCCTAACATAGGAAAAAAGAAAACAAAGCAGTAAAACAAAACCTACATCATATCTGAACTGACTTGTTTTGTTTTGATCACCATAGCATAGACACCAGTCTTACAATAGTATTTCAATGAGAATGAAAGATGTACAGAAACTGATGTATAAAAAAGTTTGATGTTGACATAAAAATGAAGAGATGATGTAAAAGACATTATATGAGTAAAATTAGCTTCATTTGGTTACAGAGTGTTTATCAGTATTTTATTACAAACAATGATCCAAACTTTGATGATTTAAGCACAGAGGGAATTATTTAAATGAAAATAGTTGGTTCATAGAATCACTAGGAAGGGTAAAGAAACAGGTAGAGACAAAAGTATGAATAAAGTGAGCTCATGAATCCTCACCTACCCCCCTCATAAAATAAGCCAAATTTACACCACACTACTAGTTCACTTAATATGATAAAAAACAGTTTCACAGTGTTATGAATATTAAATGCAAATTCATTCAACATAATGCAGGAAACAACTGGTCTTCAGTAAGTGTTTGCAGATTTGAATCTACTTCTTAGCAACCATTCAAAACTACAGGATTTCTTCAATCTGAAAATAACACAATCTCTTTAAGCTGTCTTTAATTTCATCTTCACTAGTGAAGATTCCTACATGGGGTATGTTTCCAAATCTCTGCATTTAATCCATTCTAGGTGTCATTCACTTTGATTTAAAGTAAACTTATCTAGTTAGTTACTTATTCCTTCTTTCTGATGAATAAATTACAATCACACATGGAGTTGGAGATTTTTACATGAAAAGGATATAAAAATACATTTAAATTAATGTGTGAAAGACTTGGATTTTAATAAACAAGGATGAATTATTTCATGAGATTTTTAGAAGTAAACTGGGTCACAAATATATGATGAGAGCTGATTTTACAATTTTCACTATTCTGTGCAATCTGCTTAAAAACAAAACAAAACAAAAGTGCATGCTGTTAATAATGATCAAAAAGTATGTGAAGCAATTTTGCACAAAACGGAATTATTCTTTGGCAATTTAAAAGGCATTTAACAGACAGGAAATCCATGCCAAGTGCTACAGATTTTCTGGCACTGGCACACCTATTCATGGACATTTTATCCTGATAATTGGCCTTGTAAGTTTTCCATTTCTCTAATAAAGCCTAATCCTTATGTCATGCCTTGTCAAGTTATGAAATTTATCTGGATTTCTGTTAAAATCAGTGACACTAATGAAAGGACATTCCTGGAAGGACAATTTTTTGTAGATATATAAAAGACTGTTCGATATAGATGGATATAGATATACATATATATTATATCTATATCTCATATGCAATATCTATGCTTCCACTTCTGATGGTAAACGTAATTAAGTTTATTTATAACTGTCTTGTTATGTCATTGTATTATGTTTATGTATGTGATTTTTTTTTGTATTTGGATTGACATCATTTGATTTTTCCAGAAGGCCTTTGCTAAGAATGAGTGAAATTTGTCCCTTCATGGTAATCACTATCATTTGCTATTAAGTTTGTATTTGATATAATTTATTTTCTCCTTCTAAATTACTGTCAATTACTATTAAGTTTGTATTTGACTTTCTTATTCTAAATTACTGTTAATTTTATGCCTATTTGTATTTTTAATTCAACTTTTTTTCATTTTCCTGCATGGTGGCCCTCAAATTTGTAAAATCTTCACACTCAAAATCTATCTGCCATTGTGTTAGGAGCTAGGAGTGTAGGAATTAAGGGGTGTGATGGTTAATTTTATTTATCAACTTGATTGGGCCCAGATAATTAGTTAAACATTATTGTGAGTATGCCTGTGAAGGTATTTCTGGATGAGATTAACATTTGAATTGGTAGACTGAGTAAAAGAATTTGGCCTCCCCAATGTAGGTGGATCTCATCCAATCTATGAAGGCCTAAGTGGAACAAAAGGCTGAGTAAGGGAGAATTTACTTTCTCTGTCTAACTACTCAGACTTGGATTGGAACTATAGCATCACTTCTCCTGCACATCTCGGGACATCTCATCCTCAATAATTGTGTAAGTCAATACCTTATAATAATATAATCCTATGTATCCTATATATAATATATATATATATAATATAATCCTATATATATATATATCCTATTATATCCTATATATATATATCCTATTTCTTATTGGTTCTATTTCTCTGGAGAATCCAGACTAATATAAATGGTAAATCTATTTGGTGGTTTGAATAAAAAAACTGCCTTGGCCATTGGGTTCATAAAGAGTGTGTACACCAGGCAGACACTCAGAGATGCATACTTCTCCAGCTGAAAGAGTAGATTAAATTTACAGTATTTTTTTAGTGTAAATATTTCTTCTTTAGGGCAACCATTATGGGTCTCCCCAAAATTCATATGTTTAAGTCCTAACTTCCAGTACCTCAGATGTGGCTGCATTTGAAGATAGGGTCTCTAAAAAGGTAATTAAGTTAAAATGGTTTTGTTTAGGATGGCTTCTAATACACTTTGACTGGTATCCTTATAAGAAAAATTTGTACACAGACAGTAATAGAAGAATGACCATGTGAAGATACAGGGAGAAGATAGCCATCTACAAGCCAAGAAGAGAACCCTCAGAAGAAACCAATCCTGCCAACAGCTTGATCTCAGATTTCTAGCTTCTAGAACTGTGAGAAAATAAATTTCTATTGTTTAAGCCCCCCAATATGTAGTTGTTTGTTATGTCAGCCCTAGTATACTAACACAGTAACTTGGTCAATCAT
The DNA here is from genome assembly GCF_028023285.1 of Balaenoptera ricei. Lineage (NCBI taxonomy): Eukaryota > Metazoa > Chordata > Mammalia > Artiodactyla > Balaenopteridae > Balaenoptera > Balaenoptera ricei. The sequence goes on along the minus strand of NC_082656.1, from coordinate 40,973,837 downwards.
AACTAAAATTTAGCCATTATGTATGGTTTTGAATCTTATCCTTGTCCTTCATCACATAAAGCTTCATGTTGTCTTTGTCAAAAATAAATTAAAATATTTAATTTCAATAACATGAAGTAATTATTTGATGTTTTATATAAAATAAATTTTACATAGTTTTAAAATTTATGTACAATGTTTATTCCACTTTTCACAGGTTGGTCATTGGCATAAAAAATGCTTTATAAATTTTTGTGGATTGATGTCTAAAATTGTACATGATATACATCTTGATTAAAATGACTTTGAATGAAATAAGTAACAATTCAGTTTCTTGACATAAGTGGGATTTTTCCCCATTAGTATTATTATTTTTTTTATTTTGAGTGCCATGAGACATACTGTAAAATATTCGCTGCAGAAATCTCATAGCTGTAATGGGATTTAAAATAATCTTTCAAAAAAGAGGCATTAGGATTTCAAAAAATGAATTTAGTATTGGGAAAAAATACCAAAAAGCATTACCTAGGTGATCTTTATAGGACTAGTCAGTGCTTAAGTGAAAAAAATGCTCGATTATTCATCTAGTTTTATAGTCTCTATCACCACTGAATAAAGACATTCCATATACCTGTGGGTTTAGTGCAGATTATGTAAAAAAGAATAAAATATTTTGAAAAAGAGCTAATAAGTGCTTTAAAATAAAACAAGCTATGTTATAACATGGATGTATCAAATTATCTGATAGTGATAAAAATGTGATTTTAATTTTATATTACTTTGAATCTGTGTTCCTAAATGTTAAAAAGTTTCATATTTTTTACTTAAATTACTTACTTGAATTACTTTACTTACTTTACTTTTTATTTGCTTAAACATATTTGTTAAAATAATTTATTGTACAATTGTTCAATTCCTATCAATTGGTCCAAATTATTTTTTGAAGCTCCTCTGTGGTCTGTACTCTGTTATTCTGACCTTTCTAATACTGACTCCCCTTTTTTAAAACAAGTCAGAGATGGTTTTCACTTGCTAAAATACAGTTTCATTGTCCACCAACCACAGAGGTGAATGAAAATGTGTTCACTACTATTCACAAATCTTCCAGATAATCTGAGAAAAATATATACATGATATGGTTGCTTCAGATATGTTATGGCACACAAATGGGGTGAAAAATCGACATTACTAAGTGAGACCATCATCTAAGTAGCCATGTTTATCCTGAACTTTTAGATGAAGAGGTTACATTCATGATAATATCATAAATAATGCATTATAGCATTATTCTAAATGTATACCACACATTACAGAATTATATATATATATGTATTTATATATATACACATGCATAAAATATTGACCCAAACCTATTATATGTTACTGTGTTAAGAACAGTAAATAGGATAAAAATTACACAGAAATGCAGTACTGAACTGTGCTTCAAATTTTATTGGTTTGAAAATAAAAATTTCTCAAATTTTCAACAGAAGCAATGTGATAAAAGCAGTATATTCCTGATTTAATAATAAAATATGCTTTCTAAAAATGCCATATCTAATGTTTTATATATCTATATTTATATACACACTGTTTTTATATAAAACATATATGCATATGTAAAATATAATACACATTTGCAGATCAGCATGTATTTGCATATACGTATGTGTATGTGTGTGTTGTATATATATGTGTGTGTGTTTGTATATACATATATGTATTCTGTGTATACAATATATGCATATACTGATCTGTACACTAACAAGCTGGTTATTCCAGAGGTCATGGGAAAAAAAGAATCACAGGTCAATTAATTTGAATTTGAATTGCATGGTTTATTGAGTCTGTTTAAAGTAGAACGAGAAGCAAAGGGAAAGAGATGGGCAGATTAACATGTTTAGGATAGAGTGCAAGCAGGTTGGGAGAGCCACATTTCTTGAATTCTGTATTGTACAGTGACCATTTGTTCTGTTCTGCTCTATTCTGCATAAGTCTCTTTAATCTACACCAGTGGTTTTCAAAATTTTGATCTCAGAACACCTTAACACTCTTAATAGTATTAAAAACTGCAGGAACTTTTGTGTGGTCTATACCTATCAGGACTTAGCATATTAGAAGCTAAAATGGAAAATATTTTAAATATTTATAAATTTACATAGATTTCATAAAATTTGACCATATATTATACTTTTTAATAAAATAATATTTTAAATAAAATATATAAAATAAAGAAAATAGTAAAAACAGTGACATTGTTTCACAATTTTGCAATTTGATATCTGACAGTAGAAGACAGCTGGTTTCTCATATCTGCTTCTGCATCACAGCTGTTGCTAGGTATTTTTGGTTGAAATATGTGAAAAAAAAATTGGGCTTAATACCAATATATATTTGAAAGACAGCCGTATTCTTTTGCCTTTTCAGATAATTATGGGTAGTCTCCTTGGACACTACACAAAACTCAACAAGTAGTACTTTCTTAAAGGTCAGTTGCAGTTAAAGTCTTAGACTATATCAAGAAACTTTATATAGCTAGTTGCATGCAAATCCATTGGTATATCTTGCATCTTGAATGGATTTTGAAACATTTTGCACTACAATTTGGAAAATATTGATTCATTGAGTTGGGCAGATCTAAATTTTGACATGTTTTTTAATAATGTCAGAAGTTACATTGATTAATATCATTACCAATCTCTTTAGAAAGTCTTTAAATATTGTGAAGATGTCACAGGTGCAGATGCACATTTTCCAAAATGATTACCACCATAGTGTTAGCTAACACCTCCATTATTTCACATAATTACCATTTCATCTTTGTGGTGAGAACATTAAGATCAAGTCTCTTAGCAACTTTCAAGTATATAATACAATATTGTTAACCGTCTTATGAATCACCATGCTGTAAATTAGATCCTCAGAACTTGTAATTGGAAGTTTGTACATTTTGACCAACATCTCCTCCATTTCACCCCAAAAGTACTGGCAACCACCATTCTGTTCTCTGAGTTTGGCTTTATTAGAGTCCACATATAAATGATTTCATACAATATGTGTCTTTCTCTGTCTGACATATGACTTAGCATAATATCCTCAATGTCCTATTGCTAATGGCAGGATTTCCTTCTTTTTCATGACTGAATAATATTCCATTGTGTGTGTATGTGTGTGTGTGTGTGTGTGTGTGTGTTTACGAAATTGTACCCCATAGGGTTAAAAAACCCATTCTGAAACTATGACTCACAGTGTTAACAAAAATTGGTGACTAAAAGAAATTCTTGAGCTTGTCTTTACAGAACAGCAGATAATGGAATAGATTGTTAAATATCCTTCTGCTTGTAACATGAAAAAACTGGCCAAAACCAGATGGAACCAATATGGCTGATCAGAGCCTGTGCAGAATAAATTTTCTTGTCTGATAGGTGACCTTTTGACATCACAACCCAAAATTCCCCAATATGTTTCATACAAATTCCCACTGAATTTGCACACACATCCCATGAAGAAGCTCATTTGCACCTGTGTAGATGATGATTCCTTCAGCTTTTCCTGCCTTCAGTCACCTTCCCTTGCCCTCTGGCTACCCATAAATATCCCAAGTTCTCCACCTATAAAAAGGTGAATTTGAGGTTTGTTCTCCAAGACACTTGGATGACTTGTGAATAAACCTTTTCTCTGCTGAAAACCTCAGTGTCTCAGCATTTGGCTTGCTGTGTTGGGCAAATGAACTTGGTTCAGTTATATAATACATATATATATGTATATATACTCATCCATTAGTGACCTGGCCACTTAGGTTGTTTTTATATCTTGTCTATTTGAATAGTTGATTTTCAATCCAGTTTCATTTGCCTGATGTGCAGCAAACCAAAATGCTGAGATGCCAAGGTTTCCAGTTTAAAAAAAAAGGGGGTTTATTCACAAGACAGTGAAGAGAGGAGCTGTGAGGATAGGTCTCAGATTTTCCTCCCCAAAGTAAGGGACTTGGGATATTTATGGGATAAAGAAGCAGGGTGGTCTTAGGAAAGGAGAAAGGTGATTGGAGGTTCGGATAAAGTGAGGTAATTTGTCTTCCGCACAGGTGCATCTGAGTTATATACTTCTTCGTGATGCACATTCAAAAATAAAGTTGTTTAGCATGAAATGAGAAAATAAGTTTTAGCCTTCTGATGTCAAAACGTCATTCACTGGGCACCTGTGCAGGTCCAGTTTTATGGTCAGTGGTCCCAACCAGTCTTAACTGGAGTGATGTTGAACTGGACATAGCTGACTCCAAGTTCCTAAAAAACATCTCAAGCAAACATCTTATTGTTTAGGCTATGTGCCACTTGAAGGACATGCAAGATTTTGTAGCAACAATTAAAAAAGGCTTTATCAGTGAAGGCAGGTTGTATTTTGTAAGTGGAAGGGTTTTTAACAAGCTGTAAGACAAACTCAAGAATTTCTGTCAGTCACCAGTTTCTATTAACCCATTGGGGCATTGTTTCATAATTCTACAATGAGCATGGTGTTGCTGAGTCCAAACTTATTCTGCTTACCACACGACAGGCCAATACATTGGGAGATAAGTTGTTGGGGCAAGGAATAACAACTTTATTCAGAAAGCCAGCAGACCAAGAAGATGGTAGACTAGTGTCCTGAAGAACCATCTTACCCCAGTCAGAATTCAGTCTTCTTTCATACTAAAAAGGGGAGGAGGGTGGTTGGTTGTTGCAAACTTCTTGGTGCAGGAATCCTTTGTTCTTACAGCTGTCCACATAGGTCAGGTCATGATGTTCCTGTAAACCTCAAACAAAATAAATGTTATTCTCTGTTCTGCAAATTTTTATCTCTATATGAATGGACTCTTAAAGGTCAGAGCTCTGAAAATAGGTTGTCCTGTATATTACAGGCTATGGGCAACATTCTTTTACAAAGGTGCAGAGCCAGCATGACTAAGCACAGGCAACAGAGCCCAAAGTTTAAAGAGAAAGAAACAGACTTAACATGGTGTCAGATTTGTGCTTCCTTATTACAATAGGAGTCTAGATATTTCTTCAAGATACTGTTTTTATTTCCTTTAGATATATACCCAGTGACATCACTCCAAAATTCTTTGTAGTTGTTTGTGTTGTTTTGTTTTATTTATAAGCTCAAATTTTATCATTAGTAACAAATACTGTCAGATATTTTCTCTGAAGTGATAGGCTCATGTTTGTTGCAGGGCCCAGCAGTAAGAGCAAGTAGGAATCACAGGATTGGAACAAAAGCCAATATTTAATTCACAAATCACCCAGTTTATCGTACACAATTAACACACACCACAGGTTAATCAAAGTAGGGAAAAGGAAGTAATGAACCACTCAACATGGAAGTCTGGAAAGGATGCATCTTAGCATGAGCAGTGGTCTCCAGTTCAGGAAGGGTGTCTCCAGACAAGCATGAGTGGGATGTCACCCTCTGCTTCAACAGGGCTTCTGGCAACATCCATCTGGAACAGCTCTCAGCAGTGTGAAATTTGGACCTCCAGTGAAGGGTCTTCAAAGCCACTCAGATCAGTGGTCTCTTTCTAAGGAGTAACAGTTACCCCAGAGGTGGAAGTCTTGACTCTATCAGTTGTTCCTTCTGTTCCAGTGACTTATATTGCCCACTGAACTTTCTTATGTAGAATAATACTCAGCTTATCACTCTTAAATCATTTACAGTCCTACATTAGACCTTTCAGAAAAAATAACATGGAAGTTGACATTGGCCACTGGAACTTATTTTGAACAGAGCTTAACATAGCTTAAGTTCTGTAAGTTTCACACAAGATGAGTAGGAATCATAATATAAAAGAAATCACCTCATAATAGCGTATTTTGTTCATTTTGATTAATGTTTGCCAAATGCTCACGTCTAAGTAACTAGAGTTTGACAGTCAGTTGTTCTTTCAAGTAAAGAAGGTAGTCTATGAAAAAAAAAAAACAATAACCCAGCTATTTCAACACATGATTCATGTTAATTCATGTGCTTTGCCCTGAGACTAACATTGTAGTTAAATTTGTGATGAAGGTACGTTCTATATACTTCTTATTTTACCTCCCAAAATTTTTAAACTGAAGAATCAGTGTCAAAAAGCCAACAATTGTCATTACCCCATTGAAAATCTTCATAAGTGAAACTGACTTTTATTGTAATGTGAGTATGTGGCAACAACCAGTACAATGACATTAGTACAGCCTTCTTAACTTGTGGTAAGAGGCCAGCAGTTTTACCCATCATTGTTTTGTCAACATCAATACAAATGTCAATAAAGCAAAAAAGGAATATTTATATCTCAATAACATTCTGTACTTAGTATTTTCCTACAGTTTTATTGAGATATACTTGACATGCAGCTTCCTATAAGTTCAAGGTGTACAACATAATGATTCAACTTACATACATTATGACATGGTTACCAAAATAGATTTAAGGAAACTCCATCATCTCATACAAATACAACACAAAATAAATAGAAAAAAATATTTTTTCCTTGTGATGAGAAATCTTGGATTTACTCTTTTAGCAACTTTCACTTATAAAGTACAGCAGTGTTAATTATTTTTATCATGTACATTATATCCCTAGTACTTATTTATCTTATAAATGGGAATTTGTACCTTTTGACTACCTTCATCTAATTCCCTATCCCTACAGGTGATAGCCACAAATCTGATCTCTTTTTCTGAGTTTTTGTGTGTTTCTTTGTTTTTGAAGTATAATTGACCTAAAACACTGTTAGTTCCTAGTAAACAACATAGTTATTCGATATTTCTATACATTTCAAAATGATCACCATGATAAGACCAGTTTTCATCTGTCACCATACACAGGTATGATGTAATTATTGGCTATATTCCTCACACTGTATATTTGACATCTATGACTCATTCATTTTGTAGCTGGAAGTTTGTAACTCTTAATCTCCCTCACTTATTTCTCTCCTCCCCTAAACCCCTCCCCTCTGGTAACCACCTGTTAGTTCTCAGTATCTATGACTCTGGATTTTTTTTTTTTTTTTGGTTGTATTTATTCATTGGTTTTACTTTTTAGAACCCACATATAAGTGAAATCATACAGTATTTGTCTTTCTCCATCTGACTTATTTCATTCAGAATAATACCCTCTAGATCCATCAGTGTTGTCATGAATGTTAAGATTTTATTCTTTTTATGGCCTTGTAATATTTTATTCTATATATACACGACAATTTGTTTATCCATTCTTCTTTGGATAGGCATTAAGTTTGCTTCCATATCTTGGTTATCATAAATAATGCTGCAATGAACATAGGGATGTATATATCTTTTTGAATTAATGTTTTTGTTTCTTTGTATAAAAACCCAGAAAAGGAAATGTTAGATCATATGGTAGATCTATTTTTAATTTTTTGAAGAGTCTCCATACTGTATTCCATAGTGGCTGCACAAATTTACATTCTCATCAACATTACAAGAGTATTCCATTTTCTACACATCCTCACCAACACTTGATACTTGTTGTCTTTTTGTAATGGCCATTCTGACAAGTGTGCAGTGATATTTCAGTGTGTGAGTGTTTTTTTTTTTTTTAATTTTTATATTATATTGGAGCATAGTTGATTAACATTGTTTTGTTAGTTTCAAGTGTACAGCAAAGTGATTCAGTTATACATATATATGTATATATTCTTTTTTCAAATTCTTTCCCCATTTAGGTTATTATAGAATATTGAGCAGCATTCTCTGTGCTATACAGTAGGCCTTTGTTGGTTATCTATTTTAAATATAGCAGTGTATTCATTATGGTTTTGATTTGCATTTCCTGGATGATTGGTGATGTTGAGTATCTTTTCATGTGCCTCTTTGCAATCTGGGTGTCTTCTTTGGAAAAATGTCATTCAGATCCTCTGCCCACTTTTTAATTTGTTTGTTTGGTTGGTTGGTCGGGTTTTGATGTTGAGTTATATGTGTTCTTTGTATATTTAGGATATTAACCCCTTGTCAGAACCCCATATCCTTTGCAAATATCTTCTCCCATTCAGTAGGTAGCCTTTTCATTTTGTTGATGGTTTCTTTTGCTGTGCAAGAGTTTTTTAGTTTGATGCAGTCCCATTTGTTTATTCGTGCTTTTTCCCCCCCTTGCCGAAGGAGACATATTCAAAAAAATACTTCTTAGACTGATGTAAAAAAACGTTTTGCCTATATTTTTCTATACGTTTTATGATTTCAAGTCTTACATTTAAGTCTTTGATCCATTTTGAGTTTATTTTTGTATATGGTGTAAGAAAGTAGTCAAGTTTGAGTCTTTTGTATGTAGCTGTACAGTTTTCCAAAATTATTTATTGAAAATTAGGGTGTCCTTTCCCCATTTTATATTCCTGTATCCTTTGTCAGAGATTAATTGCTCATATAAGTGTGGGATAAATTCTGGACTCTCTATTCTGTTTCATTGATTATGTGCCTGTTTTTGTGCCAGTACCATACTGTTTTGATTACTGTAGCTTTGTGATATAGTTTGAAATCAGGGAATATGATTCTTTTTGTTTTTGTTCTTCATTCTCAAGATTGTTTTCACTTTTGGGGCTCTTTTGTGTTTCCACACAAATTTTAGAAGTATTTCTTCTAGTTCTGTGAAAAATGCCATTAGTATTTTGATATAGATTGCATTTAATCTGTAGATTGCCTTGGGAAATATGGTCATTTTAATGTTTTTAATTATTCCAATCCATGAGCATGATATATCTTTCCACCTGTTTCTACTATCTTCAGTTTCTTTCATCAGTGTCTTAAAGTTTTCCGAGTGCAAGTCCTTACCTCCTCAGTTAGATTTAGCCCCATTTATTTTATTCTTTTTGAAGTGACTGTAAATGGGATTGTTTCCTTAAATTCTCTGTCATACGTTTGTTCTCAGTGAATAGAAACACAACAGATTTCTCCACATTAATAGTGTATCCTACAACTTTACTGAATTTACTGAGTTCTAGTTTTCTGGTGGCATCTTTAGAATTCTCTATGTATAGCATCTTGCCATCTGCCAATAGTGACAGTGTTATTTCTTCTTTCTTAATTTGAACTCTTATTTTATTTTTTTCTGTTTGCTGTGCCTAGGAATTCCAATAGAATATTGAACTAAAGTGGTTAAAGTAGACATCCTTTTTCTTGTGCTGGTCTAAGAAGAAATAGTTTTAGCTTTTCACAATTGAGTATAACATTTGCTGTGGGCTTGTCATATATGGTCTTTAGTATGTTGAGGTATATTTACACCATACCCACTTTGTTGAGAGTTTTTATTATAAATAGATGTAGAATTTTGCAAAAAGTTTTTCTGAATCTACTGAGATGATCATATGATTTTTATTATTCAGTTTGTTAATGTGAAGTATCACATTGATTGATTTCTACATATTGAACCATTCTTGAATCTCTGGGATAAATTGCAACTTGATTATAGTGCATGATACTTTTAATATATTGGGTTTATTATTTTTATTTTTAAAATATTTTATTTTTATACAATGTTAAAGGCTACACTACATTTACAGTTATTACAAAATATTGGCTATATTCCCCATGTTGTACAATGCATCCTTGTAGCCTATTTTATACACAGTAGTTTGTACCTTCTGCTCTCCCACACCTATATTTACCCTCCCCCTCCCACTGGCAACCACTAGTTGTTCTCTATATCTGTGAGTCTACTTCTTTTCTGTTATATTCACTAGTTTGTTGTATACTTAGAGTCCACATATAAGTGATATCATACAGTATTTGTATTTCTCTGTCTGACTTATTTCAATTAGCATAATGCCTCCCAAGTGTAACCACGTTGCTGCAAATGGCAAATTTCACTCTTTTTTATGGCTGAGTAGTATTCAACTGTATACATATTCCATATCTTCTTTATCGTTTCATCTGTTGATGGACACTTATGTTTCTTCCATATCTTGGCTATTGTAAATAATGCTTCTATGAACATTGGAGCACATGTATCTTTGCAAATTAGTGGGTTTTTTTGTTTTTGGGGTTTTTTTGGGTATATACCCAGGAGCAGAATTGCTGGCTCATATGGTAGTTCTATAATATTTTTTAGTTTTTTGAGAAACATCTATTTTTTTTTTTTACAGTGAATTCATCAATTTACATTCCCACCAACAGTGTAAGAGTTTTCCTTTTCTCTAAATCCTCAGAAGCACTTGTTATTTGTGTTATTATTTTTTTTAATTTTTGCATTTTATTTATTTTTTTATACAGCTGGTTCTTATTAGTTACCCATTTTATACACATTAGTGTATATATGTCAATCCCAATCTCCCAGTTTATCCCACCACCCACACCCACACCCACCCCACCACTTTCCCACCTTGGTGTCCATACGTTTGTTCTCTACAACTGTGTCTCTATTTCTGCCCTGCAAACTGGTTCATCAGTACAGTTTTTCTAGGTTCCACATATATGTGTTAATATACAATATTTGTTTTTCCCTTTCTGACTTACTTCAGTCTTTATGACAGTCTCTAGATCCATCCACATCTCTACAAATGACCCAATTTCGTTCCTTTTTATGGTGAGTAATATTCCACTGTATATATGTACATCCTCTTTATCCATTCATCAGTCAATGGGCATTTAGGTTGCTTGCATGACCTGGCTATTGTAAATAGTGCTGCAATGAACATTGGGGTGCATGTGTCTTTTTGAATTATAGTTTTCCCAGGATATATGCCCAGTAGTGGGATTGCTGGGTCATACAGTAGTTCTAATTTTAGTTTTTTAAGGAATCCCCATACTGTTCTCCATAGTGACTGTATCAGTTTTCATTCCCACCAACAGTGCAAGAGGATTCCCTTTATTCCACACCCTGCTGAGCATGTGTTTTTCGTAGATTTTCTGATGATGCCTGTTCTAACTGGTGTGAGGTGGTACCTCATTGTAGTTTTGATTTCCATTTCTCTAATAATTAGTGATGTTGAGCGTGTTTTCACGTGCTTCATAGCCAACTGTATGTCTTCTTTGGAGAAATGTCTATTTAGGTCTTCTGTCCAATTTTTGATTGGGTTGTTTGTTTTTCTAATATTGAGGTGCCTGAGCTGTTTATATATTTTGGAAATTAATCTTTTGTCCATTGATTTGTTTGCAAATATTTTCTCCCATTCTGGACGTTGTCTTTTCTTCTTGTTTGTAGTTTCCTTTGTTTTGTAAAAGCTTTGAAGTTTCATTAGGTCCCATTTGTTTATTTTTGTTTTTATTTCCATTTTTCTAGAAGGTGGATCAAAAAAGATCTTGCTGTGATTTATGTCAAAGAGTGTTCTACCTGTGTTTTCCTCTAAGAGTTTTATATTGTCTGGCCTTACATTTAGGTCTCTAATCCATTTTGAGTTTATTTTTGTGTATGGTGTTAGGGAGTGTTCTAATTTCCTTCTTTTACGTATAGCTGTCCAGTTTTCCCAGCACCACTTATTGAAGAGACTGTCTTTTCGCCATTGTATATCCTTGCCTCCTTTGTCATAGATTAGTTCACCATAGGTGTGTAGGTTTATCTCTGGGTTTTCTATCCTGCTCCATTGATCTATATTTCTCTTTTTGTGCCAATATCATATTACCTTGATTACTGTAGCTTTGTAGTATAGTCTGAAGTCAAGGAGTCTGATTCCTCCAGCTCTGTTTTTTCCCCTCAAGACTGATTTAGCTATTCAGGGTCTTTTGTGTCTCCATACAAATTTTTAGATTTTTGGTTCTAGTTCTGTAAAAAATGCCATTGGTAATTTGATAGGGATTGCATTGAATCTGTAGATTGCTTTGGATAGTATAGTCATTTTCACAATATTGATTCTTCTAATCCACAAACATGGAATATCTCTCCATCTGTTTGCATCATCTTTAATTTCTTTTATTTGTGTCTTATAGTTTTCTGCATACAGGTCTTTTGTCTCCTTAGGTAGGTTTATTCCTAGGTATTTTATTCTTTTTGTTGCAATGGTAAATGGGAGTGTTTACTTAATTTCTCTTTCAGATATTTCATCATTACTGTATAGGAATGCAAGAGATTTCTATGCATTAATTTTGTATCCTGCAACTTTACCAAATTCATTGATTAGCTCTAGTAGTTTTCTGGTGGCATCTTTAGGATTCTCTATGTATAGTATCATGTCATCTGCAAGCAGTGACAGTTTTACTTCTTTTCCAATTTGTATTCCTTTTATTTCTTTTTCTTCTCTGATTGCCATGGCTAAGACTTCCAAATCTATGTTGAATAGTAGTGGCAAGAGTGGACATCCTTGTCTTGTTCCTGATCCTGGAGGAAATGCTTTCAGTATTTCACCACTGAGAATGATATTTGCTGTGGGTTTGTCATATATAGCCTTTACTATGTTGAGGTAGTTCCCTCCATACCCACTTTGTGGAGAGTTTTTATCATAAATTGGTGTTGAATTTTGTCAAAAGATTTTTCTGCATCTATTGAGATGATCACATGGTTTTTATTCTTCAGTTTGTTAATATGGTGTATCACATTGACTGATTTGTGTATACTGAAGAATCCTTGCATCCCTGGGATAAATCCCACTTGATCATGATGTATGATCCTTTTAATGTGTTGTTGGAGTCTGTTTCCTATTATTTTGTGGAGGGTTTTTGCATCTATGTTCATCAGTGATATTGGTCTGTAATTTTCTTTTTTTGTAGTATCTTTGTTTTGGTATCAGGGTGATTGTAGCCTCATAGAATGAGTTTGGGATTGTTCCTTCCTCTGCAATTTTTTGGAAGAGTTTGAGAAGGATGGGTGTTAGCTCTTTTCTAAGTGTTTTATAGAATTTACCTGTGAAGCCATCTGGTCTTGGACTTTTGTTTGTTGGAAGATTTTTAATCATAGTTTCAGTTTCATTACTTGTGATTAGTCTGTTCATATTTTCTATTTCTCCCTGGTTCAGTCTTGGTAGTTTATACCTTTCTAAGAGTTTGTCCATTTCTTCCAGGTTGTCCATTTTATTGGCATAAAGTTGCTTGTAGTAGTGTCTTAGGATGCTTTGTATTTCTGCAGTGTCTGTTGTAACTTCTCCTTTTTCATTTCTAACTTTATTGATTTGAGTCCTCTCCCTCTTTTTCTTGATGAGTCAGGCTAAGGGTTTATCAATTTTGTTTGTCTTCTCAAAGAACCAGCTTTTAGTTTTATTGATCTTTGCTATTGTTTTCTTTGCTTCTATTTCATTTATTTTGCTCTGATCTTTATGATTTCTTTCCTTCTACTATCTGTGGGTTGTGTTTGTTCTTTCTCTAGTTCCTTGAGGTATAAGGTTAGATTTTTTATTTGAAATTTTTCTTGTTTCCTGAGGTAGGCTTGTATTGCTCTAAATTTCCCACTTAGAACTGCTTTTGCTGCATCCCATAGGTTTTGGATCATCGTATTTTCATTGTCATTTGTCTCTAGGTATTTTTTGATTTACTCTGATTTCTTCAGTGATCTCTTGGTTATTTAGTTACGTACTGTTTAGCCTCCATGTGTTTGTATATTTTTTAAATTTTATTTATTTTAATATTTATCTTTATTTATTTATTTGGTTGCACCAGGTCTTAGTTGCGGCTCGCCTGCTGCTTAGTTGTGGTATGCAAACTCTTAGTTGCAGCATGCATGTGGGATATAGTTCCCTGACCAGGGATCGAACCCAGGCCCCATGCATTGGGAGCATAGAATCCTAACCACTGGGCCACCAGGGAAGTCCAATGTTTTTGTATTTTTTTACAGAATTTTTCCTGTATTTGATATCTAGTCTCATAGCGTTGTTGTTGGAATGGATACTTGATATGATTTCAATGTTCTAAAATTAACCAAGGCTTGATTTGTGACCCAAGATATGATCTATCCTGGAAAGTGTTCCAAGAGCACTGAGAAGAAAGTGTAATCTGCTGTTTTAGGATGGAATGTCCTATAAATATCAATTAAATCTATTTGGTCTATTGTGTCATTAAAAGCTTGTGTTTCCTTATTAATTTTCATTTTGGATGATCTGTCCATTGGTGTAAGTGAGGTGTTAAAGTCCCCCACTATTACTGTGTTACTGTCAATTTCCTCTTTTATAGCTGTTAGCAGTTGCCTTATGCATTGAAGGTGCTCTTATGTTGGGTGCACAAATATTTATAATTGTTATATCTTCTTCTTGGATTGATCCCTTGATCATTATGTAGTGTTCTTCCTTGTCTCTTGTAACATTTTTTTATTTTAAAGTCTATTTCATCTGGTATGGGTATTGCTACTCCAGCTTTCTTTTGATTTCCATTTGCATGGAATATCTTCTTCCATCCCCTCACTTTCAGTCTGTATGTGTCCCTAGGTCTGAAGTGGGACAGCACTCGTGGACAGCATATATACAGGTCTTGTTTTTTTATCCATTCAGTGAGCCTCTGTCTTTTGGTTGGAGCATTTAATGCATTCATGTTTAAGGTAATTATCGATATGTATGTTCCTATTACCATGTTCTTAATTGTTTTGGGGTTTTTTTTGTAGATCCTTTTCTTCTCTTGTGTTTCCCACTTAGAGAAGTTCCTTTAGCATTTGTTGTAGAGCTGGTTTGGTGGTGCTGAATTCTCTTAGCTTTTGCTTGTCTGTAAAGCTTTTGATTTCTCCATCCAATCTGAATGAGACCCTTGCTGTGTAGAGTAATCTTGTTTGTAGCTTCTTCCTTTTCATCACTTTAAATATATCATGCCACTTCCTTCTGCCTTGTAGAGTTTCTGCTGAGAAATCAGCTGTTAACCTTATGGGAGTTCCCTTGTATGTTATTTGTCATTTTTCCCTTGTTGCTTTCAATAATTTTTCTTTGTCTTTAGTTTGTGTCAATTTCATTACTGTGTGTCTCAGAGTGCTTCTCCTTGGGTTTATCCTGCTTGGTACTCTCTGAGCTTCCTGGACTTGGGTGGCTAGTTCCTTTCCCATTTTAGGGAAGTTTTTGACTAAAATCTCTTCAAATATTTTCTCAGATCCTTTCTCTCTCTCTCCTCTTTCTGGGACCCCTATAATGTCAATGTTGGTGTGTTTAATGTTGTCACAGAGGTCTCTTAGGCTATCTTCATTTCTTTTCTTTTTTGTTTTTTCTTTATTCTGTTCCATGGCAGTGAATTTCACCATTCTGTCTTCCAGGTCACTTATCCGTTCTTCTGCCTCAGTTATTTTGCTATTGATTCCTTCTATTGTATTTTTCATTTCAGTTATTGTATTGTTCATCTCTGTTTATTTGCTCTTTAATTCTTCTAGGTCTTTGTTAAACATTTCTTGCATCTTCTTGATCTTTGTCTCCATTCTTTCCCTGAGGTCCTGGATCATCTTCACCATCATTATTCTGAGTTCTTTTTCTGAAAGGTTGCCTATCTCCACTTCATTTAGTTGTTTTTCTGCTATTTTTTCCTGTTCCTTCATCTGGTACATAGCCCTCTGCCTTTTCATCTTGTCTATCTTTCTGTGAATGTGGTTTTTGTTCCACAGGCTGCCGGATTGTAATTCTTCTTGCTTCTTCTCTCTTTGTGTTATTTGTTATGGTAACCATTTTTACAAATGCAAGGTGATATCTCATTGTGGTTTTGATTTGAATTTCCCCAATCATTAATGATGTTGGTCATCTTTTTATGTGCTTGTTGGCCATCTGCATTTTCTCTTTGGAAAAATGTCTACTAAGTTCTTCTGCCCATTTTTTAATCAGGTTGTTTCTTGATGTTGAGTTGTATGAACTCTTTATGTTGTATATCAGCGTCATGTTCATATCATTTGTGAATATTTTCTCTGATTCAGTGAGTTTTCTTTTTGTTTTGTTGGTGCAAATGCTTTTATTTTTAATTAGGTCTCATTATTTATTTGCTTTTATTTTCTTTACTTTAGGAGATGGATCCAAAAATATATTGCTGCAATTTATATCGAAGAGTGTTCTGCCTATGCTTTCCTCTAAGAGTTTTATGGCATATGATATTAAATTTTGGTCTTCAATCCATTTTGAGTTTATTTTTCTTTGGTGTTACAGAATGTTCTCATTGTTTTTCTTTTACATGTAACTGTCCTGTTTTCCCAGCACTACTTCCTGAAGACACTGTCTTTTCTCCATTGTATATTCTTGCCTCCTTCATCATAGGGTAATTGATCAAAAGTGTAGAGATTTATTTCTGGGCTCTCTATCTTGTTCTATTGATCTATGTGTTGTTTTTGTGCCAGTACAGTATTGTTTTGATTACTGTAGCTTTGTAGTATAGTCTGAAGTCAGGGAGCATTATTCCTCCAGTTCTGTTCTTTCTCAAGATTGTTTTGCCTATTCATGGTCTTGTGTGTCTCCATACAAATTTTTAAATTATTTGTTCTAGTTCTGTGAAAAATGCCATTGGTATTTTGCTAGGGATTGCAGTGAATCTCTAGCTTGCCTTGGATAGTATGTTCATTTTAAGAATATTGATTTTTCTAATCCAAGACCAAGGAATATCTTTCGATCTGTTTGTGTTGTCTTCAATTTTTTAAATCAGTGTCTTATAATTTTCAGATCACAGATCTTTTTCATCTTTATGTGGGTTTATTCCTAGGTATTTTATTCTTTTGATGCAATGTTAAATGGGATTAATTTCTTGATTTCTTAATTTCCTTTACTGGGACTTCATTGTTAATGTATATAAGTGCAACAGATTTCTGTATATTAATTTTGTATCCTGCAACTTTATGGAATTCATTGATGAGCTCTTTTAGTTTTCTGGTGGCAACTTTAGGATTTTCTATGTGTAGTACCGTGTCATCTGCAAATAGTGACAGTTTTACTTCTTCCTTTCCAATTTGGATTCCTTTTTTTTTTTCTTCTTTTCTGATTGTTCTGAATGGGACTTCCAAAATTATGCTGAATAAAAGTGGTGAGAGTGGGCGTCCTTGTCTTATTCCTGACCTTAGAAGAAATGCTTTCATCTTTTCACTGTTGAAAATGACGTTAGCTGTGGGCTTGTCACATATGCCTTTTATTAAGTTGAGATATGATTTCTATAAACACTCTGTTTAGATTTTTAACCTTAAATTATTGAATTTTGTGAAAATATTTTTCTGCATTTGTTGAGATAATCATATGATTTTTATTTTTCATTTTGTTAGTGTTCTTTATCAAATGGATTGATTTGTAGATATTGAACCATCCTCACAACCTTGGGATAAATCCCAATTGTTCATGGTGAAAGATCATTTTAATATATGGTTGAATTTGGTTTGCTAATATTTTGTTGAGGAATTTTGCATCTATGTTCATCAGTGATATTGACCTGTAATTTCCTTTTTTGGTGATATCTTTGTGTTGTTTTGGTAACTGGGTAATTCTGGCCTCATAGATTATGTTTGAAAGTGTTCCTTTCTCTGCAATTTTTTCAAATAGTTTGAGAAGGATAGGTGTAAACAACTTCTCTATGTGTTTGGTAGAATTCACCTTTGAAGCCATCTGGTCCTTAAATTTTATTTATTTGAAGTTTGTAAATTATTGATTCAATTTCATTACGAGTATTTGATCTGTTCATTTTTTCAGTTTCTCCTTGGTTCAGTCTTGGGAGATTGTAACTTTCTAAGGATTTGTCCATTTCTCTAGGTTGTCCAGTTTATTGGCATATAGTTGCTTGTAGCAGTCTCTTATGATCTTTTGCATTTCTGTGATGTTTGTTGTAACTTCTCCTTTTTCATTTCTGATTTTATTGATTTGGGACCTTCCTCCTCCCTTTTATTGAGTGTGGCTGCAAGTATATTAATTTTGTTTATCTTTTCAAAGAACCAAATTGTAGTTTCATTGATCTTTTCATTTTTTTGTGTGTTTTTTTGTTTTGTTTTGTCTTAGTCTCTTCTTCATTTACTTCTGCTTTGATCTTTATGATGTCTTTCCTTCTACTAACTTTGGGTTTTGTTTGTTCTTTCTCTAGTTCTTTTAGTTGTGGGGTTAGGTTGTTTATTTGAGATTTTTCTTGCTTCCTGAGGCAAGCTTGTATGGCTATAAACTTCATTCTTGGAAGTGCTTTGGCTCCCTTCCATAGATTATGGAACACAATGTTTTCATTATCACTTGTCTGTGGATATTTTTTGATTTCTTCAGCCAGTCATTGGTTGTTTAGTAGCATGCTGTTTAACCTCTATGTGTTTGTGTTTTTAGTAGTTCTTTTCTTCAGGTTGATTTCTAGTCTCATTGCAGTTTAGCTGACGATGCTTGATATGATTTCAATTTTCTTAAATTTACTGAGACTCGTTTTGTGGTCTAGCATTTTATCCAACCTGGAGACTGTTCCATGTGCATTTAAAAAGAATGTGCATTCTGCAGCTTTCAGATGGAATGCTCTCTCTCTCTCTCTCTCTCTATATATATATATATATATATATTTATTTATATTTATATTTATATTTATATATATGTATATATATATATATATATATATATATATATATATATATAAAGTCCATCTGGTGTAATGTGTCATTTAAGGCCCGTGTTTTCTTATTGATTTTCTGTCTGGTTGATCTGTTCATTGATACAAATGTGGGGTTTAAGTCCTCTAATATTATTGAATTACAGTCAATTTTTCCTTTTATGTCTGTTAATATTTGTCATATATTTAGGGGCTGCTATGTTGGATGCATATATATTTAAATTTTTTTTTAAACATCTTTATTGAAGTATAATTGCCTTACAATGGTGTGTTAGCTTCTGCTTTATAACAAAGTGAATCAGTTATACATATACAATATGTTCCCATATCTCTTCCCTCTTGCATCTCCCTCCCTCCCACCCTCCCCATCCCACCCCTCTAGGTGGTCACAAAGCACCGAGCTGAACTCCCTGTGCTATGCGGCTGCTTCCCACTAGCTATCTATTTTATATTTGGTAGTGTATATATGTCCATGACACTCTCTCACCCTGTCACATCTCACCCCTCCCCCTCCCCATATCCTCAAGTCCATTCTCTAGTAGGTCTGTGTCTTTATTCCCGTCTTGCCACTAGGTTCTTCATGGCCTTTTTTTTTTTTTTTTTCCCTTAGATTCCATATATATGTGCTGGCATACTGTATTTGTTTTTCTCTTTCTGACTTACTTCACTCTGTATGACAGACTCTAACTCCATCCACCTCATTACAAATACCTCCATTTCATTTCTTTTTATGGCTGAGTAATATTCCATTGTATATATGTGCCACATCTTCTTTATCCATTCATCTGTCGATGGACATTTAGGTTGCTTCCATGTCCTGGCTATTGTAAATAGAGCTGCAATGAACATTTTGGTACATGACTATTTTGAACTATGGTTTTCTCAGGGTATATGCCCAGTAGTGGGATTGCTGGGTCGTATGGTAGTTCTATTTGTAGTTTTTTAAGGAACCTCCATACTGTTCTCCATAGTGGCTGTATCAATTTACATTCCCACCACCAGTGCAAGAGAGTTCCCTTTCCTCCACACCCTCTACAGCATTTAAAGTTTCTAGATTTTTTGATGATGGCCATTCTGACCGGTGTGAGATGATATCTCATTGTAGTTTTGACTTGCATTTCTCTAATGATTAATGATGTTGAGCATTCTTTCATGTGTCTGTAGGCCATCTGTATATCTTCTTTGGAGAAATGTCTATTTAGGTCTTCTGCCCATTTTCGGATTGGGTTGTTCGTTTTTTTGTTATTGAGCTGCATGAGCTGCTTGTAAATCTTGGAGATTAATCCTTTGTCAGTTGCTTCATTTGCAAATATTTTCTCCCATTCTGAGGGTTGTCTTTTGGTCTTGTTTATGGTTTCCTTTGCTGTGCAAAAGCTTTGAAGTTTCATTAGGTCCCATTTGTTTATTTGTGTTCTTATTTCCATTTCTCTGGGAGCTGGGTCAAAAAGAATCTTGCTGTGATGTATGTCATAGAGTGTTCTGCCTATGTTTTCCTCTAAGAGTTTGATAGTGTCTGGTCTTACACTTAGGGCTTTAAGCCATTTTGAGTTTATTTTTGTGCATGGTGTCAGGGAGTGTTCTAATTTCATACTTTTACATGTATCTGTCCAATTTTCCCAGCGCCACTTATTGAAGAGGCTGTCTTTTCTCCACTGTATATGCTTGCCTCCTTTATCAAAGATAAGGTGACCATATGTGCGTGGGTTTATCTCTGGGCTTTCTATCCTGTTCCATTGATCTATATTTCTGTTTTTGTGCCAGTACCAAACTGTCTTGATTACTGTAGCTTTGTAATATAGTGTGAAGTCAGGGAGCCTGATTCCTCCAGCTCCATTTTTCGTTCTCAAGATTGCTTTGGCTATTCGGGGTCTTTTGTGTTTCCATACAAATTGTGAAATTTTTTGTTCTAGTTCTGTGAAAAATGCCAGTGGTAGTTTGATAAGGATTGCATTGAATCTGTAGATTGCTTTGGGTAGTAGAGTCATTTTCACAATGTTGATTCTTCCAATCCAGGAACATGGTATATCTCTCCATCTACTTGTATCATCTTTAATTTCTTTCATCAGTGTCTTATAGTTTTCTGCATACAGGTCTTTTGTCTCCTTAGGTAGGTTTATTCCTAGATATTTTATTCTTTTTGTTGCAATGGTAAACGGGAGTGTTTTCTTAATTTCACTTTCAGATATTTCGTCATTAGTGTATAGAAATGCAAGAGATTTCTGTGCATTAATTTTGTATCCTGCTACTTTACCAAATTCATTGATTAGCTCTAGGAGTTTTCTGGTAGCATCTTTAGGATTCTCTATGTATAGTATCATGTCATCTGCAAACAGTGACAGCTTTACTTCTTCTTTTCCGATTTGGATTCCTTTTATTTCTTTTTCTTCTCTGATTGCTGTGGCTAACACTTCCAAAACTATGTTGAATAATAGTGGTGAGAGTAGGCAATCTTGTCTTGTTCCTGATCTTAGTGGAAATGGTTTCCGTTTTTCACCATTGAGGACAATGTTGGCTGTGGGTTTGTCATATATGGCCTTTATTATGTTGAGGAAAGTTCCCTCTATGCCTACTTTCTGCAGGGCTTTTATCATAAATGGGTGTTGAATTTTGTCGAAAGCTTTCTCTGCATCTATTGAGATGATCATATGGTTTTTCTCCTTCAATTTGTTAATATGGTGTATCACATTGATTGATTTGCGTATATTGAAGAATCCTTGCATTCCTGGGATAAACCCCACTTGATCATGGTGTATGATCCTTTTAATGTGTTGTTGGATTCTGTTTGCAAGTATTTTGTTGAGGATTTTTGCATCTATGTTCATCAGTGATATTGGCCTGTAGTTTTCTTTCTTTGTGACATCTGTGTCTGGTTTTGGTATCAGGGTGATGGTGGCCTCGTAGAATGAGTTTGGGAGTGTTCCTCCCTCTGCAATATTTTGGAAGAGTTTGAGAAGGATAGGTGTTAGCTGTTCTCTAAATGTTTGATAGAATTCACCTGTGAAGCCATCTGGTCCTGGGCTTTTGTTTGTTGGAAGGTTTTTAATCACAGTTTCAATTTCAGTGCTTGTGATTGGTCTGTTCATATTTTCTATTTTTTCCTGGTTCAGTCTCGGCAGTTTGTGCATTTCTAAGAATTTGTCCATTTCTTCTAGGTTGTCCATTTTATTGGCGTAGAGTTGCTTATAGTAATCTCTCATGATCTTTTGTATTTCTGCAGTGTCAGTGGTTACTTCTCCTTTTTCATTTCTAATTCTATTGATTTGAGTCTTCTCCCTTTTTCTCTTGATGAGTCTGGCTAATGGTTTATCAATTTTGTTTATCTTCTCAAAGAACCAGCTTTTAGTTTTATTGATTTTTGCTATTGTTTCCTTCATTTCTTTTTCATTTATTTCTGACCTGATCTTTATGATTTCTTTCCTTCTGCTAGCTTTGGGGTTTTTTTGTTCTTCTTTCTCTAATTGCTTTAGGTGCAAGGTTAGGTTGTTTATTCGAGATGTTTCCTGTTTCTTGAGGTAGGCTTGTATTGCTATAAACTTCCCTCTTAGCCCTGCTTTTACTGCGTCCCATAGGTTTTGGGTCGTCGTGTCTCCATTGTCATTTGTTTCTAGGTATTTTTTGATTTCCCCTTTGATTTCTTCAGTGATCACTTCGTTATTAAGTAGTGTATTGTGTAGCCTCCATGTGTTTGTATTTTTTACACATCTTTTCCTGTAATTGATATCTAGTCTCATAGCGTTATGGTCGGAAAAGATACTTGATACGATTTCAATTTTCTTAAATTTACCAAGGCTTGATTTGTGACCCAAGATACGATCTATCCTGGAGAATGTTCCATGCGCACTTGAGAAAAATGTGTATTCTGTTGTTTTTGGGTGGAATGTCCTATAAATATCAATTAAGTCCATCTTGTTTAATGTATCATTTAAAGCTTGTGTTTCCTTATTTATTTTCATTTTGGATGATCTGTCCATTGGTGAAAGTGGGGTGTTAAAGTCCCCTACTATGATTGTGTTGCTGTCGATTTCCCCTTTTATGGCTGTTAGTATTTGCCTTATGTATTGAGGTGCTCCTATGTTGGGTGCATAAATATTTACAATTGTTATACCTTCCTCTTGGATCGATCCCTTGATCATTATATAGTGTCCTTCTTTGTCTCTTATAATATTCTTTATTTTAAAGTCTATTTTGTCTGATATGAGAATTGCTCCTCCAGCTTTCTTTTGATTTCCATTTGCATGGAATATCTTTTTCCATCCCCTCACTTTCAGTCTGTATGTGTCTCTAGGTCTGAAGTGGGTGTCTTGTAGACAGCATATATATGGGTCTTGTTTTTGTATCCATTCAGCCAGCCTGTGTCTTTTGGTGGGAGCATTTAATCCATTTACATTCAAGGTAATTATCGATATGTATGTTCCTATTCCCATTTTCTTAAATGTTTTGGGTTTGTTATTGTAGGTGTTTTCCTTCTCTTGTGTTTCTTGCCTAGAGAAGTTCCTTTAGCATTTGTTGTAAAGCTGGTTTGGTGGTGCTGAACTCTCTCAGCTTTTGCTTGTCTGTAAAGGTTTTAATTTCTCCATCACATCTGAATGAGATCCTTGCTGGGTAGAGTAATCTTGGTTGTAGGTTTTTCTCCTTCATCACTTTAAGTATATCCTGCCACTCCCTTATGGCTTGCAGAATTTCTGCTGAAAGTTCAGATGTTAACCTTATGGGGATTCCCTTGTGTGTTATTTGTTGTTTTTCCCTTGCTGCTTTTAATATGTTTTCTTTATATTTAATTTTTGACAGTTTGATTAATATGTGTCATGGCGTGTTTCTCCTTGGGTTTATCCTGTATGGGACTCTCTGTGCTTCCTGGACTTGATTAACTATTTCCTTTCCCATATTAGGGAAGTTTTCAACTATAATCTCTTCAAATATTTTCTCAGTCCCTTTCTTTTTCTCTTCTTCTTCTGGGACCCCTATAATTCGAATGTTGGTGCGTTTAATGTTGTCCCAGAGGTCTCTGAGACTGTCCTCAGTTCTTTTCATTCTTTTTTCTTTATCCTGCTCTGCAGTAGTTATTTCCACCATTTTATCTTCCAGGTCACTTATCCTTTCTTCTGCCTCAGTTATTCTGCTATTGATCCCATCTAGAGTATTTTTAATTTCATTTATTGTGTTTTTCATCGTTGCTTGGTTCCTCTTTAGTTCTTCTATGTCCTTAAATGTTTCTTGCATTTTGTCTATTCTATTTCCAAGATTTTGGATCATCCTTACTATCATTATTCTGAATTCTTTTTCAGGTAGGCTACCT
Organism: Balaenoptera ricei; assembly: GCF_028023285.1. Taxonomy (NCBI): domain Eukaryota; kingdom Metazoa; phylum Chordata; class Mammalia; order Artiodactyla; family Balaenopteridae; genus Balaenoptera; species Balaenoptera ricei. The sequence continues at coordinate 40,950,173 of NC_082656.1, read as the reverse complement.
ATTTCCTCTTCATTTGTTAGGTCTGGTGTGTTTTGACCCTGCTCCTTCATCTGCTGTGTGTTTTTCTGTCGTCTCATTTTGCTTATCTTACTGTGTTTGGGGTCTCCTTTTCACAGGCTGCAGGTTCGTAGTTCCCGTTGTTTTTGGTATTTGTCCCCAGTGGGTAAGGTTGGTTCAGTGGGTTGTGTAGGCTTACTGTTGGAGGGAACTATTGCCTGTGTTCTGGTGGATGAGGTTGAATCTTGTCTTTCTGGTGGGCACGTCCACGTCTGGTGGTGTGTTTTGGGGTGTCTGTGGCCTTATGATTTTAGGCAGCCTCCCTGCTAATGGTTGGGTCTGTGTTCCTGTCTTGCTAGTTGTTTGGCATAGGGTGTCCAGCACTGTAGCTTGCTGGTCGTTGAGTGAAGCTGGTTCTTGATGTTGAGATGGAGATCTCTGAGAGATTTTTGCCATTTGGTATTACGTGGAGCTGGTAGGTCTCTTGTGGACCAGTGTCCTGAAGTTGGCTCTCCCACCTCAGAGGCACAGCCCTGATGCCTGGCTGGAGCACCAACAGCCTTTCATCCACACAGCTCAGAATATAAGGGAGAAAAAAATAGAAAGAAATAAAGAGGATAAAATAAAATAAAATAAAGCTATTATAATAAAAAATAAGAAAAAAAATTATTAAGAGTAAATGTATTCAGAAAAAATTTTTTTTTAATTTTTAAAAATAGATTTATTAATTTTTTATAGTAAAAAATAAGAAAAAAATTTTTAAGAAAAAAATTTAAGAAAAAAAAATTTAATTTTTTAAAATAAAAAATATGAAAAAACTTATTAAAAAATTTTTAATTTCTAAAAATAGAAAATATGGAAAAAATTATTAAGAAAACATATATTAGGAAAAAAAATTTTTTTTAAGTAAAAAAAAAAAAAATGGACGGACCTAACCCTAGGACTAATGGTGAAAGCAAAGCTATACAGACAAAATCTCACCCAGAAGCATACACATATACACTCACAAAAAAAGGAAAAGGGGAAATTAATATATCCTGCTCCTAAAGTCTACCTTTTGAATTTGGGATGATTTGTTGTCTATTCAGGTATTCAACAGATGCAGGCACATCAAGTTGTTTGTGGAGCTTTAATCCGCTGCTTCTGAGGCTGCTGGGAGAGATTTCCCTTTCTCTTTGTTCGTACAGCTCCCATCGTTCAGCTTTGGATTTGGACCCGCCTCTGCATGTACGTCGCCTGAGGGCGTCCGTTCCCCACCCAGACAGAACGGGGTTAAAGGAGCAGCTGCTTTGGGGGCTCTGGCTCACTCAGGCCGGGGGAGGGAGCGGTATGGAGGAGGCAGGGCGAGCCTGCGGCGTCAGAGGCGTCGTGACGTTGCAGCAGCCTGAGGCGCACTGTGTGTTCTCCCGGGGAAGTTGTCCCCGGATCACGGGAGCCTGGCAGTGGTGAGCTGCACCGGCTCCCGGGAGGGGCGGTGTGGAGAGTGACCTGTGCTCACACACAGTCTTCTCGGTGGCGGCAGCAGCAGCCTTAGCGTCTTCTACCAGTCTCTGGGGTCCACACTGATGGCCACGGCTCGCGCCCGTCTCTGGGGTCTGTGCTGTTAGCTGCGGCTCACGCCGCCTCTGGAGTTCATCTAGGCGGCGCTCTGAATCCCCTCTCCTTGCGCGCCGCGAATCAAAGAGGCAAGAAAAAGTCTCTTGCCTCTTCGGCGGCTGCAGACCTCCTCTCTGGCTCCCTCCCGGCTCGCCACAGCACGCCAACCCCTTCAGGCTGTGTTCAAGCCGCCAACCCCAGTCCTCTCCCTGCGATCCGACCGAAGCCCGCGCCTCAGCTCCCAGCCCCGCCCGCCCCGGCGTGTGAGCAGACAAGCCTCTCGGGCTGGTGAGCGCTGCTCGGCGCTGAGCCTCTGTGCGGGAATCTCTCTGTTTTTCCCTCTGCTCCCCTGTTGCTGTGGGATCCGCGCTGATAGTCGCGGCTCGCACCCATCTCTGGATTTCGTTTAAGCAGCGCTCTGAATCCCCTCTCCTTGCGCGCCGCGAAACAAAGAGGCAAGAAAAAGTCTCTTGCCTCTTCGGCAGCTGCAGACTTTTTCCCGGACTCCCTCCCGGCTAGCACCAAAGCCCGAGCCTCAGCTCCCAGCCCTCGCCTGCCCCGGCGGGTGAGCAGACAAGCCTCTCGGGCTGGTGAGTGCTGGTTGGCGCCGAGCCTCTGTGCGGGAGTCTCTCCGCTTTGCCCTCCGCACCCCTGTGGCTGTGCTCTCCTCTGCGGCTCTGAAGCTTCCCCCCTCTGCCACCCACAGTCTCTGCCCGCAAAGGGGCTTCCTAGTGCCTGGAAACCTTTCCTCCTTCACGGCTCCCTCCCACTGGCACAGGTCCCGTCTCTATTCTTTTGTCTCTGTTATTTCTTTTTTCTTTTACCCTACCCAAGTACGTGGGGATTTTCTTGCCTTTTGGGAGGTCTGACTTCTTCTGCCAGCGTTCAGTGGGTGTTCTGTAGGAGCAGTTCCACGTGTAGATGTATTTCTACTGTATCTGTGGGAAGGAAGATGATCTCCGCATCTTACTCTTCCGCCATCTTGCCCCTACTCCTTAAATTTGATATATCTTCTTCTGTGTATTGATCCCTTGATTATTATGTAGTGTTCTCTGTCTCTTGTAACAGTATTTATTTTAAAGTCTTTTTTTTCTGATGTAAATATTGCTACCTTGGCTGTCTTTTCATTTCCATTTGCATGGAATATCTTTTTCTATCACTTCACATTTTTCTGTATGTGTCTCTAGATCTGAAGTTTTCCCACCTCTTGGACTCTGCTGACTGCATTGCATTTGTGGTATTTGGTTGAGGTGCACTGCTATGTACCTGATTTCAGTGATATTTTGGAAGTGGAGTGGATCAAGATTGTAAGAGTAAAGCCATATATGTAAGGGCCATTCAAGATGGTTGTTCTCTTGCTTTCTGTATATTTCTTGTTCAACCACTCCCTGCTTCACTCACATGACTATCCAACCTTTCTAATTATAGCACTTAATTAGTCCCATGTAACTGATCAGCCTACCTGACATCAATTCTCCCTATAAATGGCAGCCTCATTTTCCCTTGAGTAGCAAAGACTCCTGCAATGTCCTGCCCAACATCTCCTGCACAAGGTGGGTTGTCAGCCCAGGACTATTTGTTTAAGATAATTTTAGTATATGTTGAAGTCTGTTTGCTAAGATTTTGTCAAAGATTTTTACATCTGTTTTCATCAGGGATATTTGCCTGTAATTTTCTTTCTTTCTTTCTTTCTTTTTTTTCTCATACCCTTGTTTTTGGTATCAGTGTGATCCTAGCCTTGTAGGATGAGTTTGGAAGTATAACTTCCTCTGCAACTTTTTGGAATGGTTTAAGAATGTCTTGTGTTGTATTTTCTCTAAATGTTTGGTAGAACTTACCTGCAAAGTTATGGTCCTGGACTTTTTATTTGTTATGAGTTATTATTATTATTATTATTATTACAGATTCAATTTCATTACAAGTAATTTGTCTGTTCATGTTTTGAATTTTTTCCTATTCAGTCTTAGAAGATTATACATTTCTAGAAATGTGCCTATTTCTTCAAAGTTGTCCATTTCACTGTCATATAATTGTTTGTAGTATTCTCTTATGTTGTCAGTTTTAACTTCTCCTCTTTTCTTTTTGATTTTATTGATTTAGGCCCTCTCCTTTTTATTCTTGAAGAGTCTGGTTAAAAGTTTATCAATGTTGTTTATTTTTTCAAAAACTAGTTTAGTTTTACTGATATTTTCTATTGTTCTTTTAGTCTATTATATTTATTATTTATTTATACTTGGATCTTTATGATTCCTTTCCTTCTAATAACTGGGTTTCATTTGTTCTTATTTTTCCAGTTCCTTTAGATGTAAGGTTACATTGTTTATTTGAATTTTTTCTTGTTTTCTGAGGTAGACTTGTATCATTATAAACTTTTCTCTTGGAACCACTTTTGCTGTGATGCATAGATTTAGGATAATTGTGTTTTTGTTTTTATTTGACTCCGAGTATTTTTAATTTTCTCTTTGCTTTATTCAGTGACCCTAAGGTTGTGTATTGGCATATTGTTTAGCCTCCTTGTGTGTTGTGTTTTGCAGCTTTTTGTTGTTGTTTATTTGTTTGTTTGTTTTGTAGTTGATTTCTAGAGTCATAGTGTTGTGATCAGAAGAGATATATATGGAATCTAGAAAAATGGTCTAGATGAACTTATTTGCAAAGCAGAAATAGAGACAAAGATTTAGAGAACAAACATATGGATACCAAGGGGGTGGGTGGGATGGATTGGGAGACTGGAGTTGACATATACACACTACTATGTATAAAATAGATAACTAATGAGAACTGACTGTATAGCACAGGGAATTCTACTCAATGCTCTGTCGTGACATAAATGGGAAGGAAATCCAAAAAAGAGGGGATATATGAATATGTATAGCTGATTCACTTTGCTGTATAGCAGAGACTAACACACCATTGTAAAGCAACTATATTCCAATTTTTAAAAAAGTTAAAAAAAAAGAAGAGATACTTGCTATGATTTCTATCTTCTTAATTTTATTGAGACTTGTTTTGTGGCCTAGCAGTTTTCTATCCTAGAGTATGTTCCATGTTCATTTGAAAAGAATGTATATTCTACTGGTTTAGGATAGAATGTTCTATATATGTCTATTAAGTCCATTTGGTCTAATGTATCATTTAAGGCCAGTGTTTCCTTATTGATTTTCTGTTTGGATGATTTGTCCATTGATGTAATTGGGTTGTTAAAGTCCCCTACAATTTTTGTCCAATACTATTTTGTTAATTCATTTAGGTGTTCCAATGTTGATGGCATTGTTGTTTACCACTGTTATATTTTCTTCTTGAATCTATTTCTTGATTGTTATTCGATGTCCTTCTTTGTCTCTTTGTTTTAAAGTATATTTTGTCTGATATAAGTATTGATACTCTGGCTTTTTGTTTTGTTGTCACTTTCTTGGAGTACCTTTTTCCATTCCCTCACTTCCAGTCTATGTGTGTATTTTGCCCTAAGTTGAGTGTCTTATAGGCAGTATATGTATGGGTCTTGTATTTGTATCCATTCAGCCACTCTATGTCTTTTGATTGGAGCATTTAGGTCATTTACATTTAAAGTAATTATTAATAGGTATGTACTTATTGCCATTTTATAATTGATTTTAAGTTTTTTTTGTTCCACTCTTCTTCTTTTGCTCCTTTCCCTTATGATTCAGTGACTATATTTAGTGGTATGTTTAGACTCCTTTCTCTTTTGTGTGTGTGGGTCTATAATAGATTTTCCTTTGTGGTTATCATAAGGTTTATATATAGTAATCTACATGAATATACTTGACGATTTTAAGTTGCTGATGTCTTAAATTCAAAAGCATTTTAACAACCCTGCATTTTTAATGCTGTCTCTACATTTATTGTTTTTGACATCATATTGATATTATGATATAATATTTTACATACTTTTGTTTTGTGTATCCCTTCACTGTTTATTGTTGATATAGATGGATTTACTACTTTTGTCTTTTAACCTTCCTACTAGCTTTATAAGTGGTTGATCTACTACATTTACTGTATATTTGCATTTACCAATGAGATTTTTCCTTTTGTAATTTTCATATTTCTAGTTGTGGCCTTTTTTCTTTCCTCTTGGAGAAGCCCCTTTAGCATTTCTTGTAAAGCTGGTTTTATGATGCTGAACTCTTTTAGCTTTTGCTTGTCTGTAAAACTTTGATCACTCTTTCAAATCTGAATGAAAGTCTTACTGGGTAGGGTATTCTTGATTGTAGGTTTTCCTCTTTCATTAATTTAAATATATCATGCCACTCCATGTTGGCCTGCAGAGTTTCTGCTGAAAAGTTAGCTGATAACCTTATGAGAGATCTGTTGTATGTAACTTATTTTTTTTCACTTGCTGCTTTTAATATTTTTTGTTTATCATTAATTTTTCCATTCTAGTTACAATGTGTCTTGGTATGGTCCTCTTTGGGTTGATCCTGGTTGAAACACTCTGTGCTTCCCGGACCTGGATATCTTTTTCCTTTCCCAGGTTAGGGAATTTGTCAGATATTATTTCTTCAAATATATTCTTTGACCCTTTCTCTCTCTATCTTCCTTCTGGGACCCCTACAATGTGAGTATTAGGATACTTTATATTGTCCTAGAGGTCTCTTATACTGTCATTTTAAAAAAAAACATTTTAAGTGATTTTTTAAAAGTCATTTTAAAAATGACTGTCTCATTTTTTTTATTTTTCTTTTTTCTATTTAGCTTGAGTGATCTCCACTACTCTGTCTTCTATTTTGCTCATCCATTCCTCTGTATCATCTAATCTCCTGTTAATTCCTTCTCATGTATTTTTTACCTCAGTTACTGTATTCTTTAGCTCTGTTTGATTCTTCTTTATATTTTCTAACTGTTTATTAAAAACGTCTGATGTCTCACTCTGTTCATCCATTCCTATCCTGAGTTTTTTGAGAATCTTTATGATCATTACCTTAAAGTCTATATCAGCTATGTTGCTTATCACCACTTCCCTTAGTTCTTCTGGGTTTTTATCTTGTTCTTTCATATGGAACATATTACTCTGTCACCTCATTTTGCCTAATTCTCTGTTTTTATTTCTATGTATTTGGTAGAGCAGCTTTATTTCTAGATCTTGGTGAAGTGTCTTATGTAAAATATGTCCTATGGGGTCCTCTAGTGCAGTCCTTTCTAGTAACCAGAGCTATGTGCTCTAGGAGCAGCTTCTATGTTGTTTTTTCTGTTGTGGTAAGCTGACTACTGTGGGTACACTGTTAGGTGTGGCTGGCCCCCAATGTGTTTTCTTGCCAGGTTCTGCCTTGTGTGGAAGCTGTCAGGTGCTGGTGATGGGACCAAGTCCTCCATGGCTGGCTACATGGCCAGGTGAGTCCCAGTCCTGGTGCTGGCTCACAGGTGAGCAGGACTGGGTCACAAGGTGAATGGATATGTAGTCCCTGGGGGTCCTGGGGCTAGTGCAGGCTTGCTGATGAGTGCACTTGGTCCTGAAATAGCTGTCTTCAGGGCTTCTGTGGTGCTGGGGCTAGTGTCAACTAATTGGTAAGCAGAGCTGTGGCCCAGTGTGTCCCAGGGCTGCTGTCTACCCAGGCGTGGGTGAAGTCAGGTCCCAGGGCTACTGCTGGCTCACTGGTGGGCAGGAAAAAGTCTTGGGGTCTCTCATGGTGGGGCCCTGAGATTCTTGAGATGGTGTAGACTCACTGGTGGGCAGTGAGCAGTGCTGGTTCACTGGTGGGTGGAGTCAGGTTCCTCTGGCTGTAGGAACTTAGGGTCCTAGAATTAGTGTTGGCTCACAGGTGGTGGGTTGGCACTAGGGAACTCCTGGGGATTGTGCCCAACCTTGGTGGGTGAGGTCAGGTTCCAGCACTTGCACTGGCCCACTGTTGGGCAGGGCCATGTTCTGGGCCCTCTGAGGGTCAGGGTTGGGTGCTGGAGTGGCTGGGGGGTCAGAAGGTCCTAAAACAATGGGTGGATGGGGCTGCATGCCTCTCTCACCTGTCCTGGGGCATCCTGGGACTGGTTCTGACCAGCTGGTGGGTGGGGCTGAGTCCTGGCACTACAAACTAGAGGGATTCCAAAATAGTGATTACCAGCACCAGTGTCTTTGTGGTGGAAAGAGCTCTGCGAAATGGCTTCTGCCAACATCTATGTCTCCAGGATGTTTTAATTGCCTCCTGCCTCTTCCAGAAAATTTTTCAAGATTAGCAAGTGGGTCTGACCTAGGCTCCTTTCAAATTACTGCTTTTTCCAAGGGTCTCAGATCATGTGAGATTTTGTGTGCTACCTTTTAGAGTGGAGCCTCTATTTCCTACAGCCTTCTGACTCTCCTGTAAGTAAGTCCCACTTGCCTCAAAGCCAAATGTGCTGGGGGCTCATCTTCCGAGGGCCGGACCCCCAGGCTGAGGAGTCCAATGAGGGGCTTGGACCCCTCACTCCTTGGGGGAACCTCTAAAATCGTAATTATCCTCCCATTTGAGGGTTACCTACCTGGGGGTATGGGTCTTCACTATATCACGTCTTCACTCCTTCTACCTGTCTCACTGTGGTTCCTTTTTTTTATATCTTTATCTGTAGAAGATCCTTTCTGCTGGTCTTTAGGTTATTTTCATGGATGGTTACTCTGTAAATACTTGTAATTTTGGTGTGCCCATGAAAGAAGGTGAGTTCAGGGTCTTACTACTCGGCTGCCTTGGCCACTCACCTTTTGTAGTTTTGATATGTGATATCCCTGGTAAACATCTTGATTTTGTTGAAGTATTTGTGTGTCTTGTTTGACATGTGAAATTTCTTTTTGTCTTTATTTTCTTAAACTTAACTGTTGCAGTTAGGACCTTAATCAATAGAGGTTCTTTTTTAAATAAAAATACTTCAAAGTAGGAGTTGTCCTTTTTTGTATGTTATATTATCAACTATTGGTAACAATTAATTAGACCTATTGTTTTATTAGAAATACCAAAATTGTGATCTAAAATTATTTATTTCTTATCTATATATCAGTTGGAATAATTCTATAAAGAAAAATTTTCCCTCATCAACTATTTATTAATCCTGGGAAATATTTTCTACAGGAAAGACACGATAAAGGCTCAAATATACAAAAATGAAGAAAATTTCAGCAATATATAACTAAAAACTTTATTGACCTACTTTGGAGGCTTTTAGTAGAACAACTCATTTTTTGAAAATAAGTCAATAATAGAAAGAATATCATTTATTTTGCATAGACTTTACTAATAGTTTTTTCCCATTGTTCCACATTTAATCGTCACATTATAAAATACAAAATGCCTTTTAAGGATTATAAATTCCAAATGGAAATCATAAGATAACAATAAACAAAACAAAGATATGACTTGTCATGTCCAGTTGGCTTCAATAATAGACTCCTAGAGGGTGGCATCACATTTGTGAATAATCTGTCACTTTCAGGGTTGAGGCCTTCAGACTTTCATTCTCAAAACCTAAATTAGCAAGACAAAAATAATAGATTTTTTCACTAGACAGTGTCACAATAGCAAAAATAACAAAATATATGACCTAGAAGACAATTAGACAGAATAGTTAACAGGATGGAATCAGATCAAGGAAAAATGTCACTCACCTTTTTAATAAATATCTACATCTTGTACTAACCATGTAGAGCTCTGAGGACAAGAATTCCTCTCCCCTGAATAGGGCAAGAATGCATAGTGCTAATAGTCACCTCTCTAATGCTCCATGTTTTTTGGTGTGTGTGTATATCCTTCTATTGCTGACCAATTATGATTATGCATGACATTAATAATTTATTCATCATGCCACAGAAGTTGTTAAGAATCTGAGTGTAATGTTGTAATTTATAATAAGAAATATATGTATTTGGCCTTCATCCCCTTTCTGGCAAAGAGCTCCTAAAACCAATGGAATTTCCTAAGTGATTAAAGTAATAAAGATGTTTCTTGTTACATTAATAAGATGACTTTTGGAAAGCAACTAAGCAACCTAAAGTTGGGGGTTGGTTGCCAAGGGACCCAATCATGTGATTAGAGAGTTGGAACTTTCAGTCCTCCGCAACCTGTACCCACTTCTGGGGAGAGGAGAGGGGCTGGAGGCTAAATCAATCACCAATGACCAATTATTTAATCAGTTATGATTATGTAATGAATCCTCCATAAAAATCCACAAAGATTGGGTTCAGAGAGTTTCTGGATTGGTAAACATGTAGAAATGCTGATAGTGTGGTGCTCTTGGAGAAGGTATGAAAGCTCCATGCCCTTTCTCCATGCTTCTCTTCCACCTGGCAATTCCTAAGTTATATCATTTTATAATAAACATAATCTACTAAGTAAAATGTTTCTCTGTGTTCTGTGTACTACTCTAGCAAATTAATGGAACCCAAGGAAGGGGTCATGGGAACCTCTGACTTATAGTCAGTAGGTCAGCAGCACAGGTAACAACATGGACTTGTGATTGGAGACTGAAGTGGTGGGAAATCTTGTGGGATTGAGTCCTTACCCTATGGAATCTGAGGCCATCTCCAGGTAGATAGTGTCAGAATTGAGTTAAATTGTAGGACACCCAGCTAGTGTTAGAGAATTGCCTGAATATGTAGGAAAAAACACAACATGTTGGAATTGATTACTAGATTTAGTTGGTAATCTGAAGTGGGGTCAGAGTCAGAACTTTCTTTCTTTCTTTCTTTCTTTCTTTTTTTACACTTATTCTTTTTCAAATTATTTTCCCATTTGGGTTATTAAAAAGTACTGAGCAGAGTTGCCTATGCTATACAGTGTGTCCTTGTGGGTTACCTATTTTAAATATAGCAGTGTGTACATGTCAATCCTCAAATCCCAACCTTCCCTTCCCCACACCCTTCCTCCCTGGTGACCATAAATTTGTTCTCTAAGTCTCTGAGTCTGTTTCTGTTTTGTAAATAATTTAATTTGTATGATTTATTTTTAGGATTCCACATATAAGATATATCATCTGATATTTGTCTTCCTCTGTCTGACTTACTTCACTTAGTATGATAATTTAAAGGTCCATCCATGTTGCTGCAAATGGCATTATTTCTTAATGGTTGAGTAATATTCCATTATATATATGTACCACATCTTTATCCATTCATCTGTTGATGCACATTTAAGTTGCTTCCATGTCTTGGTTATTGTAAATAGTGCTGAAATGAACATTGGGGTGCATATATCCTTTTGGACCATGGTTTTCTCTGATTATGCCCAGGAGTGGGATTGCTGGATCATATGTTAACTATATTTTTAGTTTCTTAAGGAATCTCCATACTGTTTTCCATAATGGCTGCACCAATTTACATTCCCACCAACAGTGTAGGAGGGTTCCCTTTTATCCACACCCTCTACAACATTTACTGTTTGTAGATATTTTGATCATGGCCTTTCTGAATGGTGTGAGAAAATCATTGTAGTTTTGATTTGCATTTCTCTAAAAATTAGCATTCTTTCTTTTTAAAATAATATTCTATTTAGTTCTGATGCATTATGGATTTATATTTTAACAGAGACAATGTCATTTCCACATTCTTAGAAAGTACTTTATTTTTAGCCTTAGTACCACTGATATATACCCTGTAAACTTTTAATAATTACTTGAACACCAGAATCTGTGCCTCAAGAAAAAATCAGTTCAAGAGATTTGGCAAAGTAAGTGGGAAAAGTTGGGCAGATGTCAAAAAACTATGTTACTTTCCCCCCCTACAATTTTAACAAAAGCCAGCCAATTTTTATGGAAAGAAGGGACCCTTGGCTTTGCTTAGCTATGCAAGCTTTCAGTGCTAACGTACGGAATATAGAAATTAGCAGAGGCTTTCTGAGCCAATGTGAAAGGTGAGACTCAAATTCCACAAATTGTTCTTCTGAATTACACTTAACGGAATCAACCAGTCTCTTTAATTTTGAGAAATTAAATTTTAAGAATTATTTTGGTTTCAAGAACATTAATTATATTTTCCCTAATTTTAAATTCTATATTTAAGTCAATACAATATATTTTGGATATATAATTTGGATTAATTTTCTTTTTCTTTATTAAGATGAAATTCAAAAAACAAAATTAACCATTATAAAGTGAAAAATACTGTGGCACTTAGTAATTCATAGTATGGTGCAACAACTATTTCCACCTATTTCTGAAATATTTTTATTACTCCATAAAAAACCATATCCATGAAGTAGTCATCCTATTTCTTGATATGTAAAGTATTTTAGGTAATTTTTCTTTGTTTTTGTTATGTTTGTTTATTTTTTAGGTATACGCTCACTGGTAGATTTTATTTTAAACATTATTCTTGCATGGTCTTTAAAAGAAACAAATTTTAAATCTCAGATTTGTTTTTGTTTTTTTGTTTTTTACTTAAAGGATATTTTATTGGTTAAAAATGTTTAGGTTCAAAATTTTTTACCTTTAACACTTCAAATATTATCCCATTGTCTTCTTTTTTTGCTGTTTTTAACATCTTTATTGGAGTATAATTGCTTTACAATGGTGTGTTAGTTTCTGCTTTATAACAAAGTGAATCAGCTATACATATACATATATCCCCATATTTCCTCTCTCTTGTATCTCCCTCCCACCCTCCATATCCTACCCCTCTAGGTGGTCACAAAGCACAGAGCTGATCTCCCTGTGCTATGTGGCTGCTTCCCACTAGGTATCTATTTTATATTTGGTAGTGTATATATGTCCATGCCACTCTCTCACTTCATCTCAACTTACGCTTCCCCCTTCCCTTGTTCTCAAGTCCATTCTCTACGTCTGCATCTTTATTCCTGTCCTGGACCTAGATTCTTCAGAAAAAAAAAATTTTTTTTTTTTTTACATTCCATATATATGTGTTAGCATATGGTATTTGTTTTTCTCTTTCTGACACACTTCACTCTGTATGACAGATGCTACCTCCATCCACCTCACTACAAATAACTCAATTTCATTTCTTTTTATGGCTGAGTAATATTCCATTATATATATGTGCCATATCTTCTTTATGCATTCATCTGTAGATGGACACTTAGTTGGCTTTCATGTCCTGGATATTGTAAATAGGCTGCAATGAATATTGTGGTACATTACTATTTTTGAATTATGGTTTTCTCATGGTATATGCCCAGTAGTGGGATTGCTGAGTCATATGGTAGTTTTATCTTTAGTTTTTTAAGGAACCTCCATACTATTCTCCATAGTGGCTGTATCAACAGTGCAAGAGGGTTCACTTTTCTCCACACTCTCTCCAGGATTTATTGTTTGCAGATTTTTTGATGATGGCCATTCTGACTGGTGTGAGGTGATACCTCATTGTAGTTTTGATTTGCATTTCTGTAATGATTAGTGATGTTGAGCATCCTTTCATGTGTGTGTTGGCAATTTTTACATTTTCTTTGGAGAAATGTCTATTTAGGTCTTCTGCCTATTTTTAGATTGTGTTGTATGTTTTTTTTTATATTGAGGTGTATGAGTTGCTTGTAAATTTTGGAGATTAATCCTTTGTCAGTTGCTTCATTTGCAAATATTTTCTCCCATTATGAGGGTTGTCTTTTCATCTTCATTACATTTTCCTCTGCTGTGCAAAAGCTTTTAAGTTTCAATAGGTCTCATTTGTTTATTTTTATTTCCATTTCTGTAAGAGGTGGGTCAAAAAGGATCTTGTGATTTATGTCATAGAGTGATCTGCCTATGTTTTCCTCTAAGATTTTATAGTGTCTGGCCTTACATTTAGGTCTTTAATCCATTTTGAGTTTATTTTTGTGTACGGTGTAAGGGAGTGTTCTAATTTCATACTTTTACATGTACCTGTCCAGTTTTCCCAGCACCACTTATTGAAGAGGCTGTCTTTTCTCCATTGTTTATTCTGGCATCCTTTATCAAGAATAAGGTGACAATATGTGCATGGGTTTATCTCTGTGCTTTCTTTCCTGTTCCATTGATCTATATTTCTGTTTTTGTGCCAGTGCCATACTGTCTTGATTACTGTAACTTTGTAGTATAGCCTGAAGTCCAGGAGCCTGATTCCTCCAGCTTTGAATTTTTTTCTCAGTATTACTTTGGCTATTCAGGGTCTTTTGTGTTTCCATTCAAATTGTGAAATTTTTTGTTCTAGCTTTGTGAAAGATGCCATTAGTAGTTTGATAGGGATTGAATTGAATCTGTAGATTGCTTTTGGTGGTATAGTCATTTTCTCAATGTTAATTCTTCCAATCCAAGAACATGGTATATCTCTCCATCTGTTTGTATCATCATTAATTTCTTTCATCAGTGTCATATACTTTTCTGCATACAGGTCTTTTGTCTCCTTAGGTAGTTTTATTCCTAAGTACTTTATTCTTTTTGTTGCAATGGTAAATGGGAGTGTTTCGTTAATTTCTCTTTCAGTTTTTTCATCATTAGTGTATAGGAATGCAAGAGATTTCTGTGCATTAATTTTGTACCCTGCTACTTTACCAAATTCATTGATTAGCTCTAGTAGTTTTCTGGTAGCATCGTTAGGATCCTCTATGTATATTATCATGTCCACTGCAAACAGTGACAGTTTTACTTCTTTTCCAATTTGGATTCCTTTTATTACTTTTTCTTCTCTGATTTCTGTGACTAAAACTTCCAAAACTATGTTGAATAATAGTGGGGAAAGTGGACAACCTGGGCTTCTTCCTGATCTTAGAGGAAATTGTTTCAGTTTCTCACCATTGAGAATGATGTTGGCTGTGGGTTTGTTATATATGGCCTTTATTATGTTGAGGTAAGTTCCCTCTATGCCTACTTTCTGGAGAGTTCATATATAAAATAGGTGTTGAATTTTGGCAAAAGCTTTTTCTGCATCTATTGAGATGATCATATGGTTTTTCTCCTTCAATTTGTTAATATACTGTATCACATTTATTGATTTGCATATATTGAAGAACAGTTGCGTCCCTGGGGTAAACCTCACTTGATCATGGTGTATGATCCTTTTACTGTGCTGTTGGATTCTGTTTGCTAGTATTTTGTTGAGGATTTTTGCATCTATGTTCATCAGTGATAATGGCCTTTAGTTTTCTTTGTGACATCTTTGTCTGCTTTTGATATCAGGGAGATGGTGGCCTCGTAGAATGAGTTTGGGAGTGTTCCTCCCTCTGCTATATTTTGGAAGAGTTTGAGAAGGATAGGTGTTAGCTCCTCTCTAAATGTTTGCTAGAATTTGCCTGTGAAGCCATCTGGTCCTGGGCTTTTGATTGTGGGAAGATTTTTAATCACAGTCTCAATTTCAGTGCTTGTGATTGGTCTGTTTATATATTCTATTTCATCCTGGTTCAGTCTCAGAAGGTTGTGCTTCCCTAAGAATTTGTCCATTTCTTCCAGGCTGTCCATTTTATTGGCATATAGTTGCTTGTAGTAATCTCTCATGATCCTTTGTATTTCTTCAGTGTCAGTTGTTACACCTCCTTTCTCATTTCTAATTCTGTTGATTTGAGTCTTCTCCATTTTTTTCTTGATGAGTCTGGCTAATGGTTTATCAATTTTGTTTATCTTCTCAAACTTTTAGTTTTATTGATCTTTGCTATTGTTTCCTTCATTTCTTTTTCATTTATTTCTGATCTGATCTTTATGATTTATTTCCTTCTGCTAACTATGGGATTCTTTTGTTCTTCTTTCTCTAATTGTTTTAAGTATAAGGTTACTTTGTTTATTTGAGATGTTTCTTGTTTCTTGAGGTAGGATTGTATTGCTGTAAACTTCCCTCTTAGAACTGCTTTTGTTGCATCCCATAGGTTTTGGGTCGTCGTGTTTTCCTTGTCATTTGTTTCTAGGTATTTTTTGATTTTCTTTTTGATTTCTTCAGAGATCTCTTGGTTATTTAGTAGTGTATTGTTTAACCCCCATGTATTTGTAGTTTTTACAGATCTTTTCCTGTAATTGATATCTACTCTCATAGCATTGTGGTCAGAAAAGATACTTGATATGATTTCAATTTTCTTAAATTTACCAAGGCTTGATTTTTTACCCAAAATATGATGTTTCCTGGAAAATATTCCATGAGCACTTGAGAAGAAAGTGTTTTCTGTTGTTTTTAGATGGAATGCCCTATAAATATCAATTAAGTCCATCTTGCTTAATGTATCATTGATAGCTTGTGTTTCCTTATTTATTTTCATTTTGGATGATCTGTCCATTGGTGAAAGTGAGGTGTTAAAGTTCCTTACTATGATTGTGTTACTGTAGATTTCCCCTTTTATGGCTGTTAGCATTTGCCTTGTGTATTGAGGTGTTCCTATGTTGAGTGCACAAATTTTTACAATTGCTATATCTTCTTCTTGGATTGATCCCTTGATCATTATGTAGTTTACTTGTCTCTTGTAATAGCCTTTATTTTAAAGTCTATTTCTTCTGATATGAGAATTGCAACTCCAGCTTTCTTTTGATTTCCATTTGCATGAAATATCTTTTTCCATCCCCTCACTTTCAGTCTGTATGTGTCCTTAAGAGTGACGTGAGTCTCTTGTGGACAGCATAGATATAGGTCTTCTTTTTGTATCCATTCACCCAGTCTATGTCTTTTGGTTGGAGCATTTAATCCATTAACATATAAGGTAGTTATCGATATGTATGTTCCTATTACCATTTTCTTAAATGTTATGGGTTCGTTATTTTAGGTCTTTTCGTTTTCTTGTGTGTCTTGCCTAGAGAAGTTCCTTTAGCATTTGTTGTGAAGTTGGTTTGGTGGTGCTGAATTCTCTTAGCTTTTGCTTATTTGTAAAGTTTTAATTTCTCCATCGATTCTGAGTGAGATCCTTGATGTGTAAAGTAATCTTGGTTGTAGTTTTTTCCCTTTCATCACTTTAATATATCTTACCACTCCCTTCTGGCTGTAGAGTTTCTGCTGAAAGATCAGCTGTTAACCTTATGGGGATTCCGTTGTATGTTATTTTTCCCTTGCTGTTTTAATATTTTTTTCTTTGTATTTAATATCTGATAGTTTGATTAATATGTGTCTTGGCATGTTTATTCTTGGGTTTATCCTGTATGGGACTCTCTGTTCTTCCTTGACTTGATTGACTATTTCATTTCCCATATTAGGGAATTTTTCAACTATAATCTCTTCAAATATTTTCTCAGTCCCTTTCTTTTTCTCTTCTTCTTCTGGGACCCCTGTAATTCGAATGTTGGTGTGTTTAATGTTGTCCCAGAAGTCTCTGAGACTGCCCTCAATTCTTTTCATTCTTTTTACTTTACTCTGCTCTGTGGTAATCATTTCCACTATTTTATGTTCCAGGTCACTTATCCATTCTTCTGCCTCAGTTATTCTGCTATTGATTATTTCTAGAGAATTTGTAATTTCATTTATTTTGTTGTTCATCATTGTTTGCTCTTTAGCTCTTCTAGGTCCTTGTTAAATGTTTCTTCTATTTTCTCCATTCTATTTCTAAGATTTTGGATCATCTTTACTATCATTACTCTGAATACTTTTTCAGGTAGACTGCCTATTTCCTCTTCACTTTCTTGGTGTGGTGGGTTTTTACCTTGTTCCTTCATCTGCTGTGTGTTTCTCTGTCTTCTCATTTTGCTTAACTTACTGTGCTTGGGGTCTCCTTTTCACAGGCTGCAGGTTCGTAGTTCCTGTTGTTTTTTGCATCTGTCCCCAGTGGCTAAGGTTGGTTCAGTGGTCTGTGTAGGCTTCCTGGTGGAGGGGACTGGTGCTTATGTTCTGGTGGATGAGGCTCGATCTTGTCTTTCTGGTGGGCAGGACCATGTCCGGTGGTGTGCTTTGGGGTATCCGTGACCTTGTTATTATTTTAGGCAGCATCTCTGCTAATTGGTGGGGTTCTGTTCCTGTGTTGCTAGTTGTTTGCCATAGGGTGTCCAGCACTCTAGCTTGCTGGTCATTGAGTGGAGCTGGGTCTTAGCATTGAGATGGAGGTCTCTGGGAAAGCTTTTGCCATTTGATATTTCATGGAGCCAGGAGGTCTCTGGTGGACCAATGTCCTGAACTTGTCTCTCCCACCTCAGAGACACAGGCCTGACACCCGGCTGGAGAACCAAGACCCTGTCAGCCTAATGGCTCAGTAGAAAAGGGAGAAAAAAGAAAAATATAAAATAAAATAAAGTTATTAAAAAATAAAAAATTAAAAGAAATTGTTAAAAATAAAAAGTAATAAAAAAAAGAAAGATAGAAGAAGACAGGAACCAAATCAAAAAACAAATCCAGCAATGGGACTTCCCTGGTGGCGCAGTGGTTGAGGGTCTGCCTGCCAATGCAGGGGACACGGGTTTGAGCCCTGCTCTGGGAAGATCCCACATGCCGCGAGCCACAATTGCTGAGCCTGCGCGTCTGGAGCCTGTGCTCCGCAACAGGAGAGGCCGCGATAGTGAGAGGCCCACGCACCGCGATGAAGAGTGGCCCCTGCTTGCCACAACTAGAGAAAGCCCTTGCACAGAAACGAAGACCCAACACAGCCATAAAATAAATTAATTAATTAATTAATTTTTAAAAAATCCAGCAATGATAACAAGCACTAAAAAGTATACTAAAAAAAAAAAAAAAAAAGATGGACAGAACCCTAGGACAAATGGTAAAAACAATGCTATACAGACAAAATCACACAAATTCCACTGCCTCAATTTTGGGGTGATTTGTTGTCTACTGAAGTATTTCAGAGATGCACAGTACATCAAGTTGATTGTGGAGATTTAATCCTCTGCTCCTGAGGCTGCAGGGGAAAATCTCCCTTTCTCGTCTTTGTTCACACAGCTCCTTTTGTTGCACTTTGGATTTTGCCCTGCCTCTGCATGTAGGTCGCCTGAGGGAGTCTGTTCTTCCCTTAGACAGGATAGGGTTAAAGTAGCAGCTGGGGGCTTCCCTGGTGGTGCAGTGGTTGAGAGTCTGCCTGCTAATGCAGGGGACACGGGTTTGAGCCCTGGTCTGGGACGATCCCACATGCCGCGGAGCAACTAGGCCCGTGAGCCACAACTACTGAGCCTGCACGTCTGGAGCCTGTGCTCCACAACAAGAGAGGCCACGATAGTGAGAGGCCCGCGCACCACGATGAGGAGTGGCCCCCGCTTGCCGCAACTAGAGAAAGCCCTCGCACAGGAACAAAGACCCAACACAGCCAAAAATAAATAAATAAATAAATAAATAAATTTTTTTTTAAAAAAAAGTATTCATTAAGAAAAAAAAAAAAAAAAGTAGCAGCTGATTAGGGGGCTCTGGCTCACTCAGGCCAGTGGGGAAGGAGTGGTACGGTATGCAGGGCGAGTCTGCAGTGGCAGAGGCTGGCGTGACATTGCACCAGCCTGAGGTGCACCGTCTGTTTTCCTGGGGAAGTTGTCCCTGGATCACGGGACCCTGGCAGTTTTGGGCTGCACAGGCTCCCAGGAGGGGGAGGTGTGGTTAATGACCTGTGCTTGCACCAAGGTTTTTTGGTGGCTGCAGCAGCAGCCTTAGCATTTCCTGCCCATCTCTGGTGTCCTCGCTGATAGCCACAGCTCGTGCCCATCTCTGGAGCTCGTTTAGGCAGTGTTTTGAATCTCCTCTCCTCACGCACCCCAAAACAATAGTGTCTTGCCCCTTAGGCAGTTCCAGACTTTTTCTCGGACTCCCTCCCAGCTAGCTGTGGTGCACTAGCCCCCTTCAGGCTACGTTCACGCAGCCAACTCCCGTCCTCTCCCTGGAATCTGACCTCCGATGTCTGAGCCTCACCTATGGGCCCCCCACCCACCCCGGCTGTTTAGCAGACAACCTCTCAGGCTGGTGAGTGCTGGTCGGCACTGATCCTCTGTGTGGGAATCTCTCTGCTTTGCCCCCTGCACCCTTATTGCTGTGCTCTCCTCTGTGGCTCTGAAGGTTCCCCCTCACCACACTCCCCAATCTCCACCAATGAAGGGGCTTCGTAGTGTGTGGAAACTTTTCCTCCTTCACAGTTCCCTCCCAGAGATGCAGGTCCCATCCGTATTCTTTGTCTCTGTTTTTTCTTTTTTCTTTTGCCTTAACCAGGTACGTGGGGGAGTTTCTTGCCTTTTGGGAAGTCTGAGGTCTTCTGCCAGTGTTCAATAGGTGTTCTGTAAGAGTTGTTCCACATGTTGATGTATTTCTAACGTATTTGTGGGGAGGAAGATGATCTCCATATCTTACTCTTCTGACATCGTGAAGGTCTCCCTCAGATTTTTTAAATTAATTAATTAATTAATTAATTTTGGCTGTATTGGGTCTTCGTTGTTGTGCGTGTACTTTCTCTAGTTAGGGTAAGCAGGGGCTACTCTTCATTGCAGTGCGTGGGCTTCTCATTGTGGTGGCTTCTCTTGTTGCTGAGCACGGGCTCTAGGCATGCAGGCTCAGTAGTTGTAGCCCACGGGCTTAGCTGTTCCACAGCATGTGGAATCTTCCCAGACCAGAGATTGAACCTGTGTCCCTTGCATTGGCAGGTGGATTCTTAACCATTGCACCACCAGGGATGTCCCCAGATTTGTTTTGATTTAACATGTAGATTTCATAAAACTTGTCTAGATACTATCCATGTTAAAAATACATGAAAAAAATATTTTTTTAATTTTGTGTAATATATTTTTCTAATTGATATTCTATATTAAATTATTTACCTTAAAATGTTTAAGTATCATTTTAAGGCTTTTGTAGAAAATAATGTATTATAGGGACTTCCCTCGTGGAGCAGTGGTTAAGAATGCACCTGTCAATGCAGGGGACACGGGTTCGAGCCCTGGTCTGGGAGGATCTCACATGCCACGGAGCAACTAAGTCTGTGCACCACCACTACTGAGCCTGTGCTCTAGAACCCGAGAGCCACAACTACGGAAACCCACGTGCCACAACTACTGAAGCCTGAGAGACTAGAGACTGAGCTCCACAATAAAAGAAGCCACCACAATGAGAAGCCTGTGCACCACAATGAAGAGTAACCCCCGCTCGCCGCAACTAGAGAAAGCCCACGTGCAGCAACGAAGACCCAATTCAGCCATAAATAAATAAATAAATAAATAACTACATTTAATTATTTTAACTACATTTAAACAACAACTAGGTTTCACATTTCCTCCAAAGCACTTTGCAGATGTCACAGCACAAATGACTGAAGTTTAAATTTCAGCTTAAGGCTCCATGTGTCATTAAATGGCAGACATTTGCTAACTGTAGTGAAAAAGCAGTTTCCATCAAGGACTCTAAACCTTCATCTACATAAGAATGGGAAGTTCATTGTGTTAAAGATATTCTGGTCTCCCCAAGGAGTCCATTAAGCATGTTGAACATGCTGAGATTATAATTTAACTGTCACTTCTGAGAAATTGGAAAAATTCAACTTCAGATACAGCACCTTTAACAATAACAAGCATAAGTTAATGTATACATTGCTTTGAATCAGAGATAGACTTCCATTGATATTTATAATATCTCTGATTTCTGTATTCATTTCTAAAATAGTACATAATATCTGGGAATTAAGAGATCTAGAGACATTTCCACCCATCCCAGTCTTGTCCTTAAAAATTATTATTACCCATAGGTTTCAGTTGCTTAAAACATATTGTGGCATTATGGGGTCAACTGAAATGCTTCATTAGAATTAATGAAAGTTGTAAGAGTAAATATGAAGGAAAGTGGAAAAATACAGATATTAAAATAGGAACAAAATTTACTGTTAATTTTAAGCAAAATTGATATATAAGTGTATATATGTATGCATATATAGAGATACATATAACAATGTGAATGATTTGGAGGGGGATTTTATTTTATGAACACTGTTCAAATAAGCATAAATATGTGAGAACCTGGAATAGTTTTGTACTATGATGAAATGTCAGTGCCAGCACATTGGGAACCTACTTGGATTATCCAGTTCTATAGTGAAAATGTCCTTCACTGTATAATGTGCTTTATTCTTTTAGGAATCAATTTAAAACATTAAAGAGAGAGCATTTCTCTTCCTGAAACAATGTTTTAGCGTTAATCATGTGTCACTCAAAAGTGACATAAAACTATACTGCTAGAAAGAAAAAAAGAGTTTTTCTAAGAATTGTTCACTTTCTGTGTTTCAACTCATTTTTTTCCTCCTTTTAATGCAACAAACCAGTCTTTCTATTTAGTGTGTTCATACAGGCCAGTAGTAGTGAGGAAATTTCAGTGTCAGAACAACCTAAGTATTTTACTATTTCTATATGTGTCCCTGATTAAACTTTTAATGTCGCTTTGGCTTCATTTATTTGTTGGCTTTTTACATATCATTCACAAATGTCACAATATCACTCCTTAATCTAAAGTATTCTCTGTCGCATCACCTTTTTTACGTCTATTTTTAAAATTTTGTTTAATAGCTTATTTTCACCCTCAAAAAAAAGTTAAATTCCATGAAATCAAGGACTTTATCTATCTTATTCAACACCGTATCTCCAGTGTTGAGGATCCTGCCTGACACCTTCAAGGTGTTCTGTATATGTAGCTATTTATTGAGTCTCTAGTATGAGTGATGGTGACAGCAGGGAATAAAATGAAGTCCTTGCTTTCATGGAGATTATATTCTATTGGGAGGAGGCAGATGCAAACCTACTATTCCAAGGGGTGATGAATGCAGAAAAAAATTAAAGCAAGATGGGAGAATAGAGAATAATGAAGAAAAATTAAGCAAGGGGAGAAAATAGTAATTGAAGAAGGCTATGTGAGATATAAATGCTTCTCAATATAGTTTTCTCTGCCTATGTACATACTTGATATAAATTTATAAACTAAGAATTTGAAAGCAGCATTCAGTTAGTGTTTCTTAAATATGATATTTTCAGAGTTACTGTGTAAAGTAAATCAGACATTATACTTGACTAGTACTATTTTTAAAAACTGAGATTTTTAACCAGCTCATTAACTGAAAGTAAGTTATCTGAAAGGCACATTTCACATCCATCTCTGAACTTACTAAGTCATTATTTAATATTGACATATTATCAGTATTTAATAATACTGTGTCATTATTTCAATATGTCATTATTGAAACTTAGAATCTAGAAAAACTAATACAGAGACTATATTTGGGCTTCTCTCTTCTGGGTTATATCTAGAATGAGTAAACTTGAATATCCAAAAAAGAGAAATAGTTTGTGTAAAATTCCTATCTGCAAAGCTGCCTTTCTCTCAGCCCTGATGCAAAACAAATCAATTAGTTGATAAAAACAAAAATGTTTCATAGACTGGCAGCAATGTTAAAAATCTGTGGTTAGTTATAAATGTACTTTCTTTTAACACTCATATATTGCACATTCTTGTGACAGAATCACATTTATTTATCTATTACTAAACAGCATATTTCTTATTTCCATATTTTAATTGTATGACTAATGGCATAATGTATATTCCTGTATATATTTTCATATGCATTGTATACCAGTGTAAAAGAATTCTGGAGTTAGCCGAGGTGAATTGTTGGGGTATGGTTTTCCTCTTTAACTGATACTGCCACCTCACTGTTTATTAGGATTGAATTATTTACATTACCATCCACAGTGTAGGAGACATTTATCTTCACAGTCTTTTTGTCTCTAGATTGGAATTCAACTTAATTGTTTTCACATTTATTTGGGTAAATACAGGTAATATATTGTTAATTTCTCTGGTAAATAGTGAGATTGAGAACCTCTTTATATTTATTGACCATCCATCCACTTACTTATTCTGTGAAGGTCTGCTTTCTTACTCTAGTTTATTCTCCAGATTACACATAATATTTTACTTTTAAATTTCTGGGAACTTACATGTATTCTAGATATTAATTTACTAATATTTGTATTCATTGTTTTGTCTATTAAAGAAATTTCCATTTTTGTGTAAATTGCAAATATCTACTCTACCACTTAATTTTGAATTTTGTATATGATCTTATATACCATAAAAATGAGTTACATTTTAATCTACCTAATTACATTAATCTCTTTTCTGCATGCTTAGTGTTTTTTGTGTTATTCAAGAAAATATCTCTCAGACCAAATGTTTATAGTTCTCAATATCAAGTGTTTTATATTTATTTCTCTCATAAATTTGGTAAATGCTGCCACTAGTCAATATTACATTATATTTCAATATTGTTTATAAATTTGCCCAATATTTGTATTTTATGCTGAGTTGTTTTAGGCTTAACATATCAGCATTTGATATTGTTTTGCAAGACAAGCTCTTTGAATGGATATCTTCATGTGGTTACTATTTCCATTGAGAAGCAGTGAGAAAAATCTGAGACATTAGATAGCCTGGATATGTAACTAGAATATGGCACAGTAATACACATTGAATCAGAGGCTCATGAAGACTTTGTTTCAAAAGAAAAATAAAAAAGGATTTATAGATGGATATAAATAAAGGAGGAAAAAATTGAAATACAAAGGAAAGATTGAAAAGAAATTTCACATGCTGTCATAAATTAGATTTATTCCTGTTAACATTCCCCAAAACAAAAATGGCATGTCTTTCACTCACAGACAGAGTGGTTATTGGGCAAAGAGTTGAAATGAGGTGTTTTTAAATATTCTGCTTGGATAGAGTAAAATCTGTTTCACAGGTAGTTTCTTGGAATTCAACTTAATGAAGAGATTTTGGCAAACCTCTTACTTGTTGCCATTCTCATTACCTCTAATTGCTCCTCCAATTACCAGAATGAAAACGTACAAACATTGGCCTGTTTAAAAAACTGTAAAACAAAAGTATTCTCACATAACAGATGCTCATGAAAACAAACAAAACAAAGAATGGGACAGAAAATTAGATGGAAACACAAAAGACCCCGAATAGCCAAAGCAATCTTGAGAATGAAAAATGGAGCTGGAGGAATCAGGCTCCCTGACTTCAGACTATACTACAAAGCTACAGTAATCAAGACAGTATGGTACTGGTGCAAAAACAGAAACATAGATCAATGGAACAGGATAGAAAGCCCACAGATAAACCTATGCACATATGGTCACCTTATCTTTGATAAAGGAGGCAAGCATATACAGTGGAGAAAAGACAGCCCCTTCAATAAGTGGTGCTGGGAAAACTGGACAGATACATGTAAAAGAATGAAATTAGAACACTCCCTAACACCATACACAAAAATAAACTCAAAATGGATTAAAGACCTAAATGTAAGGCCAGACACTATCAAACTCTTACAGGAAAACATAGGCAGAACACTCTATGACATAAATCAGAGCAAGATCCTTTTAGACCCAGCTCCTAGAGAAATGGAAATAAAAACAAAAATAAACAAATGGGACCTCATGAAAATTAAAAGCTTTTGCACAGCAAAAGAAACCATAAACAAGACCAAAAGACAACCCTCAGAATGGGAGAAAATATTTGCAAATGAAGCAAGTGACAAAGGATTTATCTCCAAAATTTACAAGCAGCTCATGCAGCTCAATAACAAAAAAAAAGAACAACCCAATCCAAAAATGGGCAAAAGACCTAAATAGACATTTCTCCAAAGAAGATATACAGATTGCCAACAGACACATGAAAGAATGCTCAACATCATTAATCATTAGAGAAATGCAAATCAAAACTACAATGAGATATCATCTCACACCGGTCAGAATGGCCATCATCAAAAAATCTAGAAACAATAAATGCTGGAGAGGGTGTGGAGGAAAGGGAACACTCTTGCACTGTTGGTGGGAATGTAAATTGATACAGCCACTATGGAGAACAGTATGGAGGTTCCTTAAAAAACTACAAATAGAACTACCATACGATCCAGCAATCCCACTACTGGGCATATACCCTGAGAAAACCATAGTTCAAAAAGAGTCATGTACCAAAATGTTCATTGCAGCTCTATTTACAATAGCCAGGACATGGAAGCAACCTAAATGTCCATCGACAGATGAATGGATAAAGAAGATGTGGCACATATATACAATGGAATACTACTCAGCCATAAAAAGAAATGAAATGGAGGTATTTGTAATGAGTTGGATGGGATTAGAGTCTGTCATACAGAGTGAAGTAAGTCAGAAAGAGAAAAACAAATACAGTATGCTAACACATATATATGGAATCTAAGAGAAAAAAAAAAAAAAAAGACCATGAAGAAACTAGTGGCAAGATGGGAATAAAGACACAGACCTACTAGAGAATGGACTTGAGGATATGGGGAGGGGGAGGGGTGAGATGTGACAGGGTGAGAGAGTGTCATGGACATATATACACTACCAAATGTAAAATAGATAGCTAGTGCGAAGCAGCCGCATAGCACAGTGAGATCAGCTCGGTGCTTTGTGACCACCTAGAGGGGTGGGATGGGGAGGGTGGGAGGGAGGGAGATGCAAGAGGGAAGAGATATGGGAACATATGTATATGTATAACTGATTAACTTTGTTATAAAGCAGAAACTGGCACACCATTGTAAGGCAATTATACTTCAATAAAGATGTTTTAAAAAAAAAGAGAGAGAGAGAATAAATGTTAAGGCAGTTAATTAAATGGGGGAATAATCTTAGTTTAGACTTAAGTAATTGGTTTGGTGAGCACAGTGTTTTATTTCCAGGACTGCTTTATAATTGCTCATTTATACATTTTCTGAAGGTCAACAACTGAATTTGCCCACAGTATTGCCAATTATTTAATAAGAAGAACTGTTGATGATGTTTTAATTATAAGTATATTTAATGCATATTAAATGCATGCTGGAGAACAATAATTGCAACATTCAGTTTCTTTTACAGTTATGTCACCCTGCTCATGTTGAGAACACTTCTAGTCCTTGCTCACATTTGTGACACAAGAGTCTTCACTTTTTAGCAATGATTAATGTTTTAACAGACATATCACTACTCAACTGTTTTATTCTTAAGAATATCTGCAAGGCCATACTTTAATTCAATCATACTTATGTTGACTGGAAAAAAAATGCACAACGTGAGAGTTGTGAATTAAGTTTTATTTGGAGCAAAATGAGGACGATAGTTCAGGAGACAGCATTTCAGATAGCTCCGAGAAACTGCTCCAAAGAGGTAGGGGTCAGTATATACGTGATTTTCGTGAAGTGGAAGTACATGCAGTCAAGCACATATTTTTTTGCAGGTTACTATTAGTCATGAGGAGCAAATGTCACTATGAAGGATTTTAGTGCTTTTCTAGATATGAGGAGATGCAAGAACTGGGCTCATAAAATTGTCTCCTAAAAATATCTAACTATCTGAAGACCTGTTCTGCCAGTTTTTCCCAGAGAACAGAGTGCCTCATTCCTGATCTCCACCCTGAACTCATTTCAGGGGGTGTTGAAGGTCAGCAGCTGCAGTGGGTCATAATTTAATCCTTGTACGGGTAGATGGCAAGTGCTTATTTGTAGGTGACAGTGCCCCCTCATGGTCATAATTAAGACCATAGTAGGGGGGCATTTCATGACTATTTAATCCCACGGTGCTAGGAAGGTTCATTCCCAGGTCTGGTGAAGATTTTGCTGATAGGCCACTCAATGTGCTATTACTGGACTAGGCCTTATTAACAGTAACCGAAGATCTCTGGACCACATTTCTTACTAGTCTGTTATTGTCCAGGGGGAAAAAAATCCCTCTTGTTGAATATTCCCATATCTATAGTTACACTATTACAATCATTGATCTCATACAGAACTATTTATTTGATCAACTGCTTCAAGTGGCCTAGTCATCATTATTTTTTTGGAGACTCAGTCACACATTTGGTAATACAAGAAACAAAAATCTTGTAAAACAGGCAAAATACAAATAATATAGCTAATAACATTAATAGACTTATAAGTAAATATTTAAGGCAAGAACTTCCCATACGAAACCAGTTTTTGAAGAGGTGGCCAAGACTAAGGAATGGGTCACTTAAGGCAGAAATCTGATTTTTCATATGGTTAATTAAACGTGTTATATTAGAGTATTCATTTGTGAAATCCCAGCATTCAGTTTGAATTATGGCACAGCTCCCTCCCTGAGATGCTGTAAGGACATCAAGAGCCGTATGATTTTATAGCACCACTTTTCTCATCATAGAGATGTCAGAATTCAGTAAGCTAATAGCCTGGTTACTATCATGTAAAGGCTATTGAGTGAATTTTGATAAGGTTTCAGTATGGCCTATTACATTCTCCAATCCTATTGAAAGTGCAAAAATAGCTGCTAAATGGTCATACCAGAGGAATACAGATCTCTTGACCCATTGGGCTCATACCAATGGTAGATTGGCTGGAGACATCTCTAAATTGTTACTTACATGACCTTGAGTCCAAGGGAGTCCCAGGGTACATCTTTCTATACATACCAGTGGAAGCAAAGGCCATAAATTATTACCACAAATCCACTGAGTTCCACTAGGTGCCACCCAGTGAGTCTCTGGTCATCTAACCCAGTCGGTTCCATACAAATCACTATCTCTAAGGGTAATAATATGTAGACATTGCTCATAAAGCTCCCAGCCTTATTTTCTAATGTTACTAGGCTGATCAACCTTAGTATGATTTGATTTCTCCCAACACAGAGGAGCTTTTAAACTTAAATGACCACAGCCTGGTGTTAACCACATAAATCCATCCCATAAGTGTGGGAGGTTTCCTTCTAATAAACAGGAGGTTACAGTTTTTGATTGAGACTTAGCTTGTTGTTCTGATTGAGCTTGAGTAATGCTGAAATAAAATTTGTATCTATGGCTAGGGTCAGAGCGGGTATTATTATTGGCTAGGTGAGACGATCCCATCTAGTAATATCAATAATAGCCTGAACCGGACTGAATTTCTTTCTTCTACAATAAATTTTCTAAGGATTATCAAATCAGAGCCTTGGAGGGGAGAAATCCATCAAGGTAACTCAGAAGTACTAGACACAGGTAATTGGCAGCAAACCCAACTATCAATTGATTTTTAAAATTAGCATAGGATTGTGCCCATGATAGGAAAACATTTGATTCATATGCAAAATTCCAAGAAGTCAAGCAAACACTATAAATGATCATATGAATTAGACCCAGCATCTTGGGTAAGCTGCCTACTTCTGATGTCATCTTCTTCACATCCTGCTCTGAGTGTAGTTTCGGTTCATACAATCCTTCATCTAGTCTCATTGGTCTCCCAGTGATAATTTCAAAAGGAGACAAATGATGTTTCCCAAAGGGAGTAGATCTTAGGTTGAGGAGGACCAATGGAATGGCCTTTGGCCAGGATAAGAAATAAACATCTACAATTTTAGCCAATTGGGTTTTAATTGTTCCATGTGTTCTTTCTACTAGCCCGGAGGACTGCGGGTGTTAAGCACAATGGAACTGCTGCATAATTGGCCGGATTTTGCAAATTTCCTTGACAATTTGTCTAGTAAAATGGATTCCACTATCACTCTGTATTTCTGCAGGGACTCTCCAGATGGGAATCACCCTTTCTAGTAGTCATTTGCCTACCAACTGTGCAGTGGCCCCTCTGTATGGGAATGCATCAACCAAATGGGAAAACATACAAATCATGAAAAGTTCGTACTGGTAACCTTGAGAGGGGACATTTGGATAAAGTCAATCTGCGAAATTTCAAAAGTGCCAGCAGGTAATGGAAAGTTTCCCTGAGACCTATATAATGGCTTTCTTTGGTTGTATTTTGGACATATGGTGCATCTAGAATAAACTTTCCAAGCTATAGTGAAGGAAGGCTTCCAAAAATATTGTTTACTCACAATACCATCTTATCTGTGTTTCAATGAGTTAGCTCATGAATATATTGTAAAACGGTGTATTGAGCTGCAAATATAAAGATAGGCTTTCCGTTTGGTCCTATCCGGAGTGCTTTATTGAAGTCAAACCTTCCTTCTTTTTGCTTCCAAGTATCCTTTTCTCCTTTTGGTGCCGTTTCCTGAAAATTTAACAGGGTATTGGTAAGGTTACTGTAAGGCTGAAAAGAGAAAACAGCTGTGAGTTGACTATTATCATTTTGCAGAGCTTCTGTCTTGGCATCGTGATCAGCTAAGGAGTTGCTTTTTGCTTCTGTGGTGTCAGCCTTTGTATGACCAGATACCTTAATGATAGCTAACACACTGTGTAGCAGAATTACAGCCAATAATTCTGCAACTTGTATTCCATTTTTAATAAGTTGTTCTGAGGATGTTAAAAATCCTCTTTGTTTCCAAAGCATGCCAAAATCATATGCTACCCCAAAAGTGTAGTGGCTGTTGGTGTCAATGTTAGCAGATTTCCCTTTTGCCAACTGGCAGGCTCTTGTTCGTGTTATTAATTCAGCCTGTTGGGCAAAAGAGACATTAGGTAAGGGACCATTCTCAAGGATTGATACTGGAGAAATGACAGCATAACCAGCCTGGTACTTTCCATGTGGTCCTTGAAGTTATGAACTGTCAGTGAATAATATAAAATCAGGATTATTCATAGGGCTTTCTTGGAGATCAGTCCTAGGAAATAAAAGATTGTCAGTTAAAACAATACAATCACGTTTTTCGTCATTAACTTCTGATTCTTCTGGTAGCAAGGTGGCTGAATTAAGCTTGTTGCATCTGTGAGGAGTTATATTTGGCAAGAGCATGACAATCTCATGGGAAGTTAATTGACTTGCTGAATAATGTTATGTGTGATGAGTTTAGTAAGATTTCCATGGAGTGAGGAGCAAAGATTGTAAGAGGGTTACTCATGACTGTCTCTTCCATGGTCTGACATAGCACAACTGTCGCTGTGACAGCCTGGAGGCAAGGGAGAGGCCCCGGCTACCCAATCTATTGACCAGTAGTAACAACCATGTTGCTGGTTTAGTACTCCTAGTGCAGTTCACTTGTTTTCATGAACAAAGAGGAAGAAGGGTAGATCATAATTTGGATGCCCCAGGGCTGGGGCCTTGGCCAGAAGTTTTTTTTTAAGTTCTCCATGGCTTCGGAATGTTCTACATCCCAGCAAATAGGTTCAGTTTGGTCTTATTTGAGTAGATTATATAATGGCTGAGCTATTAAGGAAAAATTTGGAATCCAATTCCTACAGTAGCCTGCAAGGCCTAAAAATCACTTTAATTGTCTTTTTGTTTTGGGGGCAGGAAAGGCTAGAATGCCTTTTGCTCTATCCAGATCAATTAAAAGTCCTTCTTTAGATATCCTATGTCTTAAATATTTTATACTAGTCTTCAGAATCGCAATTTCTTTTTGGACACTTTATGTCCCTTTAAGGCTAGTTCTGAAGTAAATACAGGTGTCTTGCTGGCTGTTTATCAAATAATTTGAACACAGCAGCAAATTGTCTACATATTGTATCAAAACTGACTTATGAGGACAATCTAGATCATCTAAATTGGCTTTTAATATCTGGGAGAAGTAAGTGGGGCTTTCAGTAAAGCCCTGTAGCATTACAGTCCATGTATATTGCCGTTTTCATTCCAAGTAAAGGCAAAAAGATACTGATCATCAGGAAGTACAGGGAAACTAAAAAATGTGCAACAGAGATTTATCACAGAAAAGTCACTGTTTTTAGGAAAATAGGACAGTAAGATATGGGGAGTTGGTACTACAAAATGTTTAGGGATAATAATAGCATTGATAGATCTCAAGCCCTGTACGAATCTCCAACCCTTGCCATTTGGTTTTTTAACCAGCAAAATGGGAGTGTTATAAGGGCTGGTGGAAGGCACAATAAGACTTTTCTCAATGTAAACTGATATTAATGGTTTTATTCCTTCTATGGCCTCCTGCCTTAATGAATGATATAAGCAGGGTCTTATCCTTATCTATAGGAATTCTGATGGCTGATGCAGAGTGTATCCTTCCAATGTCAGTAGAATCAAGTGCCCATTATTCTTTAGGTACTGAGCCTAGCAATTTGTCTTGTTCAGTGGCATCCTCATCATGGGTCACAAACGTTATATGATGAAGGAAGTCTGATTGATCCTTTAGATCTAAAAACATTTCTCCCTTAGGAGTAAAGGAAATATGAGCTTCATAAGCTTCTAATAGGTCTCTACCTATCAGGTAAACAGGAGCACTTTCTACTAGAAAAAAGGAGGGTCTTCCTTTAAGTTCCCTTAAGTAGAATTCTAAAGGTAATGATTTAAGAGCCTTAAAAGGTGTATTAGAAAACCCTACCATCTGTACTGATGTTTTACTCTGAGGGAGAAAGCCTTTAATTTTGGTAGTGTTCAAAACTGAAAAGTTGGCCCCTGTATCTATTAGGACTTTAATTGTTTCTCCTTGTATAATAATTTCTACTTTTCCCAGGGTGTTAGGGAGGAGAAGGGAAAAGACTCCCTATGTTCCCTTGGAGCAGCCCTATTCTTGTTTTAACTCGAAATTCCTGTCTAAAATCCATTTTTCTTTCTAGGTTTCTCCTTCTTAACTTACAGGTTAGAGAATGATTCAGGCATCAAGCCAGAATATTGCTTAAAAGGTTGTTCAAAGCTTTCATAATAGTCCAGAATTGATTCATCCGGTTTTGCACTGTTGAATCTTTGTCCAATCTATGGTTTTTGGAAAAATCTCTAGGATAAGTTCAAGTACTTTCTCAGCTAATTCCTTCCATTCATTGTAAGGCTGTGGACTATGCTTTCTCTATCCATTCCCTTGCTTTGCTTTCAGAAATTAATAGCTGTATAAGTGATATAGATCTGAAAACCTGAGCTTGTAGGTCCTGATGGTTAACTCAAATCCCTTAGCAAATCCCAATGGATCCTGACTTGGACTGGGAAATTCCTTAGCCAAGGCTCTAAGTTCTGCTCAGGTCCAGAGTGTGCATGTAAGCACCAAGGATGGTTCACCTCTCCCTGTAATAGGTTTAAAGGTAGAATGTCATTAAAGGTATAATGAGCATAATAAGTATATGTGAGACATATGAATTTGGGATACTGTGAGGTAACAGTGTATTCATTGTAATGATGATATAATGTCAAATTTAGAAGACCACCTTTATTATGTAGATTGATTAAATAAAAACAGTAAAATTTCTTATAAATTTTGGCTATATAGCAAATGTTTTTGTTGAACAAAAAGGATTGCTGATTAGAAGCTCAGAGTTCTGAAGTTCTGCTTTATAAAGTTGTCTGAGAACTTGCACAGTGTCTCATTTGAGTGCCTCAGTGGTAACCTTAAAAATAGTGAGTCATTGCTGAAGTTAAGAAAAGGATAGTTTTTTTCATCAAGATCTAACTAGAATGAATAACAATGAGCTCATTAATCAAAACAATGTCAATGTTCAAGATATTTCAAAAATTTAGAAATGCAGCATATTTCTACATGAAGGGCCACATGTCAATGAAGATATTGGTAGAAAAAGGCTAAGAAAAATGAATCGCAATGACATAGTGAAATAAATTTGCATAATGTATTTCACCTTTCCCAGGGGGAAGAGGATATTTGTTCAGTCCTACCTTGGCCATCCTAATTATAAGCCCTGACTATTAAATCTTAAATTAGATAGGCTAGTGTGTATGGTGTGTTTTACTGTTTTTGTTAATGTTGTATGAAACACACCTCTCAAAGTTTAAAAAAAAAAAAACTTTTACGGTCATATTATTTTATATTGATCCAATGAGTTGTGGCTTTCTGTTGGTGCTATATAATACTCTGTGTAGCTCTTGTTACTAAAATAATTGCTCTGAGAATTGGGTCTGTAGCCTCTGACTCCCAAGCTGTGATTACCTAGATTTTCTACCAAGACTGGAGGATCTAAACATAATCAGTTCCCACAGTAGATGAAGCCTAAAATTGAGTTATTATCTTAAATACAGCCTCTCCTGCACATCAAAGAGTCTATTTTCTTTTTTCAAATATCTGCTATACTGCCCAATCTTTCTGATGGACTTCTTTCTTTGCTTTTTTGTTTTTAAAGAGCAACTGTTTTTAAAAAGTTAAACCATACTCAAATAACCTTGCCAAGAGGGAAAGTCTATGGTTGATTGACGGATTTTTTTCTCCTGAGCCATGCTCAATGGCCTACATTCTAGTTTCCTTCTCAGCATAACCTAATTTATCAGTATTTTTTCTTCTTGTCATTGTAATTTCTCTCCATGGCAGTTCTTCCCATGGAGGATTAGTAGTATGTCTAAGACCAGATGTCTTAAGTTATGAGGAAGATGGTACTTTTCTAAAAAATGGACTCAAAACCCATCACTAATCTATACCTGCTGCCACTATAACCCATATTAAACATGAAATATCACATTCTATATTTTAAAATTAATTTTCATTCCAAAGCAGTATGCACTTGCAGAGTATTACAATCATATCCATGTAAAGGAAACCATCCCAGGTTTTTATAATAGATCATTCTAAACCAAAAATTTTTGGGAACAATGTGTATTTTGTCAGGGTTTGTTAATTTTAATGAATTATTACTTACAAAATTTCTTAAATTCAGTGCAATATTTACATTGAAATACTTAATAGAACATGAGCTAACCATTATTTTCTTAGACTTTCTCTGCCATTTTACACTGATAAAGACATTCTCACTTCTTTAAAGCAGTGTCTTCAACAAAGATAATAGAGAAGGTTTTTAAATTAAAAAAAATTATTGAACTACAGTTGATTTGCAATATTTCATTAGTTTCATGTATAGAGCATAATGATTTGAGGTTTTTAACAGATTATATTCCATAATAGGTTTTACAAGATATTGAATACAATTCCCTGTGCTATGCAGTAAAACTTTATTGCTTATCTATTTTATGTGAAGTAGTTTGTATCTCTCAAACCCATACTCCTAATTTGTCCCTCCCCACCTCTCCCATTTGGTAACCATAAGTTTGTTTGCTATGCCTATGAGTCAGCTTCTGTTTTGTATATAGATCCATATTTATTATTTTTTAGATTCCACATATAAGTGATATCATATAATATTTGTCTTTCTTGGTCTGACTTACTTCACTTAGTATGATATTCTCTAGGTCCATCCATGTTATTGCAAATGGCAATATTTCACTCATTTTTATGTCTAAGTAAAATATGCACATCTTCTTAAACCAATCGTCTGTTGATGAGCACTTGAGCTGTTTCTAAATCTTAGCTTTTGTAGATCGTGCAGCTATGAACACTGGGCTGCATGAATTTTTTGTATTAGTTTTCATATTTTCAGGATATATGACCAGGAGTAGAATTGTTTAATCATATGGTAGCTCTATTTTTAGTTTTTTAAAGAACATCATACTGTTTTCCATAGTGGGTGTACCAATTCACATTTGCACCAACAGTGTACAAGGGTTCCCTTTTCTCCACACCCTCTTCAGCATTTATTATATGTAAACTTTTTGATGATAGACATTCTACTGGTGTGAGGTGATACCTCATTGTAGTTTTGATTTGCATTTCTATAAGAATTAGTGATGTTGAGCATAGTTTCATGGGACCCTTGGACATCTGTATGTCCACCTTGGAGAAATGTGTATTTAGGTCTTCAGCCCGTTTTTTAATTGGGTTGTTTGTTTTCTTGATATTGTGCTGCATGAGCTGTTTGTATATTTTGGAGATTAATCCTTTATCCATTGCTTTGTTTGCAAATATTTTCTCCCATTCTGAGGGTTGTCTTTTCATCTTGTTTATTGTTTCCTTTGCTGTGCAAAAGCTTTTAAGTTTTATTAGGTCCTATTTGTTTATTTTTGTTTTTATTTTCATTATTTTAGGAAGTGAGTCAAAAAAGGTCTTTGTGTGGTTTCTGTCAAAACGTGATTTTCCTATGTTTTCCTCGAAGGGTTTTATAGTGTCTGGCCTTACATTTAGGTCTTTAATCCATCTTGAATTTATTTTTGTGTATGGTGTTAGGAAGCATTCTAATTTCATTGTTTTACATATAGCTGTCCAGTTTTCCCAGCATAACTTATTGAAGAGACTGTCTTTTCTCCATTGTATGTTTTTGTCTCCTTTGTCATAAATTAGGTGACCATAAGTGCATGGATTTATCTCTGGGCTTTCTATCCTGTACCTTTGATCTAAATTTCTGTTTTTCTGCCAGTACCATACTGTCTTGATTACTATAGCTTTGTAGTATAGTCTGAAGTCAGGAAGCTTGACTCTTCCAGCTTCTTTTTTCTTTCTCAAGATTGTTTTGGCTATTTGGGGTCTTTTGTGTTTCCATACAAATTGTAAAATTTTTTGTTCTAATTGTGTGGAGAATGCCATTAGTAATTTGGTAGGGATTGAATTGAATCTGTAGATTGCTTTGGGTAGTATAATCATTTTCACAATATTGATTCTTCCAATCCAAGATCATGGTATATCTCTCCATTTGTTTGTGTCATCTTTGATATCTTTTATCAGTGTTTTATAGTTTTCTGAGTACAGATATTTTACCTCCTCAGCTAGGTTTATTCCTAGGTATTTTATTCTTTTTGTTTCAAAGGTAAATGGGATTGTTTCCTTAATTTCTCTTTCTGATCCTTTGTTGTTAGTGTATAGGAATGCAAGAGATTTCTGTGCATTAATTTTGTTTCCTGCTATTTACCAAATTCATTGATTAGCTCTGGTAGTTTTTTGGTGGCATCTTTAGGATTTTCTATGCCTAGTATCATGTCATCTGCAAACAGTGACAGTTTTACTTCTTCTTTTCCAATTTGTATTCCTTTATTTCTTTTTCTTCTCTGATTGCCGTGGCTAGGACTTTCAGAACTATGTTGAATAAGAGTGGCAAAAGTGGGCATCCTTGTCTTGTTCCTGATCTTAGAGGAAATGTTTTCAGTTTTTCACCATTGAGAATGATGTTTGCTGTGGGTTTTTCATATATGGCCTTTATTGTGTTGAAGTTGGTTCCCTTTATGCCTATTTTCTGGAGAGTTTTTATGATAAATGACTGCTGAATTTTGCCAAAAGCTTTTTCTGTGTCTATTGAGATGGTCATATGGTTTTTATTCTTCAATTTGTTAGTATGGTGTATCACATTAATTGATTTGTGTATGTTGAAGAATCCTTGCATTCCTGGGACAAATCCCACTTGGTCATGGTGTATGATCCTTTTAATATGTTGTTGGATTCTGTTTGCTAGTATTTTCTTGAGAATTTTTGTGTCTATGTTCATCAGTGATATTGGTCTGTAATTTTCTTTTTTAGTGATATCCTTGTCTGGTTTTAGTATCAGGGTGATGGTGGACTCATAAAACGAATTTGGAGTGTTCCTCCCTCTGTAGTTCTTTGGAAGATTTGAGAAGGATGAGTGTTAGTTCTTCTCTAAATGTTTGATAGAATTCCCCTGTGAAGCCAGCTGGTCCTGGACTTTGGTTCATTGGAAATTTTAAAATTACATTTTCAATTCCATAATTTGTGATAGGTCCGTTTATATTTTCTAATTCTTCCTGGTTCAGTCTTGGAAAATTGTATCTCTCCAAGAATTTGTTCACTTCTTTGAGGTTGTCCATTTTATTGGCATATAGTTGTTTGTAGTAGTCTTTTATAATCCTTTGTATTGCTGTGGTGTCAGTTGTAATTTCTCCTTTTTCATGTCTAATTTTATTGGTGTGCATCCTCTCCCGTTTTTTCCTGATGAGTCTGGCTAAAGATTTATCAATATTGTTTATCTTCTCAAAGAAACAATTTTTAGCTTTATTGATTTTGCTATTGTTTTCTTCATTTCTATTTCATTTATTTCTGCTCTGATCTTTATGATTCTCTCCTTTACTGACATATTTGTTGTTGTTCTTCTTCTTCTTTCCCTAGTTGCTTTAGGTGTAAGGTTAGATTGTTTGAGATTTTTCTTGTTTCTTGAAGTGAGATTGAATTGCTGTAAACTTCCCTCTTAGAACTGCTTCTGCTGCATCCCATAGGTTTTGGATCATCATGTTTTTGTTGTCATTTGTTTCTATGTATTTTTAAATTTCCTCTTTGATATCTTCAGTGATCTCTTAGTTATTTAGCACTGCATTGTTTGTGTCTTTTCAGTTTTTTTTTTTTCCTGTAATTGATTTCTCTTCTCACAGTGTTGTGGTCAGAAATTATGCTTGAAATGATTTAAATTTTCTTAAATTTTCTGATGCTTGATTTGTGACCCAAGGTCTGATCTATCCTGGAGAATGTTCCATGTGATATTGAGAAGAAAGTGTATTCTGCCACTTTTGGGTGGATGCCCTATAAATATCAATTAATTCTATCTGGTCTATTGTATCATTTAAAGCTTGTGTTTCCTTATTTATTTTCTGTCTAGATGATCTGTCCATTGGTTTAAGTAGGGTAATAAAGACCCCTACTATTGTTACTGTCAATTTCCCCTTTTATGGCTGTTAGCATTTGCATTATGTATTGAGCTGCTCCTATATTGGGTGCATATGTAATTAAAATTTTCATATCTTCTTCTCCTTGGATTGATCAGTTGATCATGTGTAGTGTCCTTCCTTATCTCTTGTAAGAGTCTTTATTTTAAAGTCTATTTTATCTGGTATATGTATTGCTACTCCTGTTTTCTTTTGATTTCCATTTCCATGGAAATTTTTTTCCATCCCCTCACTTTCAGTCTGCATGTGTCCCTAGGTCTGAAATGGGTCTCTTGTAGACAGCATATATATGGATCTTGTTTTTGTATCCATTCAGACAGTCTATGTCTTTTGGTTGGAGCAGTTAATCCATTTACATTTAAGGTAATTATCAATATGTATGTTCCTATTAACATATTCTTAATTATTTTGTTTTGTTTTTGTGGGTCTTTTTCTTCATTTCTTTTACCCACCTAGAGAAGTTCCTTTAGCATTTGTTGTAAAACTTTTGCTTGTCTGTAAACCTTTTGATTTCTCCATTGAATCTGAATGAGATCCTTACTGGGTGGAGTAATCTTGGTTGTAGGCTCTTCCTTTTCATCACTTTAAATATTTCCTGCCACTCCTTTCTAGCCTGCACAGTTTCTGCTGAAAAATCAGCTGATAACCTTATTGGGATTCCCTTGCATATTATTTCACTTTTCCCTTGCTATTTTTAATATTTTTTCTTTGAATTTAATTTTTGTTAATTTGATTAACATGCGTCTTGTTGTGTTTCTCCTAGGGTTTATCCCATATGGGACTTTCTATGCTTCCTGGACTTGGGTGGCTATTTCCTTTCCCATGTTAGGGAAGTTTTCAACTATAATCTCTTTGAATATTTTCTCAGACCCTTTCTTT
The DNA here is from genome assembly GCF_028023285.1 of Balaenoptera ricei. Taxonomy (NCBI): domain Eukaryota; kingdom Metazoa; phylum Chordata; class Mammalia; order Artiodactyla; family Balaenopteridae; genus Balaenoptera; species Balaenoptera ricei. The sequence continues at coordinate 40,911,588 of NC_082656.1, read as the reverse complement.
TTCTCTTCTTCTTCTGGGACCACTATAATTCAAATTCTGGTGCATCTAGTGTTGTCCCAGAAGTCTCTAAGACTGTCTTCAATTTTTTTCATTCTTTTTTCTTTATTCTGCTCCTTGGCAGTCATTTCTACCATTCTATCTTCCAGCTCACTTATTCTTTCTTCCACCACAGTTAGTTTGCTATTGATTCCTTCTAGTGTATTTTTTCGTTTCAGTTATTGTGTTGTTCATCTGTGTTTGTTTGTTCTTTAGTTCTTCTAGGTCTCTGTTAAACATTCCTTGTATTTTCTCGATCCTTGCCTCCATTCTCTATCCGAGATTTTGTGTCATCTCTACTATCATTACTCTGAATTCTTTTTGACTATTTCCTCTTCATTTATTTGTTCTTGTAGTTTTCCCCTTTCTCCTTCATCTGTAACATTTTTTTTGTTTGTTTTCTCCTTTCTTTTTTGATAGGTGGGACTATGTTCCTGTCTTAATGCTTGTTTGGCCTGAGACTTCCAGCACTGGAGTTTGTAGGCTGTTGGGTAGATCCAGGTCTTGGTGCCGAGATGAGGACCTCTGGGAGACCTCACTGATGAATATTCCCTGGGGTCTGAGAGTCTCGATTAGTCCAGTGGTTCAGACTCTGGGCGATCACCCTAGGAGTTCAGGCCCAACCCCCAACTTGTGAACAAACATCCTGCAAGCCACATAGGGTGGCAGAAAAAAAAAGCAGAACAATAACAATAAAAAATGAAATAAGATTAGAAAATTAACAGATATGTTTGAAAAAATAAAAACATAAATGAAACAACAATGGGAAAGTAAAACAGAACCACAATAGCAGAAAAGAAAATAACAAAAGGCCAGAAAAGACCTTGGCTGTGGGTGGCGGAGGTTTAGTGGGTGTGAGGCTTAGGCAGAAGTGGGATTTCGGCGGGGACAGGGTCTAGGCTTAGGATTCACACAGCCAGAAAAGACCCTGGGGGTGTGGGGAGCGGGGTTTAAGCTTAGTGGAACATGAGGGGCCCCAGAGAGCATCCGGCCTCAGAGTGCAGCTGATCAGGCCAGGGACCTCAGCAGGCTCTCTGGGGCCTAAGTGGACAAGGGAAATGCTTGCCACATTTCCCCCCCCCCCAATACTCTGATCCCAGAGGGCCCCTCTCTGTTCACTTCTACTCTTCTTCTTCCCCCATGCCCCTAGGACCCACACTGCTGGTGGGGACCTCAGACAGTGGAGGACCCAGCCCAGGACCCCAGCAGTCTTCCTGGGGCCCAAGTGGGCAGGGCAAATGCTAGCCACATTCCTCCCGCAATCCTCCAAACCAATGATGGCCCTTCCAGGCATGGGAACACCTCCTTTCCCCCAGCCACCCTTCAGGGGCCCTGGTCCCATCCAGCCTCCACTTATCTTCCCCATTCATTCCCCCCACACATCCTACCTGGTCTCTTGGGTGTTCTTCCCATACCCTTGGATGTTGAGGTCCCCCACCAGCATCTGGTAGCTGCCCATAGTTGTGAGGAGATAAGAACTCTGCATCCTCCTGCTCCACCATCTTTACTCCACACCCTAGGTCTGCCCATTTTGGGATATTGAGTGGCATAAGCTGTTTTTTTTCAATACTGAGTTGTATGAACTGTTTTTGTGATTTGGATATTAACCCCTTGTCGATCACATAATTTGCAAATGTTTTCTCCCATTCTGTGAGTTGTCTTTTCATTTTGTTGATGGTTTGCTGTGCAAAATCTTTTAAGTTTGATTAAATCCCATTTGTTTATCTTAGATTTTATTTCTTTTACCTTGGGAAATTGATCTAAATAATCATTGCTATGATTTATGTCAGAAAATGTTTTACCTATGTTCTCTTCTAAGAGTTTTATGGTGTCATGTCTTACATTTAGGTCTTTAACCCATTAGAGTTTGTTTTTATATATGGTGTAAGGAAGTGTTCTAATTTCATTGATTTATGTGTAGCTATCCAGATTTTCCAACACAACTTGTTGAAGAGACTGTCTTTTCTTCACTGTATATTCTTGCCTCTTTTGCCATATATTAATTGACCTTAAGTGCATGGGTTTGTTTCTGGGCTCTCTATACTTTTCCATTGATCTATATGTCTGTTTTTGTGCCAATGCCATGCTGTTTGATTACTGTAGCTTTGTAATATAGTCTGAAGTCTGGATGTGTTATACCTCCAGCTTTATTCTTTTTTTCTCAGGGTTGATTTGAAAGTTCTGGGTCTTTTGTAGTTCCATATAAATTTAAAGACTATTTGTTCTAGTTCTCTGAAAAATGTCATGGATATTTTGATGGGGATTGCATTAAATTTGTAGATTGCTTTGGCTAGTATGGCCACTTTAACAACACTAATTCTTCCAATCTAAGAGCATGAGACATATCTATTTGAGTCATCTTCAGTTTCCTTTATCAGTGTTTTATAGTGTTAATCAAGGAGGTCTTTCACCTCCTTGGTTAAGTTTATTCCTAGGTATTTGCTTTTTGACATGGTTTCAGACAGGATTGATTTTTTTACTTTCTCTTTCTTTTTTTTTAAATTTTAATTTTATTTTTGGCTGTGTTGGGTCTTCGTTGTTGCACGTGGGCTTTCTCTAGTTGCAGAGAGCAGGGGTTACTCTTCGTTGTGGTGCACGGGCTTCTCATTGTGGTGGCTTCTCTTGTTGCAGAGCACAGGCTCTAGGGTGCAGGCTCAGCAGTTGTGGTGCATGGGCCTAGCTGCTCCATGGCATGTGGGATCCTCCCGGACCAGGGCTCAAACACATGTCCCCTGCATTGGCAGGTGGACTCCCAACTGCTGCGCCACCAGGGAAGCCCCTACTTTCTCTTTCTGATATTTCATTATTAGTGTAAAGAAGCACAATGGAGTTCTATATGTTAACCTTGTATCCTGCTACCTTGCTGAACTCATTTATTAGTTTTAATAGTTTTTGTGTGGAGATTTTAGGGTTCTCTATACAGAGTATCATGTCACCCTTCCATAGTGACAGTTTTACTTCTTTCCTTCCAATTTGGGTACGTTTCATTTTTATTTTTCTTGTCTGATTGCTGGGGCTAAGTCTTCCAATATTATGTTGAATAGAAGTAGTGAAAGGGCACCATTGTCTTGTTTGTGAATTAGAGGAAAGGTTTTCAGCTTTTCACCATTGAGTACTATGCTAGCTGTGGGTTTGTCATAAATGGTCTTTATTATGTTGAGATATATTACCTCTATACTCACTTTGGTGAGAATTTTTTATCATGAATGAATGTTGAATTTTGTCAAATGCTTTTTCTCTGTCTATTGAGAAGATCATGAAGTTTTTCTTTCCCTTTGTTAATGTGGTGTATCACGTTGTTTGATTTGCATATATTGAACCATTACTGTGACCCTGTAATGAATCCAACTTGATCATGGTGTATGATCATTTTTATGAATTGTTGGACTTGGTTTGCTAATATTTTGTTGAAGATTTTTGCATACATAGTCATCAAAAACATTGACCTGAAATATTTTTTGTAGTGTCTTTGTCTGGTTTTGATATCAGGGTTATCAGCTTGCCTCATAGAATGAATTTGGGAGTGTTTCTTCTTCTTCAGTTTTTTAGAATAGTTTGAAAAGAAGGTATAAGTTCTTTTATATATGTTTGGTAGAAATGCACTGTGAGGTCTTCTAGTCCTGGACTTTTGTTTACAGGAACTTTTGTTTTGTTTTGTTTTCACAGATTCTAGTTCATTTCTAGTAATTTGTGGGTTCAAATTACCTGTTTCTTCTTGACTCAGTTTTGGTAGGCTGTATGTTTTTAAAACTTGTACATTTCTGCTAGGTTGTCCAAATTTGTTGGCATAAGCAGGTTTTAATTTTAGTAATATGAAGTAAACAAAAGCAATTATCTGAATTATAGCTTCTAACACTAAAGAAGTTGTAGATAATGATGAAAAAAGTTGTCCTGCAAAATTCGATTAAGGAATCAGGAACCTGAAGTTTAGATCATTAATACATAGATGATGAAGTCAGATTAGTTATTTCCATGTATGAATTGTAAATGATTGTATTTTAAATCAATGGATGAATAAAGAGTGTGCCATGATCTTCTAATTTTATTCATAAACATTTCAATGAAATATATACTAGACAATGCATTGAATGACCAAGTATTCATATAAGTTCAGAGTACATTATCTTTGTGAACTGTTTTATTATGTAGCTCTTGTGTAGCTCCATTGCATTCAACAATTTATATTCTGGCTTTACATACTTGAAAAGGTTGAGTAAATTCAAGATTTAAAAGAATAGATTATATTTAATTCCATCTCTACTAAATACATTCAGATTAGTGTATAAACAGATTTCAATTCATTTACTAATGATACAGTATCTTCTTCTAATGGTGTAAATTTGATTAAAGGTCAGTAGAGTATTATTGGATACATGGACCATATTTATTTCCAGCATGGTCCATTTTTGTCAACAAATGACATAAAAACTTACCATTCCCTATGTTACATTCTACTTTGGAGGAGGAAATTTCACATTGTGAAACACTGTCAGCTATTTGTGAAACTGACAGCAGAGGTTCATGGATTTAACTTGCTGAAGTCATGTATTTTTTTTAACATCTTTATTGGAGTATAATTGCTTTACAATTTTGTGTCAGTTTCTGCTGTACAACACAGTAAATCAGCTATACATATACATATATCCCCATATCCCCTCCCTCTTGCATCTCCCTCCCACCCTCCCTATCCCACCCCTCTAGGTGGTCACAAAGCACAGGGCTGATCTCCCTGTGCAATGCAACTACTTCCCACTAGTTATCTATTTTACATTTTGTAGTGTATATATGTCAGTGCTACTCTCTCACTTCATCCCAGCTTACCCTTCCCCCTCCCCGTGAACTCAAGTCCATTCTCTACATTTGCATCTTTATCCCTGTCCTGCCTCTAGGTTCTTCAGAACCTTTTTTTTTTTTTTAGACTCTATATATGTGGTAGCATATGGTATTTGTTTTTCTCTTTCTGACTTACTTCACTCTGTATGACAGACTACGTCCATCCACCTCACTACAGATAACTCAATTTCATTTCTTTTTATGGCTAATATTCCATTGTATATATGTGCAGTTGTCAAACAACATATAAAATATCATGGGCAAGGAGAATTGTATTATTGCATCAACAAATTTGGTATTGACAGGTAAGTAAATTTTAGTTTTAAAGATCTCATTTATTTTGACTTATTCTGACCAAATAAGAATGAGTAGTTATCTTAAGTCCAAGTGTTCATTTATATGTGTGTTAACTTTAACCCAGAAGAAACAAACAGATAGATAAATAAAGGTGCAAAACCACACATGCACAAGTGCATATCTATAAGTAATACAGGACATTATTCACCATTTATTCATTCTTTAGAGAGAAGTTATTAGATGTTTGCTATTCACATAGGTGAACAATAATGATTTGTGGAATTAAACTATTTTTGTTATATAGCATATATGCACTTCATATTTTTAAATAGGATAAATAATTTAATAAGTTTTAACTTCTATAACAGAAAATGTTATAAATAAAAATTTTCATGCATTCATGTCTCTCTCTCATTTTCTACTTTCACTCTTCATTTCAAAGCTTGTTTCAGAATCTAAAATGTAGAGTAAGCAAGCATATGAACCTCCTAAGTTGTTTTTAATTAGAGCCCCCTTCTCAACACTCATTTTGCTCACCACCACTCTCCCTCCTCCTAGAAATGTTTGCTTATACTATCATCTCAAAAACATTTTAATATCATTGATTTAAGGTATAGTTGCTTTTAATATTACACTATTTTATTTATTCCCAATTTCTTTTTATGCTAAGAACCATTGCTTTTCGTGACATGTTCACTGTCATTAGCAATGTGATAACTTTTACCAAAAAGTGAATTTTAAACCACTTTAAGAGGCAATGTGTCTGTATTTTCCCTTTATTCACACATAAAGGGAAAATAATATAAAGCTGATTCAATTGACAGTCCTAAGCAGTCAGCTGGCCATACTCACTCATAATCATAAGGAATATAATACAAAATGAGTTTACAGGTCACCACACATATTTCTTGCAAAAACATTAATAGTGTACACATGTAAATCTCAATATTTAAATATTATTTAAACATTTCAAAGATGAATAAGAGGGACTTCCACTTCCAGCAGATTTGGCATCCTGACTAAATCTCCAAATGAAGGTGTAGGTGCAAATTAAGTAGCACACAGAAAAACCAGTATATTATGCAGATGCCAAAACTAAGCACTAAGAACTAAGAAATTCAAATCAAACTACAATGAGGTATCACTTCACTCAGGTCAGAATGGCCATTATTAAAAGGTCTACAAATAATAAATGCTGGAGAGGAGGTGGAGAAAAAGGAGTCCTACTACATTGTTGGTGGGAATATAAAATGATACACTCACTATGGAGAACAAACAGCACAGAGGTTCCAAAATTAAACTAAAAATACATCTACCATATAATCCTGCAATCCTTCTCCTTTGCATATATCCAGAGAAAACCTTACTTTGAAAAGATACATGAACCCCAGTGCTCATTCCAGCACTATTCACAATAGCCAAGCCATAGAAGCAACCTAAATGTCCATCAAAAGATGACTGAATAAAGAAGATGTGGTATATATATATACAGTGGAATATTACTCAGCCATTAAAAAGAATAAAATATGCCATTTGCTGCAACATGGATGGAACAAGATATTATTATACTAAGTGAAGTAAGCCAGAAAGAGAATGACAAACATTATATAATATTACTTATATATGGAATCTAAAAAAAATGATACAAATGAACTTATATACAGAACAGAAATACACCCACAGACATAGAAAACAAACTTATGGTTACCAACAGGGAAAGGGGGAAGGGTAAATTAGGAGTTTGGATTAACCCATACACACTCCTATATATAAAATAGATAACCAAAAAGGAGTTACCATATAGCAAAGGGAACTATACTCAAAATTTTGTAATAACCTATATGGGAAAAAGAATCTGAAAAAGAATATATATATACAACTAAATCACTTTTCTGTACACCTGAAACAAACACAACATTGTAAATCAACTATACTTCAATAAAAATATAAAATAAAATAAAGTTTCTGAGTGTGATTTTGATATGGCCAACTTAAAATCCAACACCTACATAAAATTGAACCAACACTACTGCATAGGACATGGAATTAAACTGATCAGCTTAAGCCAAATAGGTGTTTCGGAAATGAATTTATTCTACCCAAACTATAAGTTTATTTTAAAAAGAGGAGATGATTGAATTAGACCCCAGGACAAGTTGGCAGAGTAGAAGGACCTGAGTTCACCTCCTTTCACTAAAACACCAAAATCACAACTAACTGTTGAAAAACCATCAAAAAAATTACTGGAACCTACAAAAAAAAAAAAGATACTCTACTTCCAAAGACAAAGAAGCCACATTGAGATGGTAAAAAGGGTGCATTTGTGATACAATCAAATCCCATACGCACCAGGTAGGTGACCGACAAACTGGAAAATACTTATATTGCAGAGTTTCTCTCACAGGAGTGATAGTTCTAATCCCCATGTCAGGCTCCCCAGTCTGGGGGTCTGCCATCAGGAGGAGGAGCACCCAAAGCATTTGGCTTTGAAGGCCATCAGGCCTTGATGACAGGAACTCCATGGGACTGGTGGAAAGAGAAGCACCATTTTTGGAGGGCATACACAAGTTCTCATCTCCACCAGGATCCAGGGGAAAAAGCAGTGACTTCATAGGAGTCTAAGCAGACCTACCTTGTGGTCTTGGAGGGTCTCCTGTGGATGCAAGGGGAGGCTGTGGCTCACTGTGGGGACAAGGACACTTGTGGTGGAGGTACTGAGGAGTACTTATTGGTGTGAGCTGTCCTGGAAGCCACAATTTTGACACCAAATCCTGGCTCCACCCAGCAACCCTAAGGCTCCAGTACTGCAACTCCTCAGGCCAAACAACCATTTACCATTGCATCAAAAAGGATAAAATACCTAGGAATAAATCTACCTAAGGAGGTAAAATACCATCCTCCAAAAACTTTAAGATGCTGATGAAAGAAAGTGAAGATAACAGAAACAGATGGAAAGATATACCATGTTCTTGTATTGGAAGAAACAATATTGTCAAAATGACTTTACTACCCAAGGTAATCTACAGATTCAGTGTAATACCTATCAAATTACCAATGGTATATTTTGCAGATATAGAACAAAAAGATCTTAAAATTTGTATGGAAACACAAAAGACACCTATTAGCCAAAGCAATCTTGAAAAAGAAAAAGAAAGCTGGAGGAATCAGGCTCTCTGACTTCAGACTATATTATAAAGATACAGTAATCAAAACAGTATGGTGCTGACAGAAAGAAAGAGTTATACATCAATGGAACAGGATAGAAAACCCAGCAATAAACTCATGCACCTATGGTCAATTAACCTATGACAAAGGAGGCAAGAATATACAATGGAGAAAAGACAGTGTCTTCAATAAGTGGTGCTGGGAAAACTGGACAGCTACATGTAAATGAATGAAATTGGACCATTCTCTAACACCATACACAAAAATAAACTCAAAATTGATTAAAGACCTAAATGTAAGACCAGATAATAGAAAACTCCTAGAGGAAATCATAGGCAGAACACTCTTTGACATAAATTGCAGCAATATCTTTATGGATCCACATCCTAGAGTAATGAAAATAAAAACAAAAATAAACAAATGGGACCTAATGAAACTTAAAAGCTTTTGCAAAGGAACGGAAACCATAAACAAAACAAAAGGACAATCTACAGAATGGGAGAAAATATTTGCAAATTATGCAACTGACAAGGGATTAATCTCCAAAATATCAAACCAGCTCATGCAGATCAATATAAAAAAGACAAACAACCCAATCAAAAAATAGGCAGAGGATCCAAATACACATTTCTCTAAAGAAGACATACAGATGGCCAAAAAGCATGTGAAAAAATGCCCAACATCAGTAATTATTGGAGAAATGCAAATGAAATCTACAATGAGGTATCACCTCACACCAGTCAGAATAGCCATCATCAGAAAGCCCACAAACAATAAATGCTGGAGAGGGTGTGGAGAAAAGGGAACCCTCTTACACTTTTGGTAGGAATGTAAATTGGTACAGACACTATGTAGAACAGTATGGAGGTTCCTAAAAACTAAAAAAACTTAAAACTACCATATGATCAGTGATCCCACTTCTGGGAATATATCCAGAGAAAACCATACTTCAAAGAGATACATGAACCTCAATGTTCATTGCAGCACTGTTTACAGTAGCCTAGACATGGAGGCAACCTAAATGTCCATTGACAGATGAATGGATAAAGAAGATGTGGTACATATATACAATGGGATATTACTTAGCCATAAAAAAGAATGAAATAATGCCATTTGCAGTGACATGGATGAACCTAGAGATTGTCATACGGAGTGAAGCAAGTCAGACAAAGACAAATATCATATGATATTGCTTATGTGTGACATCTAAAAAAATGATACAAATGAATTTATTTACAAAACAGAAACAGACACACAGACTTAGAAAACAAACTTATGGTTATCAAAGGAGAAAGGTTGGTGGGAGGGTTAAATTAGGCGGTTGGGATTAACATATACACACTATTATAGACAAAATAGATAGTCAACAAGGACCTACTATATAACACAGGGTACTCTACTCAATACTATTTAATAACCTGTATGGAGAAAAAAATCTGAAAAAGAATAAGTATACATGTGTATATATATAGATACATAGATATATAGATATAACTAAATAACTTTGCTGTACACCTGAAACTAACACAACCTGGTAAATCAACTATACTCCAATATAAAATTTAAAAAAAGAAAAAAAGAGGAAAAGATTGTTCACCAAAGGAAGTTTGAAAGGTTTAAAATTGGTGGTAGAATTGAAGCTGTATATTACCAATATCTGAGTGTTGCATTGGTTCTTCTCCAAGTAGTTTCTGCAGATCAGTGGCATTCCACTGTTATTAAACTGTGATGAGATACATAAAGAAATTGAGAATAAACATTTTTAAATTTGTTGAGCAATTTGACCTTGCTGGAGCATGCAAGTCTGTGATGAGGAAATGTGTTTAATTGGACAGGGTACAGACGAGCTCAGGCATTTTGAACTTGCCTGGTTTGTCATTGGTGGTAGGTGCATATAGACCCATGTTAAAACATGTAATATTTTAAGGTTAATTTGTAAACTATGACCCATTTCTTTCACTTAAAAATCATTGAAACTTAAATATAACAACAGAATAAGTTGATAGCACTGACTACTGATTAAGAAAGAAGTGTTTGAGATTATATCACTTCCTTCACTATGGATAAAATTAAAAACGAATATACTTAGTTTGCCTGTTAGTTTAAAATTTCTTCTTTTCATCCCAACAGACAGGTTTCTCTACTTTGACAGTTAAAACAGTCAGCATTAGAGGAAAACACAGAACCAGTTTCAATGTACATTATTCCTTGTGAATAACATTGTTATTACTACATCTTAAAATAATTAACAAGCAAAAAGCAAACTCCTTTGTTATATCAAAACTTTAATATTGGTATACACAGTGTTCAATGTGAGCATATAGACATTCAACATGCAGGATCTTTATTTCACTTCTAACAACAAAATGTTAAATATGTAATAATCGTTTCCTAAATTATTCATCTATTGGCATACATTCAATAAAGTATGCATACAATTTTAAAATTATTTTCTTCTTTCACTGTGTGATAATTTTCTGATTTATTTATTGAAATATTATGTAAGCCTTGTTCAATCTAATATTTAGAAATTGAGACAAAATTTTAAATCTTTTTTCATTAAATTTTTCTAGTTATTCATTTTTATTTTGTTTTACAAAAACATTAGACTGGACAAGAAAGCAAAATAAAGCTAAACAAAAACTTGGTATTTCACCACATTTAGTCTGAGAAGCACTGTTCCACTGGACTACACTAAATCAATGGATTTTAAACCATGCAGTGCCAAGTGTTCCATATACTTCAAAAAACTTGTATCAGTTTTACTCATTGAATAAAGGGGTTTTAGAACTGTGAAGTACAATTTGTAATTCCTGAATATAATGCTCTCTCACCATTTGCTCCCACTTCCGGCTTAAGAAGAAGGTTGAATTAATAAGAGTTATTTTCTATGGGATTTTAAGATTTGTCTAGAGCTTAATTCCTTAATTAAAAATAGAGTAAGGACTTCCCTGGTGGTGAATGGTTGAGAATCCGCCTGCCAATGCAGGGGACACGGGTTCAAGCCCTGGTCTGGGAAGATCCCACATGCCGCGGAGCAACTGGGCCCGTGAGCCACAATTACTGAGCCTGCGCGTCTGGAGCCTGTGCTCCGCAACAAGAGAGCCCACGATAGTGAGAGGCCCACGCACCGCGATGAAGAGTGACCCCCACTCACCGCAACTAGAGAAAGCCCTCGCACAGAAACGAAGATCCAACACAGCCAAAAATAAATTAAATAAATAAATAAATTTAAAATTACCCTTAAAAAAAATAGAGTAAGTTAAATAAGGTAATTCAAAATATAAAATGAAAAGGTTATAATACATTAGCAACAACGTGTATAGGAGTATAGATGGAGAGGCCTCGAATAGTTCCATTAGCTAATTAACAAGAGGTTACCATGTCATATACAGCCCACAGGGCCTGTGGGGTAAGTCCCAAAGAGGTGAGGTTACAGTCCATAAGTAAATAATAGTATTCATCAGCTTTTATTCCTTTGTCTAAATATTTGAGGTAATGACACTACTTGATAATTTTCCTTTACTATTTTAATAAAATTAAATGCATACATATATAATATACTGTTATATTTTTTAAGTATACTTTTTCGATATCTAGCAACTGGCTTTCAGATGCATTGTAAATGTTTAAAATTATTTGCTCACTGATAAAATTATTCACATTCACTTTCATAGGACTTAATTATTTGTAGTTATCTTTATATTTTAATTAACCATGCTAAAATAAAAGTAATCATGCCACAGACAGTATTTAAATCAAGAATATTAAAATGGGCTTCCCTGATGGCGCAGTGGTTGAGGGTCTGCCTGCTAATGCAGGGGACACGGGTTCGAGCCCTGGTCTGGGAAGATCCCACATGCCGCGGAGCAACTGGGTCCGTGAGCCACAATTACTGAGCCTGCGAGTCTGGAGCCTGTTCTCCGCAACAAGAGAGGCCGCGATAGTGAGAGGCCCGCGCACCACGATGAAGAGTGGCCCCCGCTCGCCGCAACTAGAGAAAGCCCTCGCACAGAAACGAAGACCCAACACAGCCAAAAGTAAATAAATAAATTAATTAAATTAAAAAAAATAATATTAAAATAATGTTTTAAAACTGTATCTCAAAAATCAGATCTCATCCCGGCTCATTGAAAGATTTTTTTTTTCTTAATGCCAGACAAAAGTTGGTTTAAAGGAAAGCTTGCTAACATGCTTGCGGTTCATTTTACATTTCTCTTCTGTGCATGATTCTATTTTTTCCCCTAATGAATTTCACCATGATGCACCAGTTGCCAAAATAAAATAAAACAAAAAAAAACTAGAGTATGTGTCCTATGCATATCTTCACCAATTATTGTCAAATTGTTCAACAATTTTGAGTGTTGTAGTTTGAAAAGAACTGAGAAATCCCAAGGAATATATAGAATTGTCTCTATATGTCTCTTACTACAGCATAGTCTAGAAAAATCCATATTTATGTTGATTACTATAGTATATGATTGAACTCGAAATAAGATTTATGGATGCATTTAGAGTTATGGAATTATTTCATAGTTTTATGGAAGGTACTTTATATCTTATGACTTTTATGTATGAAAGTATGGGATGATTACTTAGTGTCAGAAGACAGGACTAAAATATGACTATATATTTATTCTAAAATATGAGAGAGAGAGAGAGAGAGAGAGAGAGAGAGAGTACCTATTTTCAGTCTGCTCTTAATAGGAAGGTATTTAACCTTGGACTATTCTCTCAATCTGTGTGGAACACAGTTTACATATCTGTAAATTGACTGGGTTGAATGAAAGAAAGATTCCTTTAGGCTTTAAATTCTATAATTCTATCAAACATTTGTTGAAGATTAATAGAGTAAGAAAGAACTCAGTGAAATCCCCATTGCTCTGAAGTTGGTCAAGTGAGTTTATGTTTTAACATGAGTGTCAGGAAGTATATCCAATCAAAGCATGTTTTGGCATTTATGCAGAGGTTGCTTTTGGTCTCAAGTCAAATAGTCATAAGAAGTTCTTCAGCTTTAGCTGTGGAAAACTTTCTAAAGGAAGTGACTCCACTTAAATAAATAAAAATAACAATCTATAGGTCCATCTGAAAATTATTTGTGAAATTGAAATTGTTCTCTGAGTTAGATTATTATTTTATTTTTAAAGAGAGGAACTATTTTATTGTCATTTAAAAGTGCCTGTCTGTGAAAATGTATTCTCCTGGTTCCCATCTAATGTGATATACCATGATATTTCACATTTCTTACAATCTTTTTGGCAGTTTGAGTTGGAGGTTGAAGAAATGACAGTGAGGATATAGCAGCTGCTTGAGTTAGGTTTCATTTTTGTTTGTTTTATTTTTGAATTGTACTTTTCTGGTAATAGATCAACAGAGAAGTAAAATAATTAAGCAGTCATCAGTTTAAGAACAATATAAAGCTAACATTTACCACAATATATAAGTCAAAGAGGGAACACAATAAATATTTTTTGAAGCAGTTATTTATGCCTTTTAAAAAATGGTCTCATATCTCTCTATAATTTTGTGTTCCTTTTACTCAAGCATGTTTTTCTCTATTATTATATACAATCTTCATTGTGAGGGGAGTTGAGATAAACTAATTTTGCCCTTCTCAACCTAGCCAATGTTTTATTTCTTTTAAAAAAATTAAGACTCATCAATGTTGATTTTGAACATGCTGTTAACTGCCAAATCATACATTCTTCTAAAAGGAGTTTAGACCATATGTAGTTAGTGATTTTTATAGATAGCCTAATGCTACCTAGGAGAGATGAAGTATCTCTTACTAAAGTTCATTTATTCATTCAGTCATTTATTTATTCAGCAAACAAATATCTCTCAAGTGATTATTAAATATAAAACCAGTTATTCACATTCACCTTTATTCTTGCTTTAAACCTAAAATGACTATTATGTAGGCCTAAGGGTAATAGAAAATGAACCCAAAATAAATCATCTTTTCATGTAGAAGATGAGAACCAAAGATTAACAACAAAGTCTATCTCCCATTTACATTTTACATTCTCCAAAATGTGTTAAATATTTTAGTTTATTATCAATTATTAATGATATCATTATTGTTGTTGTTGATAGCTGTTATTTACTTCTTTGATGACTAATATTGATAGAATAAGATTTGGCTAAATTCACAGAAGCAATAGTAACAGTGACAGGTTCACATCAGTTGAGCCTCAAGGTCTAACTCTAAATCTAATGTTTTCTGTATTACATCAAAGAAACCTCAAATGATCACTTCTATGTTACAGGTGCACACAAAATCATGTGAACTTATGAGGAAATCCATCAATTTATCAACAGAATTGTACTGAGGAAAGTCTCATAGATGCAATAGCATTTTTGATTTAACAAGTAAAAATGAGGTTTTTGCATGGAGAAATATGTTGCAGTATAAATGACAAGGGGGGAAAAAAGCAGAAAATCAGGAAACTACACATTAGAGGAAATACTATGTAACTACCTTTATTTATTTTTAATTAATTAATTTTTATACAGTTTTAAAAGATTGCATTCCATTTACAGTTATTTCAAAATATTGGCTATATCCCCTGTGTTGTACAATACATCCTTGTGTAATTCCCTTTAAATAAAATATTGGAAAATGCCAGGAAATAATGAGATGCATTGAAAAATATGCTAGATATGGAGTATGAGTATGGAGTAACTTAAGTTGCAGGTTAAGGATTTTTTTTTTCTAAATATAGAGGGCAATCAATAACATTATTTGAGACTGGAAAAGAATAGTAAGTTCAGAGCAGTTTCTCTTATAATTCATTCGGAAGTGGTTTTAATATAAATTGGAATGGGAATGAAAAAAGACTAGAGGTGTTGATAATTTTAGATAGTATGACAACAGTACCTGTACTGTGTAGTGATAACAGAAAAAGAAGAGCATAGAATAGATGCATGTGACAAATAAGTGAGAAGAAGAAAATAACTCTGCACCTTCATGCTTTGGAGAATAGAAAAAATAATGGAGACACAAGTGTAGGAAAATAGGAAGAAAGACAAGTTTAGTCTGGTGCATATTGACCTTAAGATGTCAGCGGAGCATTCAAAAAACACCATCAGCCGACTTGGAAATGTGCTAAGATATTGTGATTCCATTAATGTGTGAGTTCTTAAACTGCAAGGCCCTTTTGCAGTCTAAAGAGCAATCACAGAGCCTCAAAGTGACATGTGCATAATATGCTCCTTATAGAATAGATTCTAGTTGGATCCCAATTGACAATTAAGCACTACAGCTACTTCCGGTGTATATTTTGCATATTTCCATCTTAGTATCTGTAATATTATTTCAGTCATATATTTAAATAACTCTCCTCCTACTAAGCTACACGCAATTTGAAGGTAGAGAACATGTCTGAGTCATTATTTTTCTTGCACATAACTTAATGCTTGACATATAGACTACGCAACTCTTGGTGCATAAGTAAATGAATGAATGAATATCACATCAGAAAAATACCTGTGGTCGTGTAGTAAACTTGACCTGGGGGATTGTACCACATTTTTAATTAGCAGTGTTTTCTACTGTCACAATATGAAATGCCCCAAATCTCAGGTATACACATAAGTAGATAAAAATGATTAGTCTTAACTTTTGTTCCCATTCTTTGTTGTATCAGAAACAAGATTATTATAATTAAGAATGACTAGTTATTCTCTGACCATTCTTAGGTATAAGAATCTAATTATTTTTATCTGCCATTAGATTTAATTATCAAGCAAGATTACTCAGTTGTAATTTCCTTATTATAAATATTTTCTTTCCTGAATTATTATTTGGCGTTTGCGTATATAAATGTATAATAGACAGTCCCAACACTAAAAACAATTTATCCAATACAAACTTTCATTTTACTGACTGAAAATGAAACTAAAAACACATTTAAAGTGTTAGTGATTTTGTCTATCTACTAAACCTTCTTAGATCTCACTGAGGAAAGCATTAGTTTTGTCTTTTTCTCTTGGCTTATCAGAAACTTTTGAGTTCTTCACAGAAGCAGCAACAATAGAAAAAACTTCCAGTAACATATTAGCAGATACCTTCTCCAGATGGCAGTGGACTGTTAACAGCAGGAAAGCAAACATAAGCACTCAGCTTGCATCCAAATCCAGTACAAAGATACTCTAAGAAAATATCTAAGTTGGGTTATCAATTAAATTCACTCTGAGAGGCTATTAAGGTATAATATATTGTCAGTTCAGCTAAATTAGTCCTAAACAAAATCAGTTTCATTTGTCTTCTGTCTGTAGCTCCTCCTGTTGGCAGTATCATGCTGTTAACTCATAGCAGATGAAATAATACCCAAGAGCAGTGGCAAATAACCCATCATCAGCAAGGTCACCTTCATATTTCTATCCAGATGCTGTGGGTTCCAAATTTTTATACTATCTCTCACAATGAAATATACTGGTAATAAATAAATTCAGGGAAAGTATTGCCTCATTTAGAAGCCAGGTGAATTCTGTATCAGCATCTCTTATTTTTCAGATCAGTCCTTCATATAAATCTTCATAAAATATGTGCGCAGTTCATCTTTCAGAGTGTTCAAAAATATATTCATATGTTATTTTTATTACCTTAATAATATTCCAAGGTATAAATACATGATATTTTGTTAATCCATAAAAATCTAGGGGAAAAAAATAAGAATTAAGCTGGTGATCATGTGTTAGACAATATCTTAGCTACAGCTCTTAAAGCATGAGTGATAAAAGAGAAGGTTGGTTAGCTGGACTTAATTAAAACTAAAATGTTTGAGGCTTCATAGGATACCATGCAAAAAGTGAAAAGGTAACCCACAAAATTTGGGAAAATATTTGCCCATCACGTATCAGATAAAGACTTGTATCCAGGGTATATTAAGAACTATTAGAAAATTTTAAAATGCAATAATATAATTCAATAATATAAATACAAAATACAATAGTAAAAATACAACTTAATTTTTAAAATAGGCATGTGATTTGAATAAACATATCTCAAAGAAAATCTATTAATGACTAATAAGCACATGACAATATGCTCAATGTCATTAGTCAGTAGGGAAATGCAAATCAAAACAATGAGGTAACCCCCACAAGAGATGCAATCATTAAAAAATAGATAATAAAAGGTGTTAATCAAGGTGTGGAGAAATTATAATTATTATACATTGCTGGTGGGAATGTAAAATGCCACAGCCACTTGGGATAACAGATGGGCAGTTCCTCAAAGTTTTAAACATAGAGTTACCATGACCCAGAAAATACCCTAGAGAACTGAAATATATGTCCACCCAAAAAACATGTACATTAGTGTTCCTAGAAGCAGTATTCATAGTAGTCAAAAGTAATAAAACTACTAACAAATTATTTAATGTTATTTTTATAAGATTATTTTAAATGTGATAATGTTATCATTGAAAAATAGCAGTTTTCTAAAACAAATATATATTAATTATTTTATTCTAAACTAGTAAAATCAACATACCCCTTACATCATTTTATTATCTAGAACCAAAGCTTATTATTTTATTTATTGGGTTTGACACTCTTAGGTGGTTTATCAGTGCTTAACAAAATAAATTAAAATCTTCATGTCATGTGACTTTAAAGTACTTCCTCAGTACCTCCTCTCCAGCACTATCAAAATGTCACTCTTCAACCTCTGCCTAGCCAGTATCTTCTCACAAATCCATGCACATTCTGGCATAGGCATTATTGAGTATTCCATAAACAAATGAGTGTTTTGATGTTTCTTTTCACCTCCTTCTAAAATATAATCCTCCCTTTTTCCTCCAAATATACCCTCATACTGCAAATGTATCTCTTTTATTTGAATAATTAATTTATTCATTTAGTCAACATTTTTAAGCATCTGTCTTTTTTATTTTTATACACCTGTATTGGAATATAATTGTTTCACAATGCTGTGTTAGTTTCTGTTGTACAACAAAGTGATTCAGCCATATGCATACATATATCCCCATATCCCCTCCCTCTTGAGCCTCCCTCCCACCGTCCCTATCCCACCCCTCTAGGTCATTGCAGAGCACCAAGCTGATCCCCCTGTGAGCACCTGTCTTGTATCAGACACTAATTTAGGCTCTGATGATACAGCAGCTAACAATAAAAAAAAAATTCAGAAACAAATGATCTCTTCTGACTATACATTCTCGTAACTCTAGACAATCTTTAGATAGTACTTTCTCCAGAGAATGAAATATGACCATACATGCACCCCACCATCACCACAACCACCATCTCTACTACTACCACCATCACTAAGCTTAGATTATGTATTCTCTTCAGGTGAGTTGATAGTATCCTGTACTTTTTATCATATTATATGTCACACTATAAATAACTTATCTGATTATTTATGCAAAGGAATACAATGCTTAAGGTGAGACTTCATGGTTGAAGAGGAATTTTCTAAAGGGAAAATTTATGATGTGGGCTTCTATCGGAAAATACCTAGCAGCAACATAATGCTTAAGTGGGGACAGGATTTACTTATAGTACATACTTATAAAATATGCGTTGATTTGTTATCTTGATTTGATGTCATTGTCTGAGTCAATAGCTCTGTGAATCATAAATCCTCTTTTAGCATAGAGATTGAGCTACCAAGTAAGAGATTTGAGGCTCCACTTTTGAAATACTAACAAAGGTCTTCACTAAAGAATACAGACAATTCACCACTTTTCACAGATTTTTAAGAGCTTTTAGGAAAGAGTTGTTACTATGCTATTACCATCCCTTGCCTTTGCCTAGGAGAATATCAGAAGATATAAAAAGAAGAATACCTGCAGACATTTTAATTGCTGAAAAGATGGATATTTAAACAACTGAAAAAATCTGTATCTTAAAAAATTTTTAGATGCATATATGGTGGATATCACCCATCATGAATGTTTAAGCAGTTAATGTCCCAGATTCTTTCCACTTCATAAAATAGAATGAGTAATTTACATTTTTTACTTCATTAATTCAGGTGCCTCAGACACCATTAGTAAACTAATACTTAAATGCACTAAATTTGATACACTTATGTCAAAGTAAATTTGATGAAATAAACGTCTATTTTCTTACTACGCTTATTACTTATTCTTGCCTGATATCTGTACTACTGAAATCTGTTGGGTTTTTTTTAATTTGAAAGTACAAATGCCTCATTCTTTGACTCACAATAACAAGATTGGATCAACTTCCAGGGAATAAGGAGACAATTATCATTTATGACATACTTTACTTTATAATAGGGAACAGGGAGTATTTAACAGGTTAAAGATAATTCCACCTGAAATTGGCTTACAGCGGAAATACTAGGCTGTGGGAGAGGATTTATTGACTCATCTAACTAAAAAATACTGATATATTAGGCAAGGTTGAGTCCAGAATTCCAACCACTTCATTATTGTCTACCTCATTTTTGGATATTCTGTTATGAATGTGTTGATTTTAATGATAGGCAGGCTCAGACCTGCCTGAGACCTATGTACAGTAGCAAAGATAATTACTACCTCTGGTTGTACATCCTACAGTTTGCAAAGTAAATGATAGGGATCATATTTTCCCTGATATCATCAGCAAAGACAGATTAATATTTACAGAACCAGTCATTATGGCAGTGGGTATTGTATTCCCATTAATTAGTCAATAGCCACATGCACTCTCCTGGAGGAAGGTATGATAGTTACTTCACCCAAAATACATAGGCTGAAAGTGAAGGAAGTGCAAGTTGTCTACTAAAAAATAGGTGTAGGATGGAAAGAATCAGAAGTTTACCTAATAACCAATATGCTATTAACATTCTAAGCTCATCCATACGTTAAAAATGAAAAAAAAAATCCACATACTATCGAATAAAAATCTTCTTTTGACCCTTTTTTGAAAATCAAGTTGGGTGCCAACCTTGACTGAATTAATGTGATAAATATTAATTTGGTATTTTAAATTCTCCCCTTCCTTTTTGTCATTTGAATCACAAGTGTCAAATGCTCAAATTAGGAATTCTACATTAAGGATTAAATTAAGAAATAAATTTTTACTTGATAGAGATTTTCTAAGATAGATAAGTTAAAGAGCATTAACATGTTAATTAATACACTTCTGGACCAAAACTTGAGACAGGAATATAGGTGTTGCCAGTTTTATCCCTTATCATTATGAGGATCGGCTTATGTGTAATTTGGTGAGAAACTTTTCATTCCACTGGCACACCTTTATACAGAATGTCCCATAAGAAATAAAAAATTTCATTTTAAAGGGCAGATTATACATCTTCAATATTGGTATTAAGATTCCAAAGAGTAAAATATATCTGCCATCGATTCCAAGAAAAAAAAGATGAGATCAACAAAATATATCCAAAATATCTAATAAGTCAATTTCAATTGAGAAAACGTTAAACACTATGAAAGTTTAAACATTATGAAATTTTTAGAATAATTCTATCCAGTTCATTGAAAACCTTAAAAATGAGAAAAATTCACAGGTTTCTCTTATAAGTTTTGGAAAATGTAGTATTGACATCTTAACAAGTCTCCAATCCAACCTCATTTATTTTTACTTTTTCTTTATGTAGTTTTACAAAACTATGATATTTCTTACTTGAATGATTAAAGAAATTCCTAGGACCTTTGGTTTCTGGTTTCATGCTGTTATAGGTCTGCCTCACATCCCTGTGGCTTCCCTCCATTTTTGGCTACAGCAAAGTGAATCTGCTTTTCTGTTTCAAGGCTTTTCTCTGAACTTATACAGGAGCTTGGTCAGCATACATAGCTACAACCTTGGGTGAGAAAAGAATTAAATGTCTCTGATGGAATCTTTAATAAGGGAGAAATGAGAGTTGGTGAATAAATATCTCTGCTTTGTGAGGATAAATACAATGGATGGAATTTCTGGAAAATCTCAATAGAAGAGTTGCAACACCAACCACTAAGAATCTAGAGCAAAGCCATGCCTTTTACAACAGCAGAAAACTTAAAATTTGTAAAAGACCTCCTGAATCCATGGTAGAGACAATACCCTCCTGTGTGACATCAAGTGATTATGGGATTGGAGCTGTCAAAAATGAACTACGTAAGTATTTTCTACTCTACTGAATCATAATTGTCAGGCAAGCATTGCAGCAACACACTGTACAATAGAAATGACACATGTGGAATTGAAGCTAAAACTGGGGGACAAAACATGTAAGTTACCTCAATGACTAGGCCAAACCCCTTTGCAACATGGCTTTGTTATACTTTCCTCTGTCTTTCTTCTCATTCCTTTGGCCTCATGACTACAGTAGACTAGCCAAGAAAACTAGGTTGGAATAAGCTACAGTTTCTTCTTCTGCAGCTGATCTTGAGGTATTGATTAATAGACATTATTTCCTCTTCTACTCCCCATTCTAGATTTTGATGGCTAATGATGAGAGAAATCTAGATTGGGTGGGTGAAGGAAAAAAATGATGAATAACAACTACAGTTTCAAGATTAATTGCAGAAGTAGGAACTAATTTATTCTTCTAGCCTTTTGGTATTGGTATTCTGTATTTAGAAATTGCAGTTAGCCAAAAACTGGAAAAAGTAGTGACAGAGTAGATTTGAGTCATTAAACTTTCTGCACAAAGCAAGATTAACTCTAGCGGATGATTTGGTAACCCTTTTCATTCTCTTGGACCACCTCTCATTTCACCCACAGATGTGGAGGACAACTCACTACCTACTGACAAGTGATACCTCAAGCACCCTTAGAATGGATCTCAGGTATTCTGTCTCAGAGATCTACTTTGAAGCCCAAGATGGTGCTCAGTTTGAGGAGGTCCAACTCAGAAACTTGGCAAAGTTAACTCCAGGGGCAATCTTCAAAAAACAGGGGAGGGGAGCAAAGGTCTACATGCTCTAGGCTTTCATACTTTGGAATAAAGAATCAGGAAGGCACTTTGTATATATCTCAGAGGCCCTATGAAAATAACCTTCATAGCACACGATTTATTAACATTTTCTCTATCACTGTCTCACCTTGCTTGCTGTGTTTTCACACTCCTTCATTTTATTTTACCTCACAAACCTAATTCATGCATCCAAGATTTTGTATATCACCCAAAGAATAATAGTTATAATAATAGCTAGCTATGTATTATACTGATTCCTGATTTTGAATAGTATTTTCTCCTTGCTTGCAGAAATCTGAAAGGGTGGTAAGAAATAACTGCCTTAAATATATGACTCTTTTTATCTTTTGTATTTTATATATAGCCTAAACTCACTGAAGAGATTATGATTAATAATTTAGATGGAATGGAATAGGCAAAAATGCCTTTGTGAAACTAGTGGAAGTAGAGATTTAGAACCCCAAGATTTTCGTAGGTATTATGAAAGATGAAGCTGAGTGCTGCTTCATAGCACTGCACAGAGGGTGTAGTATGACCTCAGAGAAGATGTCTGCCTGGCACAGGTAGGGGGTGTTTGCACTCAACAAAGTTTCCCATTGCTCATAGATAAGCAGAATTGCTTGACACAAAGGAGCACTGAGAATTTGAACTGAATTTTGGCAGTAGCTGTATTTGATGCATTGAGATTGCTCATGCTAATTAGCACTGCTTAATCATTCTATATTCTAGAAAGAAAAGTGGGTGTGGTTTCAGTAATCAATAATATGGATTTTTCTCATTTATTATGTGTGGGTGCTCTTAATCAGGATTGTATTAATTTAAAGGAATTAAATATTAGTTTCTGGATTGAGAACCATTGTGCTTAACACTTAGATTAATCCATTTAGATTTCACATTGTCTTACAAGGTTGTTGTTATTGACACTTAGTGTGTGCCAAACATTTTTCTATATCAACATAGTCAAATAAGATCATCAAAGGAGGGACTTCCCTGGTGGCACAGTGGTTAAGAATCTGTCTGCCAATGCAGGGAACATGGGTTCAATTCCTGGTCTGGGAAGATCCCACATGCCACGGAACAACTAAGCCCGTGTGCCACAACTACTGAGCTTGCACTCTAGAGCCTGTGAGCCACAACCACTGAGCCCCCACACCACAACTACTGAATCCCTCACGTCCTAGAGCCCACGTGCTGCAGCTACTGAGCCCATGCATCACAACTACTGAAGCCTGCATACTCTAGGGTCCACGTGTCGCAACTACTGAGCCCATGTGTAGCAACTACTGAAGCCCGCATGCCTAGAGCCCGTGCTCCACAACAAGAGGAGCCACCACAATGAGAAGCCTGCACACTGCAATGAAGAGTAACCCCTACTTGCTGCAACTAGAGAAAGCTCGCATGCAGCAATGAAGACACAATGCAGCCAAAATAAATTAATTAATTAATTTAAAAAAGATCATCAAAGGAAAATATCTCCCATTCCATCTGAGAATGAAAATAAAAATACTGTTGAATAATTTGAAAATGAAGTAACTTCTTTTTTTGGAATCAGTATGTCTGTATATTATGTATATTTATATTGGATTGTATAAATATGTTTATATTTATATTGGATTTTATCAGTTCTAAGATTCATATTTTTCATATTTAAATATCTATAAAGTTAACATGTCCAACAATTGATGGTTTACCATACTTTAGTGGGAACAGTTTTTTTTTTTCTTAATAGTCTCTTTCCCAGAGGTACATAAAATACCAGTTTGTCTTATAATTGAGGTTGCTTAAATTAGATAAAATAGAAATTAGACATTTTAAGTTTCTTTAGCTTATGCTATATTCCAGAATTTGATATCAGTTATTAAATGGCATACTTCAGAATGCTAACTGCTTCTACAATATGTGTCCAGGAGATGTTAGTGTACACCAAATCCTTGCCTGCCACATTATATGAATTACTACAAGTCAAGATTTTCTTTTTTCATAGAAAACCTTTAATTGCTTTCCAGAATCAGAGTAATACACTAGTTTTCTAAGTTACCTCAGTTGCTTAGGGTGTAATTCACAGGCAAATTGGTCACAAGGCAGGGAGATTATTCTCATGCTTTACTAACAAAGTAGAGATGGACTCTAAACAGGAAGACCTTGTGAAACAGTGTATAAAGGATTAGTCAAAAGACAGTTTCCCCTTGAGGAAAAACTTTAAAGTGGAAATATTCAACTTCTTTGTAATACTCAGTCACTTATTCATCACATGATTTACTTGATTTATATAAAATCAATATATTTGTAAATACATTACGGTACTGCAACATTTTAAATTGCACCATACAATTTTAAAAGGTAAGGAAGATTTTTAAGATAGCTATCAGAAAACAATTAGGTTAGAGCAAGTGGGTGCAACATATATCTTTTCTTATTCAATTCAGGCATATTTGGCCACAGGCAGATACATAGTGATGTTATGTATTTCATAATTCTATTACTGGTTTCTACATCTCTTCCTATTTATTATAGGAACAGTCAATTTCTGAAACTGATGATACCGTACCACAGAAGCTTTTTCTAGAAACCAAATAAATATGCTAATATCAGACTCCCAGTTATCCTAAGCTTTGCTACAAAGTAGTGGAAATTGTTCACGGCTATGATATAGGAGATAAAAAGAGTATGTGCAATTACATAATAAGGAGGCTAAAAATACATGGCTAGATTTTAAAAATCTGGTAAACTCTGGTTAAGGTTAAATGAATAGTGAGGGCAGATAATGAAGTTAGAAAGTAGAATAAGATGCAAATACACAAAAAGTTAGAAAAATTGACCAGGAGGTGTATAATTATAGATAATAATAAATGGAAACAGTGACCTAAGATTCAATGATAGCAATATAAAGAGGGAAAATTTTCAGCATAATAAATAGGGGGGGAATTCCAAAATGTTAAGAGAAAAGAAAAGGTAAAATCATTGCAAATGAAGAAAAAATGGAGGCAAAATATATAAATTAAGAAGCTGGAAACTGATAAATGAAGAACAAGAAGAAGATGAACACAACGAGAAAATGTAGAAACCTTATCACTGAAAGGAAAAGAAGTAAAAGAAAGATAAGGGACAAGAAAGAACAAGATGAAAGAAATCAATCCCACAAGATATGTGACTCTTGTCAGCTATAGGTGAGAAAGATGTTTCATTTCAGACAGCAGGAAATGAAAGCTTGATAGGTCAAAACTGGTTGAACCTACTAAGAGGTTAAATGAAAAAGTAACCATTTTGATGATAAAAAGGCAAGTGAAATACAATTTTTTATTTATGCTTAAGCCAAGGGTCATTTTAGTGCTTCTATAGAGCAAAGCATTTTCAGCAAAAAATTATCAATATGTTAAAAATAAAATTTCAGACAGCATATGAGGAAATGCATAATATAACTTTGCTGTATTATATATTATAGTTTTGAGATAGTAAGAAGTTTGTTGTAAGATGTAAATTACTTTCAAGGATCTCTCTGGATCTATTGTGTGAACATTTGACACATATTACCGAATGTACCTCCTTAGGCTACGGTAGTGTATTGAGATGGAGACTCACTTACCAGAGAGAAGAGAAAATCCAAAGTATGTACATTCACTCATTCATTCATTCATTTACTCACTCACCCATACACATTCCTAGTTTATTTCTGTCACAATGTTAAGCTCTGAAAATTTAGAAATTAGTTAGACACTGTGTTTTTCCTTTAAAACTCTGAAGTAAAAAACAGAAGTAGAGAGAGATAAGAAGTCAAGGTCATTGGAGAGAATGATAAATATTGTCACTGATATATGCATAGAGTACTATGTTGAGAAGAAAGTGTTCCACAGGATGAAATTTCAAGACAAGAATCAGAGGAAGCAAATCAGTGCAGGACTAAGAGGGCAACTAAGAAAGGGCAAATTTCATTCTATTTACATTTCAATGAAAATCAAGTGACAATTATTTTCATTTCAATGAAAATCAAGTGACAAACTCAATAATAAAATTATTTTTAAAATAATTCCTGGGGGGGGAGGGGCAAGATGGCAGAAGAGTAAGCCGCGGAGATCACCTTCCTTCCCACAGATACAGTAGAAATACATCTACACGTGGAACTGCTCCTACAGAACACCCACTGGACGCTGGCAGAAGACGTCAGACTTCCCAAAAGGCAAGAAAATCCCCACGTACTTGGGTAGGGCAAAAGAAAAAAGAAATAACAGAGACAAAAGAATAGGGATGGGACCTGCACCAGTGGGAGGGAGCTGTGAAGGAGGAAAGGTTTCCACACACTAGGAAGCCCCTTCCTGGGCAGAGACTGTGGGTGGTAGAGGGGGGAAACTTCGGAGCCACGGAGGAAAGCGCAGCCACAGGGGTGCGGAGGGCAAAGCAGAGAGATTCCCGCACAGAGGATCGGTGCCGACCAGCACTCACCAGCCCGAGAGGTTTGTCTGCTCACCTGCCAGGGCAGGCGGGGGCTGGGAGCTGAGGCTCGGGCCTCGGTGCTAACCAAGAGGGAGTCCGGGAAAAAGTCTGCAGCTGCCGAAGAGGCAAGAGACTTTTTCTTGCCTCTTTGTTTCACAGCGCACAAGGAGAGGGGATTCAGAGCGCCGCCTAAACAAACTCCAGACGGGCGTGAGCTGCGGCTACCAGCGCGGATCCCACAGCAACAGGGGTGTAGAGGGAAAAACGGAGAGATTCCTGCACAGAGGCTCGGCGCCGAGCAGCGCTCACCAGCCTGAGAGGCTTGTCTGCTCACCCGCCGGGGTGGGCAGGGGCTGGGAGCTGAGGCTCGGACTTCAGTGCTAGCCGGGAGGGAGTCTGGGAAAAAGTCTGCAGCTGCTGAAGAGGCAAGAGACTTTTTCTTGCCTCTTTGTTTCACAGCGCACAAGGAGAGGGGATTCAGAGTGCCGCCTAAATGAACTCCAGAGATGGGCACGAGCCGCGGCTAACAGCACGGACCCCAGAGACGGGCGTGAGCCGCGGTTATCAGCGCGGACCCCAGAGACAGGCAGGAGACGCTAAGGCTGCTGCTGCCGCCACCAAGAAGCCTGTGTGCGAGCACAGGTAACTCTCCAAACCGCCCCTCCCAGGAGCCTGTGCCGCCCGCCACTGCCAGGGTCCCGTGATCCAGGGACAACTTCCCCGGGAGAACACACAGTGCGCCTCAGGCTGC